>NC_079355.1:2453779-2790493 GCF_029582105.1 Oenanthe melanoleuca
AAGTCTGTCTCTGAAAGTGATGTGTAATTATTCTTACTTCTTAACAACATCAGAATTACAGAGCTGCAAAACAATCAGCTTTTCCAGGCCCCAGCACTCGTCCTCCCTGCCAGTCAGAGCAGGAATTTCGTGGTGAGCTGCTAAATGTGATTATTCACCCATCCCCACCCAGGGCTGGCTTGTACCTGCTTGAAGTCATTTAAAGTCCACACAAATTAAAGCAGGGAAGTGTTTTTAAACACGAATTTATCTTTATAAAGGTAAAATTCCTCTGTGGAGGAGGAACACTGTGGATTTTAGGTGTCACTGTAACACGTGGTCTGAGCTGGAGCTCAGCACATAAAAATGGGATAAAACCACTGGAATCTCCTTCAGGCAGAGCTGGAAACCAGAATCTGCTCTGGTGTCACACAGCCTGATCCCATTTCCTAGCCCTGAGACAGGACACAGCTCCAGGGATGCTGCTGGCACAGGGAGAGGGAAATGCTGCCATTTCCCAGGGAAATGTGGATTTTGGGAAAGCAGAGTGCCAATGGAATACCTGCTGCTCCCACCCCTGTGACACCCCAGGCTCCAGGGGCTCAGTGAGCTCCTGCTCCAGGGCACAGCAGGACTCAGGTGACATCTGGGTGTTTAAAGCCCTAAGATGCTGCACAAGGAGCTCTCCCAGGTTCCAGCTCCCCCAGCTGAGCCATTCCCAGCTCCAGCACGATTCCATCCCAGCTCTGGGCTGCTCCTGCAATCTCCACAATCAGCACACTCAGCTGGGCCTCCCGAGGCCATCCCAGCCTATCCCAGCCCAGGAAGGACCATCTGTCATTCCTGACAGCTATTTGTTTAACCTGCTCCTGAAGCTCCAGTGATGGAGATTCCACACTTCCCCAGGCCCTGCTCCCCTGCCTGGCCATCAGTGAGAACTTCTTAATGTTTAACAGAGATTTTCCTCTGATTTGAACACATTTTTTGTCCTTCTCAGTGCAGATATGGAGAAGAGATTATTGCCTCCCACCTCTGCACCTCCTGCACAGCTGAAGAGCTGCTCAACTCCTCTCCAGATTAAGGAGACAAAGTATTTTGAGGATAAATTCTATCCAGAGAATGACAAAAGGAACTGAAATGCAGAATAAAGTAGAAATATCTCTTGGAAAGAACTGCAACCTTTTCATTTCTTGGTTTCAGCACCCACAAATGATTCCTAACACTCCTTTTCCAGCCAGGAGAAAAACTAACCTCTTCCTCCAGGGGAATTCCTGGATCTCACTATTGCAGCCTGATATTCAGGATGGGACAGCCCCAGTGTCACCCAGAGCTGCATTTGGTACCTAAAAACTGCCCAGGGACACCCAGACAGCTCAAGCACAACTTTATTCTGCTTAAGCACAAAGTGATTTCCACAGAAAACTCCCACCTGATTCCAGCCCATCATCATTCCACTCCTCCAGTTCAATCCCAGTTGCTGCTTTGTTTTGAGCAGTGAAAGCAGCAGCTATTTTTACTAATTTACTCATTTTTTGAGCTTTACATTTTAACCTCAGCCAGCCTCTCAGGTTTTGTCCATTATATTCTTTCCCAGGTCCCTTCCTGAGCAGAAAGCTCAGGCCAGGCTGCCCTCTCCTGGCAGCCAAGCACAGCAAACAACTCAAGAACTAACCCCAAAAGCAAATCCCCAAGTCAAACATTAAGGCAAACTGTTTTTAGAGGGATTTGAGACAGGGAGTTGTGGCACTGGGGGATGTGGTTTATGGGCCACAGGGCAGTGATGGACTCTGATCTCAAAGCTCTTTTCCATCCCCAATGATTCTGTAACTCAAACACCACTTAAATAGTGCACTTTCTTTCAAGTTGTTTAAGGAATTCTTGTCTTGGGAGAAAGAAATATAAAAATCCAAGTGCTCTGGTCGCTTCCAAGCTCTATAAAAGCAGCCAAGTACATCAAGGATTTTATCCCACATCACTCCTGGTGCTAAGCAGGTCACAGAAGGGGCTGTGCTAGGCACAGGCTGGCACAGGGATCCCTCTGGGCTGGAACAGCCAGGATGGGAAATGGAAGCAGCAGCAAAGCTTGGAGCAGAGCACCTGCAGCCCTCAGCTTGTTCCATTGCTGCAAGCAGCAAAGTGCAAACAGGGCATGGACTCAGGGCTGGAAATGGGGCACAGCTTCTCTGCCCTCAGCCAATTCCAGTTGCCAGGTGAATTTGATACACAGTAATTATTTAAAAGCTTTTTTTTTTTTCCTTTAATGACCACCCTTTACATCAGAGAATCATTCATGAACTCCAACACAAAATCTTAGTCTAAGGAACTCCACCTCTGTTCATGCCCAAAAAGCCTTTTCAGAAGATAAAAGAGGGTCCCCACTTCCTCCTCTTCCCTTTCAAGAAGTGATTCCTTTATTTGTTGCAGACAATCTATTTTTAGTGTATTTATCCACTAAATATATGCAGATTTCAATAGCAATTCATAGGGAATGGTCAAGCACATGGGAAACCAACCCTTGGAGCAATAAGAGTTCCATGAAATCGTGGTTTAACTCCTAAAAACAAACCCACATTTATCAGGGAGAGGAATTTTTTTATTCTCCTCATTACCTGCCATAACTGAACCAGACCAGTGCTCTGAGCCAGCCAGCCACACAGTTCAGACCTTCAAGAATTTTAGGCACCAAGACAAGGAAAATGAGTTCTAAGTTATGAGTAAGAAAATAATTGAGGAAATACAAGTGGGAAAGAAAACTGCACTTGAGAGACAAGACAAGCTCTAAGCACCCTCACTTCAGAAAACCAGAGATGCCTGAAACATCTTTCAATCTCAGCTCAAGAGTTTCTGCTGCTTCTGAGTGTTTTTGGTGACTCCTGCCCATCCCACAGACAGAATTTGTGCTTCTCCTCCTCTGGGTGGGAGCCCAGGGCGTTTCTGGAGCTGTGTTTTCACAGAGGCTCCTCCTCCTCCCCCTCCTGGCAGGAGCAGAACTTCCATTCTCCTTCCCCGGGGCCGGCAGGGGGAGCAGGGTTTGCTCCCTGTGCTGAATATTCTCAGCTCCTGCCAGGATGGAGGTGCTGCTGCTGCTCCTCCTGGGTTTGGGGGGCACTTTGGGGGGCTCGGGGGGCAGCTGGATCCATGCCAGGCCCTCGCTGGCTCCCCTGCTGAGCCTCATGCTGCGCCTCACCCTGAGCTCAGAGCTGCTGCTGCCGGCCAGAGCTTCCTCCACCCTGGAGCAGCAAACTGCAGCACCAGCCATGTCCAAATTTCCAGCAGGAGGGAAGAAGGCACTGCTGCTTCTTCTCCTCCTCCTTGCTGGATCAGCCCTGACAGAATCCTTGGTTCTCTGGGCACCCTCCTGTTGGTCCAGAACTTCCAGCCCAGTTAGAATTCCTTGGAATTCCTCCTTTTCCAACAAGGAACTGCTTCCTTTTGCTTCTTTTGCACATGGAGTGTCTTTGCCTTGCTGGAAATGCTCAGATGTAGCAAAATCACCTTCTGCATCTGAAAACTGGGGAGGATAAGGAAATAATAATGGAATTAATTTATCAGCTCATTAGGGGCAGGCACAACTGGAAATTCAATATTACAGACTCACTTCACACAGTTTGCATGATAATGAAAATACTCCATTTTCATCTTCACTTATTTAAGAAAACTAGTTCCTTTTTTATTCCTCTATTTTTCATTCCAGAGCTGTCCAAAAATCACTTCTTGTACAATCAATTCTGTGCCTTCAAATTCCAGCAACCAAAACTTTTTTTGTCAGATTATTTGGAAAAGCTCCCAGAAAATTCAATAGAAATTGTCAATTTAAGTATGATAATGAATAATAATTCTTCTTATTTTTTTAAATACAGGCAAGAGGTAATAAATAAAAAACTGGTTTCAAACAGCTGAATTGGCTACTCTCCTCACCATGTCAGTCTCCAAAATCCTGACAGAGAATCCTGCAGGCTGGAATCTCTTTCAGTGTGAGGCCAAACTTAGATTTTTTGGGAAGCAGAGAATGATCAGGGTTGGGAGAGACCTTAAAGATCATTTTATTCCAGCCCCAGGCTGCTCAGAGGCTCAGCTGAGCTCTGAATGCCCAACAGCTCCTCCCAGGGGTGCAGGTGCCCAGGGGTGGGGATCCCCAGGATGGAGATTCCCAGGGATGGGGATCCCCAAGATGGAGATTCCCAGGGGTGGGGATCCCCAAGATGGAGATTCCCAGGGATGCAGGGATGCCCAGGGATGCACATTCCCAGGGATACAGGGATGCCCTGGGATGCTCAAGGATGCAGGGGTGCCCAGGGATGCACATTCCCAGGGATGCAGATGCCCAGGGATGCACATTCTCTGGGATGCACATTCCCAGGGATGCAGGGATGCCCTGGGATGCCCAGGGATGCAGATTCCCAGGGATGCAGATTCCCAGGGATGCACATTCCCAGGGATGCACATTCCCAGGGATGGACATGCCCAGGGATGGGGATCTCCAGGGATGCACATTCCAGGACAGTTTTTCCCCCAGCCCAGCTGTGCTGTCTCTCCCAGCCCAGCAGTGTTTTCCCCCAGCCCAGCAGTGTTTCCCCCAGCCCAGCAGTGTTTCCCCCAGCCCAGCAGTGTTTCCCCCAGCCCAGCAGTGTTTCCCCCCACAGCAATGTTTCCCCCAGCCCAGCAGTGTTTCCCCCCAGCCCAGCAGTGTTTCCCCCAGCCCAGCAGTGTTTTCCCCCAGCCCAGCAGTGTTTCCCCCCAGCCCAGCAGTGTTTCCCCCCAGCCCAGCAGTGTTTTCCCCCAGCCCAGCAGTGTTTTCCCCCAGCCCAGCAGTGTTTTCTCCCAGCCCAGCAGTGTTTCCCCCAGCCCAGCAGTGTTTCCCCCCAGCCCAGCAGTGTTTTCCCCCCCAGCCCAGCAGTGTTTTCCCCCCCAGCCCAGCAGTGTTTTCCCCCCCAGCCCAGCAGTGTTTCCCCCAGCCCAGCAGTGTTTTCCCCCAGCCCAGCAGTGTTTCCCCCAGCCCAGCAGTGTTTTCCCCCAGCCCAGCAGTGTTTCCCCCAGCCCAGCAGTGTTTTCCCCCAGCCCAGCAGTGTTTCCCCCAGCCCAGCTGTGTTTCCCCCAGCCCAGCAGTGTTTCCCCCAGCCCAGCAGTGTTTTCCCCCTTCCAGCAGTGTTTTCCCCCTCCCAGCAGTGTTTTCCCCCTTCCAGCAGTGTTTTCCCCCTCCCAGCAGTGTTTCCCCCAGCCCAGCAGTGTTTTCCCCCAGCCCAGCAGTGTTTCCCCCTTCCAGCAGTGTTTCCCCCTTCCAGCAGTGTTTTCCCCCCCAGCCCAGCAGTGTTTTCCCCCTCCCAGCAGTGTTTTCCCCAGCCCAGCAGTGTTTCCCCCCAGCCCAGCAGTGTTTCCCCCCAGCCCAGCAGTGTTTCCCCCCCCAGCCCAGCAGTGTTTCCCCCAGCCCAGCAGTGTTTTCCCCAGCCCAGCAGTGTTTCCCCCAGCCCAGCAGTGTTTCCCCCCCAGCCCAGCTGTGCTGTCTCTCCCAGCCCAGCAGTGTTTCCCCCAGCCCAGCAGTGTTTTCCCCCCAGCCCAGCAGTGTTTTCCCCCCAGCCCAGCAGTGTTTTCCCCCAGCCCAGCAGTGTTTTCCCCCCAGCCCAGCAGTGTTTCCCCCAGCCCAGCAGTGTTTCCCCCCTCCCAGCAGTGTTTTCCCCAGCCCAGCAGTGTTTCCCCCAGCCCAGCAGTGTTTTCCCCCTCCCAGCAGTGTTTTCCCCCCCAGCCCAGCAGTATTTTCCCCCTCCCAGCAGTATTTTCCCCCTCCCAGCAGTGTTTCCCCCCCAGCCCAGCAGTGTTTTCCCCCAGCCCAGCAGTGCAGTTACCTCAGCAGCAGCCTCCAGCCTCCCTGGCAGCTCAGTCTCTGCAGGCTCTGGGCCCCCAGCAGCTGCACAGATTCCCTGGGCAGGGATCCCTCCAGCCTGGGGGCTGCTCCTGGCTCTGGGGACACCCACAGCTGCTCCCTCTGAAGGACAGCAAGCACCTGATTAATTGGGTACAAAATCTTCTGGCTACTACAAGAAAAGCTTTGTGGTATTTTACTTCTCATGACAGTTTTTCTTACAATTTTTTCTTAGTTACACATTTTTTTTTCCTCTTACTTACACATTTTTTCTTACTTATACATGCTTTTTACACTTTTTTCTCTCTTACACACTTGTACACTTTTCCTGTCTTGCACACCCTTTTTTTCTTACTTGCACTTTTTTCCCTTTCTTGCACACACCTTTTTCTCTTACACACCTTTTTCCCTTCTTACACACAATTTTTCCCTCTTACACACATTTTTTTCTTAATGACACACTTTTTTATTTACCTATATATAAACCTTCTAAACAACCACCCCAAATAAACCCAACAGAAAGCTCTGCACATCATTAACTCTTCATGCCCAACTCAGCAGCTTCAAGATTATGAAAATATCAGTACCCAAAGTAAAGAGGTGGATTTTTTGTCAGGTTTACACTGGAGTCCAACAAAAATTGGATTTATTAATTAATCATTATTAATTGATTAGATCCTCCAGACTCTGCTATTACAGAAGTAATTAAAAGTAAAAAAATAAATTTTTGTGTAATTTATTGAAATAAAGGAACAAAGAGCAAACCCAAATTACCTGTAAGAATTGGTGAGTTTGGAGAGGAGACAAAAGAAAAAACCTCTGGAATTTCAGGGATTGGGCTGAGAAGGGGTTTCTTAGAAGCCATTTCTCTTTCCCCATATAAAGATTTCTTGACTTTTTTCTTCCTTCTTTTCCCAAAGCTTGGGTATTTTGTTTTCTGAAAAGATTGAGAAGGAGAATAAAGCACAGTAAAATTTTCATCATCCTCTGGAATATTTTTCCAGAAGTGATCCCATTACTGGATTTTGATGGATGATAACTGCTTCCCCTAAAGGGAAGGTTCCACTTCTCCTCCAGCTACAGAATCATCTAAAAACTCAAAAGCAAAAGAAGAGCCACAAATTCATTTGTTGGCCCTCAGGTCTGAAAAGTGACACACAAACACCTCTCTCCAAAAAAATCCTTTTGGTCCTACAAGAATTCAAGCCCTCAAGTCAGGAAGGAAGAGGGATGGGGCAGGAAATGCAGGAAAACAAGATGGGCATGAAGTAAAAAAAAATATTGGCAGCAACAAGGAGATGAAAATAATCCTGTAAGACACAAGGAGAGAGAAAGGAATAAAAATAATAAAAATAAAACTGCAGTGGCTGGAACTCACCTTGGGCTTTTTGGCAGCAGTTGAGGTTGGATTTTTCTGTTTCTGGATTTTGCTCCTTCTTGGATTCTCAGGGTTTGTGTCACTCTCAGGGTTTGTGTCACCCCCAGGGTTTGTGTCACCCCCAGGGTTTGTGTCACTCTCAGGGTTTGTGGCACCCCCAGGGGTTCTGTCACTCTCAGGGTTTGTGTCACTCTCAGGGTTTGTGTCACTCCCAGGGTTTGTGGCACCCCCAGTGGTTCTGTCACTCCCAGGGTTTGTGGCTCCACAGCTGCTCCCCTCAGTGTCCTCTGCCATCTCCCTGCCCTGCTGGAAACAGGATTTGGGGTGGTTAGAGGGCACCCAGCAAGCACAAAAATCAAATAAAATTAATTTATCACCTCATTAGGGGCAGGCACAACTGGAAATTCAATATTACAGACTCACTTCACACAGTTTGCATGATAATGAAAATACTCCATTTTTATCTTCACTTATTTCTTTTAAGAAAACCAGTTCCTTTTTTATTCCTCTATTTTTTATTCCAGAGCTGTCCAAAAATCACTTCTTGTACAATCAATTCTGTGCCTTCAAATTCCAGCAACCAAAACTTCTTTTGTCAGGTTATTTGGGAAAGCTCCCAGAAAATTCAATAGAAATTGTCAATTTAAGTATCAGGCTGCATTTTTAATAACTGGAGAATCATTTTCACTGAAAAGTCTCATTTCTTCAAGGCACTAACAGGAGGTATTTCCATATAGCTGGATATAGATAATCCATCCTGAGGCTGCAAAAACTTTTTTATGCACCAGGAGGGATAAAAGAGAACAATTCTAGCTGAAGGAGTTCAAAAAAACAAATTAAATTTTATCACTAAGGAAACTCACCTTCCTTTTAGTAGAAGAACAAGTTATCATGTCAGGTTTGTCAGTCTCTGCTACTATCAAATAAAAAAAATAAAGATTTTTAATCAGTTTCAATGCAAGTTAATCACATTTTGAGGAAATCAGCTACATCATTTCTGATATTATTCACTCCAGCCACTTTGGTCTTGAATAGAAACTTAATCTTGAGGATTATTAAACTTGGCAAGATAAAAAAATTTCACCTTGCTCTGCAAAATAGAGGAAAACTCAACTTGGGAGGATTTGGTAACAATAATTAAAATATCCATGGTTTTCACAGATAAATATGCACAACCCACTTTCAATTCTTTTGTTGTTGGGTTGCTATTTAAAATCATCAAAATTACAGTATCAGAATCAAGATTAAAAAAAATATTTTAAACAGTAAAATGTTCAAAGAAAAATATCACAAATTTAAATAATTTAAATAATTTAAATAATTTAAATAATTTAAATAATTTAAATAATTTAAATAACTAAAGCTCAGGTAAACACTGCAAGGAGCTTCAGAAGAAAACTTCAGTTAAATTCCAGCATTCCAATTTTAGCACAACTGAAATATTTGTGCTAAACAATTTCAAAATTGAAAAATTATCTCCCTGTATTAAATACCAACAGAAAATTAAACCAAAACCCTCAAGTCTCAATTTTCAGGCACAAAAAGTTTCATTATCTACTGATAAAAAGAAAAGTTGGGGTTACCTTCTGCATTTTCAACAGCAGCAGCAGAATCTTCCAGAAATTCTGGGAGAGGCTCAACACCTTCCTTCAAATAAAAAATGACATTTTTAGCAATAAATTACAGGAATTTGATGGATCTTGTTCATCAGTGTTTGTAGACAAAGTGGTTTTAATTTGTTCCCTTAAAGAAAAGTCCTTTGCTCTGTGTGGTAAAAAGAAACACAGCAGCAAAATGTGAAAAAAGGGAAGGGAAAAATATTTCAAGGTTGAGAAAGTTAAAACCTAAAATCTGAAACTCAGCTCATCCCAGCCAAAACACAAAAATTGACAATTCTCAGGGAATAAAGAAGAACAAATTCATCTCATTCCAATCAAAAATCCAAAATCCAAGAATTGAGAATTCACAGGAACAGAGAACAACCAACTCAGCTCATCCCAACCAAAATCCAAGAATTGAAAAACAACAAACTCACCTCATCCCAACCAAAATCCAAAACCTGACAATTTACAGGAATAAAGAACAAACTCACCTCCTCCCAGCCCAAATCCAAGAACTGATAATTCTCAGGGAATGAAGAACACACTCACCTCATCCCAACCAAAATCCAAGAACTGACAATTCATAAAGAATAAAGAACATTCACCTCATCCCAGCCCAAATCCAAAATCCAAGAACTGACAATTCTCAGGGAATAGAGAACATACTCACCTCATCCCATCCAAAACCCAAGAATTGACAATTCACACTCACCTCATCCCATCCAAAACCCAAGAATTGACAATTCTCAGGGAATAAAGAATAAACTCACCCCATCCAAAATCCAAAATCCAAGAACTGATAATTCTCAGGGAATAAAGAACATACACTCACCTCATCCCAACCAAAACCCAAGAATTGACAATTCATAAAGAATAGAGAACACACTGACCTCATCCCAGCCCAAATCCAAAACCCAAGAACTGATAATTCTCAGGGAATGAAGAATACACTCACCTCATCCCAACCAAAATCCAAGAACTGACAATTCACACTCATCTCATCCCATCCAAAATCCAAGAACTGACAACTCATACTCATCTCATCCCAGCCCAAGTCCAAAATCCAAAAACTGATAATTCTCAAGGAATAGAGAACACACTCACCTCATCCCAGCCAAAATCCAAAATCCAAGACCTGATAATTCTCAGGGAATAGAGAACACACTCACCTCATCCCATTCCAGCCCAAACCCAAGAACTGACAGTTCACACTCACCTCATAAAGAATAGAGAACACACTCACCTCATCCCAGCCCAAATCCAAAACCCAAGAACTGACAATTCTCAGGGAATAGAGAACACACTCACCTCATCCCAGCCCAGCCCAAGTCCAAGAATTGACAACTCACACTCACCTCACCCCAGCCCAAGTCCAGGACTGGCAGAGGCTGCTCAGGCAGGCCCAGCCTGGCCCAGGGGCTCTGCCCTGGGGAGGCTCCTCTGCGCAGGGGGGTGTTGGCAGGAAGGCTCTGGTCAAAGATTTCAGGGCTCAGAACTTCCCCAAAAGTCACTTTTTTCTTCTTTGGTGTTTTGGAGCTCTGAGTGTCACTTGGCTCTGTTAGAATGAAATGAAATGAACAGCTGAGTGAAGGGGAAGTGGCCCACAGCAGAGGATTTGCAAGAGATTTAAATGCTGCCCTAAAAATCACCACCCAAACTATCAGCAAAACAACAACTTCACATGAGGCCAGCCAGGATTTTCACTCTGGATTTATAAAAAAATAACAAAGAAACTAAAAATGACCACCTGCTCCCCAAGTTTCAATTAAAAAGTATAAAACTCCTTTAAAAATCAGGGTTCTATTCTGGTCTTTGAGGCTTTCTGAAGTTTTGGGGTGGGATTAATTTTTTTTTTATAGACATTTGTTTCCTTAGCAATCTTGTTTTCCATGTCATCAGTAAAAAAGTAAAGAAATCCAAGGTATTTTTTTTTTCCCTAGGGGAATCTGACCTGTTTGCAATGTTTCCAAGGTTTTTACACAATTGGAGATTGCAGCAGCTTCATCTCCTCCTCTGTCTATGGCACTCTTGGAGTATTCCTGTCAGATTGAAGGGATACAGAACAATAAGTTTTAATTAAAATATTGCCCTCTAAGCATAATTTAATAATCAGTTTTAACCAAACTTATTTGTTTGCTGTATGAATAAAACTCAAGAACATTCATTTCATGGAATCATGGAATGGTTTGGGTGGGAAAGGAGCTTAAAATGATCCAGTGTCACCTCTGCCATGGCAGGGACACCTCCCACTGTCCCAGGGATCCAGGGGCAGCCACAGCTGCTCTGGGAATTCCATCCCAGCCCAGTGAGTGATAATGGGATGGATTTAATAAATAAAGAGAATCCCAGCCCATCTATTGCAGATTTATCACTGGCCAAGGAAATGAGGGGCTGAGGTTGTAACCAACCATTGTGTGTGCCTGGGAAGTTCAAACTCTCTGTTTCAGGAGAGCTCACAAGAATGAAGTGTTCATTTTTTTCTCACATGAATCACTGTGATTACAACCAAGCAGGATTAAATCATTCCCAACCCACAATCAGACATCAAAACACCTTCAGGCTCACCCTCAGCTCTGAGCCCACCTTGGGGCTGCCCCTGAGCTCCCTCCCTGGGGTTTTCTTCAGGATGGATCTCAGCAGGGAGCTGCTGTGGCAGAGCTCACTGCTGGCAATGCTCCTTGTTCCCAGAGGTGTCACAGGGCCTTGGCTTCCCCCCAGCACTCCCAGGCTCTCATCTTCCCCACTTGTGCTGGGAGCTGAGGCAGCATCACTCTGCTCACACCTGGGACCTGCAGAGCAAGCAGAGCTGGGACACCAAGGCTGAAGGAAAACTCACAAAACTTTGTGCAGAAACACCCCACAAAAATCCATCAGCCTGTAATTGCTCTTTTTGTACCCCATGTACATTTGTTATTTTCAGAAATGTGTAAAACATACAAGAAAGGAGCATTACACCAAGGAAAAGCTAAATCAGGTTTATACTGTGCCCTAAATTGTAGACAAAATGGTAAATGTCAGCTGAAACATTTCCTGACAAATGTCCCAGTATTTTTATTTCCTAATGAAAGTTTAACAAAGATTAAAACAGTGCTGAATCCTCTTACCATGGCCTTTTTCCAGGGTATCTCCAGTTAGAACAGTCTCCAAGGATTTAATAGGATTTTGCTGCTCATAAACCCATTCCTAAAAAAAAAAAAAAAAAAAAAAAGTTTCAGGATTTTTACAACAGCACAAAGTATGTGGGGTTTTAATCCCACAAAGATTTCAGAGTTTTCTCCATCATCCACTACTTCAGCTGGATTTATTTTCCCAAAACACCCAGGGAAATGCTTAATTAATGAAATGTAATGAAATGCTTAGCAGGATTAGCCATGACTAATGAAGAAATTCCATATTTTAATGTCTGATTTGGAGATTTCTCCCCATTTCAAAGCACCTGTGCAGCAGCAGGGTCAGTGACAGTCACAGGGGACAAGATGCTGCAGATCCTGAGCTCACTCCTGCTGCTCTTGCTCCCATTTTTGCTGAAATTTTCTTTCCAAGCAGCTCCTCTGTTGCCCAACATGAACTTTTCATTCCACTGCTCCAGGTTTGGCTCTTTTAAAAAAGGTGCTTTGTCCTGAGCTGCATCAATTAAAAATAAAAACAAAATCCAAACAAACCACAAAGACAAACTTCAGTTTTTTCAATGAATTCTCTTTTTCTGTTTCTTCATCAAGAAGTGCAAAAAGTCAGATAATGTTCCAGGCATTTTTTAGATCTACTTTGAAAATAACATCACCAACCTTCAAGACAAAATAAATTATTCTTTTCACATAAATGTTATTAAGAACAGCAATAACAGGAGTAAAATGAAAATCATTTTCATGAATGCTCACTGAGAAACCCATCAAAGAGTACAAATCTACTAAGAAAATAGTCCCAAAAATACAATTTTTCAGAGAAACCACAAATCAAGGTGCATTTAGAAAGTTTAAACCAACAAAAAAACCTCAAACCCAGTACAAACTCCTCTGCCAAGCCTTATAAAGGAAGATAATTTTGTTTTAGAAGAAATATTTCTAATTTCACACTTTTATCCTAAAGGAAGAGCTGATATTTAAGGCAAACCAGGATATTTAATTAACTTACAGGAAGCTCCTTTCCCCAGGTGTGAGAGCTCAGGCTCCCCCTCAGATTCTTGCAGGGATTCAAAGGAGGCTTGGAAAGCATCAATCTTGTCCTTCAGTGACCTCACATTTGCAGGTTGATAAGGACTGATCTGCCAAAACAAAATCAACCCCATCAGGTTTCCTCCCTCACCATTTCAGCTTTCATGTTGTGTATTTACACTTTGATATAAAATACAAAGAATCCAGAATTTAATCTGGCTGCAATTGGATCTGTACAGGGGAAAAAAAAAAAGGAATTTTACCTAGAAATCTTATATTTTATTGCATTTAATCTGTTCCTCTAGACTAGAATTTACTTTCTGACAGCCCAGGATAGTTCAAGTTATGAACAAATCTGATTAACCAAATCACTCATGCTTGAAATGAACTTCACTTGGAATCAGCCACACTTTAATTACCCAAAAACCAAGTGCAGCAAACACAGGAAAGCAACAAAAATTAAAATTTATCAGCAAGCTCAACATGGAGAAGAAATTCCAGCCAAGTTTAAACAAAACCTAGATCATGTTCCAAGGGACAGCAGCAAATCAATGCCATTGTTGTTATCCCAAAGCTTCTCCCAGCAGCAGCTGGGTCCTGTAGGGATGGAAATCCCATCAGAAATTTGGGAATTCTCCTTCACCTGGGTGAAAGTTTCCCTCTGCCTGCTGCTCCTCTGCTGGGCCAGGTACTGGATCAGGGAGTTGTTTTCTGGTGATCCCCTCAAACCAATGGTTGATCTTCTCCTAAATTTTAGTGATTTTGGGGAAGCACCTAAAAAAGGAACAAGAAGAGAAGTTAAAAAGAAAAACAAAGCACAAAACTACAAAAATGTTTAGTACCTAAAGCTTTAAAATGGTAATTTTGAATCTTTTTAAAGGTTGATTAATGCTACTTATTCTGATACAAACATCCATAGAAACATCCCAGAGCAAATCAAATTAAGTGCCTAAAAGCAAATCAGCACAAACCAAGCTTGCCTTTTACCTTTTCAATTGTTTGTGCTGCAACACTTGCAGAATTTGTCCTGCAATTCCCTTGTGAAACTCAAAACACTTCATTAATTAATTGAAGAGAGATTTCTCAGTGTAGGATGTAACCTGCACAGTTAATTGGGATAATTGAGGATACAGGAATATTGAGATGTTGCAGAATGTGCTTCTGGGCACATCCAAACTCTGATCACCTCAATCTGCCCCAAGTTAGAGCCTTTGGCACCAGGTTGGACTAGAACTGGAGAAGCCCCTGAGAGAAGGACAAAAGTCATTTGTCAGCCCAGCCTCACCTGTGGCTCTTTTGCCAAAACTTTCCTGAGGGATCCCAAACTCTGCACTTATCACAGCAGCAAAATCAGCTTTGTTCCTCTGTTCAGACAGTCCAAAATCAGCTTTTCCTCCCACTTTGTCCCTCTCAGGAGTGGTGAAGTCATTTCCCAAGGGGGCAGCTGGGCTGCTGGAAAAATCCTCCTTTGTGTGCAGATTTAAGGGGGGTTCACTGAGCACCCCAAAACAGCTCCCACCAACCCCCTGGGAGGGACCCAAATTCTGTCTGGGGCTTTTGGGGCATTTCAGGGCCCGTTTTGGTGGCTGTGGCTGGTTCCCATCAGTGAAATTCTCCTTTTTGGATGGTCTGATGATTTTGGATTTGGTCACTTTGCAGCTCTTCTGTTCTCTTGAGGCCTTTTCCTTCTGATCAGGAAAGCCACTCTCATTTTCTTTAACTTCCAGGGGAGTTTTAGGTCCTCTGAGCATTGTTTGGGACTTATTTGAAGGAACATTCACTCAGCCTTTGCTCCTGCAATTATAGATTCATAAAAAAAAGAAATAAAAAAATTATTACTTGCCAAGAGCAAGAGCTCACTACCACATTCAAATTTCTCCCAAATCCACATTTTTCCTGGACAAGGTGTTTAACAGTGTGGTGGGAAGGGAAATTTATCCTCAGAAACTGCAGGGGAAGGACACAAAGGTGGGAACCAGAAAGAAAAACACAGAGCAATAAAAACTTGCATCATCATCATCATAATTATTATTATTATTATTACTATTATTAACAAGTGTTTTACATTGTAAACACACACAGGAGTGGCTCAAGGTAAGGAGCCACAAGGCTGTGATTTCACACTGTCAAACTTCACAAAAATATAAAAAATGTGAATAAAAGACATTAACCACAATCACACTGCTTTGCTCCAAATGTCACAATAAACAGCAGCAGTTTAATATCACTTTTAATAACACTAATTAGTAGCAGCAGGAAGAAAAGACAAGTCTTGGGAAGAAATCAGCAGAAGAAACAGCATTGGTAACATATATACTTTTTGAAATACCACCAGCTTTTAAGTAGAAACTTTAAAAGGCTTTCTTTGTAGTTACTTTCTTTGTAGTTACTTTCTTTTAGTTAGTTTCTTGAAGTTAATGAGACACAACTCGCGACTCTGAAATTTCGTGCATTTCACAAACAAAATTACCGAAATGAAGCTGCTTCACAAGGCTCCTACAGAACCTTTTACTTCCTCTTTTTTTTTTTTTTTTTTTTTTTTTTTTCTGCTCTCAGGCTGCAGCAGGGGCCGATGGCCACAAGCACAGCCACCAGATGAGGGGAAAACACCCAACGTGGTGGGTGGCTCCCTGTGGGTACCTTGGGTACCCCCGAGGGTTTTCAGGGTGTGTGGATCCTTTTGGGCAGTCTCACCTTGGGTATCCCTGTGGATTTTCAGAGTGTGTGGATCCTTTTGGGCAGTCTCACCTTGGGTATCCCTGTGGATTTTCAGTGTGTGGATCCTTTTGGGCAGTCTCACCTTGGGTATCCCTGAGGGTTTTCAGTGAGTGTGGATCCTTTTGGGCACTCTCACCTTGGGTATCCCCCACACCTTCCCGGGTACCCCCGAGGGTTTTCTCGGTGTGTGCCCCACTCTGGGCACTCTCACCCCGGGTATCCCTGAGGGTTTTCAGGGTGTGTGGATCCCTTTGAGCACTCTCACCCCGGTATCCCCCACACCCTCCCGGGTATCCCTGAGGGCTCTCCCAGTGTGTGGCTCCCTCTGGGCACTCTCACCCCGGGTACCCTTCAAGGTTTTCCCGGTGTGTGCCCCACCCTGGGCAGTCACACTCCGGGTATCCCCCACACACTCCGGCCACCCCCGAGCTCTCCCCACAATGTGTCCCCCACCCTGGGCACTCTCACCCCGGCCCCCCCCGAGCTCTCCCCGCTCCCGTTCCCTGCCCCGCCGCCCTCACCTCAGCCCCGCGCCGGTCCCGCCTCACACTTTCAAACCTCGCCCCGCCCTCGCGGATCCCTCCGCGCTCCTTCCCCTTCTCCCATCCCCAGCGCCCCCCGCAGCCTCCCGCAGCCCGGGCAGCGGCGCAGGGAGGGCGGATCGTGGGGTGAGCCCTGAGCGCTGCTGTGCCCCGGGGGTGCGCGGGGCTCGGCGGGGACAGCGGGACTCTTTGAGCTGGCGGAGCGATCTCGTCCCGTTGTGTCTCAGCACCGCTTTGAGATTAAAAAAATAAAAGCGATTAAATGAATTCATTCAACGGCCCGCGCGCACGTGACGGGCGACAACCAATCAGAGCGGGTTTATGCAATTATAGGCGCTTCTTCAGACAGCGATTGGCTGCTGATCATACTTAGCCCCGCCTCCTCGCTGAGCAGCGCGGCGCTGATTGGCTGAGGGAGCTGCCCGTCAGCGCCCGCCCCTTCCGGGTGTCGGCGCGGCGGCGGGCGCAGCATGAGGCGGGTGACGCTGTTCGTCAACGGCAGCGCCCGCAACGGGAAGGTGAGGCCGGGACCGGGGCCGGGCCGGGGCTGAGGCCGCTCCCCGCGGGGCCCGGCCCGGCCCTGCCCTCCCGCAGCCTCCCGGGCCAGCCGGGCCTCTGCCGGAGCCGAGCGGGGCTCGGGCTTCCCCCTCACTGCGTGTGGAGAGAATCGCGACAGGCGGCGATTTGTCGCGGGTGGAGGCGCTCGGTGGCTTTAGGGAGTCGCGTCCGGCTGTGTCAGGCTGTGGGATGAGGGTTCTGAGGGGAGACTGACGCTGCGTGAGGCTACTCTAGGAATAATTGTTTAATTTTTTAAAACCTCGTTCAAATCCTCTCAAGACTGAAAATCGTGATTTTTTAGGCCCAGCCAGTGCTTGTCCAGGCGCTGGGATGCGGATCCACAGAGATCCGTGATGCTGATGTTTCCATCCGCACTTTGAGAGCAGAGCTTGCCGTGACTGTGCTTTCATGTGTAATTCTGTTTCATGTGTAATTCTGTTTAACGTGTAATTCTGTTTAATGTGTAATTCAATTTAATGTGTAATTCTATTAATTCTGGCCGTGATGCCGCTGTTTCCACCCGGGAATTCATGGCACTGCGTTTCTAAATAGTGTCCGTGATCCTGATTTTCCCATCCCCATTCCGAGTGCAGTCATTTCCCGTGCCTGCCCTTCAATCCTTGCTTTTAGGGAGGGAAGTACACGTGGAACAGAGCAAGTAACAATATTTCTTTATTTAAATTAATGCATGAGTTACATTCTTACAGCACCAATATTTATTCCCCCAGTGCTGCTGCAGTGAGTTTTGCTGGGAGCTGTGCAGATTTTTCTGTTCCAACACCAAAGTTGGTCTTTTCCCTCGGTTTTTGATCACGATCCGAATGGATTTTGCTGATAAATCTGAAGTGGCAGAACTTTTGGAGTTGCCTGGGTTTGTTTGTATTCTCAGCCTCCTCCCTTCTCTCCCACTCCAGGTCGTGGCTGTGTATGGGACTCTCTCAGATTTGCTCTCTGTGGCCAGCAACAAGCTCGGGATAAAAGCCACCAGCGTTTACAACGGGAAAGGAGGGCTGATTGATGATATTGCTTTGATTAGGTGAGGATCAGCCAAGAAAAGGCAAATCAGCATTGAGAGATTGACCTGTTAATCCTCCTTATCAATACTCTAAAAGCAGATGTGATTATTTCCACGCCCAAAGTTCCTTTTGTGTCTTTGAACTTCATTTATTGATTCAGAACTTGATACAAGATGTGTTTGAGGCCTCCTCACCTCCTCCTGTGTTCATTCCCTGGCAGTGTTTGTGCCATGAAATCCCCACTGCTCCTGTCAGCCCAGCAATGGGGGCTTTCTGTAAAGGAGACAAATTCTGTCACTGCTCTGGCTTCACAGAATAATCCCAGACTGGGGAGAAAAGCAAATATTTTGTAAGAATTAATTGATTACACAAGTAGTCCCTACCTGGCTGCTGCAAATAGATCTCTGGTGAAGTCAGTCCATTCCAATCCAGTAGAACCTGCAAAATACTGATAAAAATCACATCCAGAAGTTCCAGCTAATGGCCACAGGTCATAATTTACCTGAAAGTAATCAGGAGAGGTTCCACTGTCAGTCAGATGAACAATAAATTATAATTAACCTTCTTTTTCTCTTCCCTCTGCCCCCTCCTGTCTCAGGGATGATGATGTTTTGTTTGTCTGTGAAGGGGAGCCCTTCATTGGTGAGTCTGTAATTCTTTATATTTAATATATGATTTTTTATTTTAGAGAGTTTATTTTGCTTTCATAAAAACTCACGATTTTATTTTGTGGTGTTTTCAGAAGATACCTCCTTGTAATTAAAGAATATTCACAATTTTTGCAGTAATTGCTTTGTTTCTTCTCTGCAGATCCTCAGACTGATGGGAGAGCTCAGGAGGAGCTGACAGGCTCTCACACAGACTGGCTGACTCTCAATGTGGGAGGCAGATATTTCACCACCACCCGGTAAAAAAAAAACCTCAAAACCTTCATTTCAATAAAATAAAGACCTTAAAAAGTTTAACTTACTGTGAAGCAGGAGATCTTTGACTCCTGCAGCTTTCTCTGGTTTTTGTCACCACAGTTTTTTAAGAAATTAATTCTGAAACATTTACAGGGGAAGGGAAAGTAAAGTTGGGCTGATTTTGTTTTCTAGGAGCACTTTGGTTAACAAAGAACCTGACAGTATGTTGGCACACATGTTCAAAGACAAAGGTGAGTATATTGAGATAAACTTTATTAAAAAGTAATAAATGAGCAAAGTAGGCAAAAGTTACTGTCAAGTAAAATATCCAAAGTATGTTCCAGTACCAGAGCAGAACAGAGAATTATTATTTAATAACTTTATTTCTCTCTGTTAATCATCTCATCACCTAATGTTGATCATCTCACAAACTGCAAATGCAGCTCCCATCCATTGTGAGTAGTTTGGGTCCTTTTTTGTTTATTTGATTTGAGGTTTTCATCTGGTTGCACCTTCCTCAGTTGTGTCAGCAGAGCCAGAGAACAAACCCTGCACGAGGCAGCCTTGGGGAGACAGTCAGACTCAAATCTCAGTGCTGCTTTTATCCTAGCCATGATTCTTCTTTATGTGGTAAAAATTCAGTTATGCAGAGCAGGAACAAGTTCATTTTAAGCTGATATTTTCCCCCCACTCCTCTTTTCTTTCCTTCTTTCTCCAAACCGCCCTTCCAAGTGGAATGTTTGCTATTCCAGTCCCCTTTGGTAATGAAAAAACTGAAAACTGAAGCAAATGCTCTTCTATCACTACATCAAAAGTAATTTTATATATATATATGTTGTGGAAACAGATGCTTGGGGGAATAAGCAAGATCCTAGAGGAGCTTTCCTCATTGACCGCAGTCCTGAGTATTTTGAGCCCATTTTGAACTATTTGCGTCACGGACAGCTCATTGTAAATGATGGCATTAATTTGCTAGGTAGGTATTACCTGTCTGACATCTCCTAAATTATTCCTCCTTGGAATTCTAGCTTTGCCCTCAGGTGCCCATGGTGAGGCCAGGGGGAGCTTTGTGTGCTCATCCCCGTGGTTGGGAGTTTTGGTGGATTTATTCTCAGCAGTGCAGCTCCATGTGCTTGCTTTAATGAGGATAGGCTGGTTATTTCTCTTTGGAGCATTAAAAATCCATCCTGGATTAATACCTGCAATTCTGGAGTTGATCTCTTTAACCTAATGCTGCTGTTGGAAATGTTGTGTCTGAGTTATGTTTTTCCTTTTAGCTGCAAGCAAACTTTTTCCTCTCTAAACTTTTCCTCTCTGGCCAGTTACATCCAGTAGAATGTGTGTGTGTTCTCCAGTAAGGGGAGAGAAGGGTGCTGCTCTCTGGAGCAGCAATTCCCTGCAATAACCAGCTCTGCTTTGTTTGTAGGGGTTTTGGAAGAAGCCAGGTTTTTTGGGATCGACTCCCTCATTGAACACCTGGAAGTTGCTATTAAGGTACCTTGCTGTCTGTGAGCCCTGGGTGCTGCTGTCCCAGGGGACCCCTCAGTAACTCAGGGCTGTTGTGCTGTCCCCAGAACTCCCAGCCAGCTGAGGATCACTCTCCCATCTCTCGGAAGGAGTTTGTGCGATTCCTGCTGGCCACGCCCACCAAGTCGGAGCTGCGCTGTCAGGTCAGGGAGCTCAGCCTTTGTCCTTCCCTCCAAACTGCAGGAATTGCTTCCTAAACCCTGCTCATCCAGCCCTGCCCTCTCACAGCTCAAAACCACAGCCTGTTTTAAGGAAATGGCCAAATCTTGAGAGCTTTGCATTTCTGTTCCATGGTGTTATGTGATAGGACAAGTGATCTTGTGAGTGTGTGTTTATACAGAACCTGGAATGGTTTGGGGTTGGAAGGGACCTTAAGGATAATCTTGTTCCAATCCGCCTTGGACATTCCAGGGATCCACAGCTCCTCTGGGAATTCCATCCCAGCCCCTCTCAAGCCTCACAGGGAAGGAATTCATCCCAATATAAACCCAAATTATATATTTCTTCCCAACCTAAACCTTCTCTTTTGCCAGTTTAAACCCATTCCCCCTTGTCCCTGTCACTCCAGGCCCTTCCCAATATCCCATCTAAACCTGATCCCCAAATCCATTACCCCTTGTCCTGGCACACTCTCTCCATATAAAAATCCTCTCTCATCTTTTTATCAGCCCCTTTAAGGCACTGGCAGTGTTTCAGTCCACCTCTATCTGTACAGATTTATACACACAACTTCCTAGCCATGTTTCTCTCAATTCTTTCATGCCCAGACCTCCCCCTTCCCCTCTGTGACCATTTTGGGGCTGTTCACTGCCTTTTCCAGGGTCTGAATTTCAGTGGAGCCGACCTTTCCCGCCTGGATCTTCGCTACATCAACTTCAAGATGGCAAATCTGAGTCGCTGCAACCTGGCCCATGCCAACCTGTGCTGTGCCAACCTGGAGAGAGCTGACCTGTCTGGATCTGTGCTGGATGTAAGGATGCTGCACTCTGGGCACTGCACTGGTGTCCTGGTTTGGAGGACAGGTGTCTGCCAAGAAAGGCAGGAGCTTCTCTTTGAAATGGAGAATGTAAACCCCCTTCCTCCTAATTATTATCATTTTGAAATTAAGGGGCTCTCAGGCAAAGATATGGGAATTAGGAATAACAGTTCTTTACTAGGAAAATTAAAATAGAAATACAGTATTACACAGAACAATCCCAAACCCTGCCAGAGTCAGAATCCAAGCTGACACCCGTCACTCAGTCAGGGTGTTGGCACAGTCCCATTCAATGGTGGCTGCATCCTCCTGCAGGGGCAGATGTGGTTCAGCTGGAGCAGTGCTCCTGGAGAAGGTGCAGTTTCCTCTCAAGCTCCAGGGATGATGTGGAAGGGTCTGGTTTTCCTCTGGAATCCAGTGGAAAAGGCTGCTCTGGTGTTCCAAATCTCAGTTTTTATCTGGGTAGGAAATGTTTGGCTCCTCCCCTGGCTGGAGCATCTCCCAGTGGGATGATGGAATTTTATCAGTCATGCCCTGGGACTCACTGGCCATGAACAGGAGATATCTCCTGGAGGGAGGATGGGCTGTGGGAAGATAAAGATGATTGCCCAGCTGGTTTAAAGATGGTCCATTAGCAGGAGATATCTCCCACAGAGATAAAGAACAGTGCCCCAGCTGGTTTAACAGATGGGGACAGAATTCACATTTCTGTCACATCCTGTATTGCAACCCAAGACAACTTGTCTCAAGAAACAGGAACTGGAACAACAAAAATGATTTTTCCAATGTTATCTATGATTGTTCCACTCCCAGTGCTTCCTCACAGTGACAGGGGGTTGTGTTTTGGGGGTTCAGTTGCAATGCAGAATTTAAATGTGTGTTCTGCTGCTTTTTGGTATTTTATCTTCACACCCTCACACCATCCTGTCTCTGCCAGTGTGCCAACCTGCAGGGCGTGAAGATGTTGTGTTCCAATGCAGAGGGAGCATCCCTCAAAGGCTGCAACTTTGAAGATCCATCAGGCCTTAAAGCTAATTTGGAAGGTGAGTTTTTGCCTGTTAATTATGCCCTGGAAACAGCCCTGTGCCTGTACACTCATGTGACAAAATATCAGCAGTGTTTGTACAGTCCATGGGAAGAGCCACAACTCTGAGCTTGTTCTGCCAAATACTCACAAAATTCCCAGCTCTGCCCAGTTTACTCACCTCTTAGGAGCATTACCTGCAGCTGCAGCATTTCTGGCTGATTTCCCTCCAGCAGCTGCAGCATTTCTGGCTGATTTCCCTATTGCAGCTGCAGCATTTCTGGCTGATTTCCCTCCAGCAGCTGCAGCATTTCTGGCTGATTTCCCTATTGCAGCTGCAGCATTTCTGGCTGATTTCCCTCCAGCAGCTGCAGCATTTCTGGCTGATTTCTCCCCTGCAGCTGCAGCAGTTCTGGCTGATTTCCCCATTACAGCTGCAGCATTTCTGGCTGAATTCCCTGCTGCAGCTGCAGCATTTCTGGCTGATTTCCCCATTGCAGCTGCAGCATTTCTGGCTGATTTCCTCCTGCAGCTGCAGCATTTCTGGCTGATTTCCCTCCTGCAGCTGCAGCATTTCTGGCTGATTCCTCTGCTGCAGCTGCAGCATTTCTGGCTGATTTCCTCCTGCAGCTGCAGCATTTCTGGCTGATTTCCCTCCCTGGGGGTGTTGCAGGTGCCAACCTGAAGGGTGTGGACATGGAGGGCAGTCAGATGACCGGGATTAACCTGAGAGTGGCCACACTGAAAAATGCCAAACTAAAAAACTGCAACCTCAGAGGAGCCACACTGGCAGGGACTGACCTGGAGGTGAGCTAGCACTCATTTCCCATCTATATATAAAAAAAAAACCCATATGTGTACAAAAAGTTGGTAATTTGGGGGGTTGCTGGTTTTTCTCCAGCTGCAATTTGAATGGAGTTTAAGGAAATGGAGTTAAACTTCTCAACAGAGTTCTGTCTGTATTAATTAACATTAATTTTCATCTCCCCCTTCAGAATTGTGACCTGTCAGGTTGTGACCTACAAGAAGCAAATTTGAGGGGATCTAATGTGAAAGGAGCCATCTTTGAGGAGATGCTGACACCCCTGCACATGTCCCAGAGTGTCAGATAGGGGCCAGAACACGCTGGAGAGGAAGGAATCCAAACATTCATCGTGACTTTCTTCACCTCCTCCCCTTCCTGAGTTCAAGTTATGGTTTTTAGCCACCTTACATTTGCAGTAGTGCCTAGGTAAACTCTTTTTGGATCACTTTTGGGGAGGGAATTTTTGTTTTTAGAGGTACCAACAGAGAGTTTGTACCTCTGTGAGCAGAGTGAGGAAGTGACCAGAGTGTGGCTGGTATGGGGGGGAAAGGGTTCAATGGTTTCATTGTTTAGCATTGCCTCACTTTGGAATGCATTTTAATTTATAAAGCACAATATATGCAATTCTATTTATTAAATCTGTAGCTGCAATATGAATAGAAAATGTTACTCCTGTACAGTAGCAACCAAGTTGAGGTTTACAGGTTTTTATTTCCAGTCTGTGTCCATGCCAGGGGGGGCTCAGTGTCCCCAGGGGTGCTCAGGTCTCTGCTGGGGTGGAAGCTGATGGGAACATCCCTGCTCAGAAATTGGATGTCTTTAATTAATCCTCTCCAAATGAGTGTGGAGGTGCACTGTCAATCCCAGCTGGTGAGAAAAATCCTGTTTTCACATGTCCTGCCCACTCCAGGCTGGAGTTCCTGCAGAGCTTTCACCCTTGGTGGTGAATTGAGTGCAGAAAGTGCAGAGCTGTCAGCAGAGCAGAGAGAGGCAGAGGGGCCCCAGCTCCAGCTGCACCCTCCCCTCATCACCTCAGCAGCTGAATCTTGCCCTGTTTCCCCTCCATCTACTATGCAAAGACTCCCTGAAAGCTCCCTGGGTTTCATCCTTTTCCCAGCTGCATCTCCCTGTTCTGTGGCTGGAAAATCATCTTGTGCAGGAGCTGCAGGGTGGGGCAGAGGCCTCAGCACCCCTGGGTGTGGGTCAGGAGCTGCTCCCTGCAGGACCCACAGAGTTCTCAGCTCACACCAACATTTATGTTACAATCAAAAAGCACATGAAGACATACCAAAAAAAAAAAAAAAAAAAAGAGAGAAA
This sequence comes from Oenanthe melanoleuca, assembly GCF_029582105.1. Lineage (NCBI taxonomy): Eukaryota > Metazoa > Chordata > Aves > Passeriformes > Muscicapidae > Oenanthe > Oenanthe melanoleuca. The sequence continues at coordinate 2,478,134 of NC_079355.1, forward strand.
AAAGGTGCATCAAGAACTTACCTCAGATGCTTAAACCACCCCAAAGTTCAAACCTTGAATTTAAGGAAAGCAAGCTGTAGAAACAGAAAGGAGGAGTGAGAACCAGTGGATCCCAGCTGGAGTTCCACAGTTCTTCAGGGGTTTTTGTCTCTCCCTTGCAGTGCAATTTCTGTCATCTTGTTGTCTCAGTTGTTGTTACAAAAATGCTGCTTTGCCACCAGTCTGGGAGGATCAGTGGTGATGTTTTTTTTGGGGGGAATTGCAGGACTCTCCCTCTTTTTTGAGTTGTTTGACTCAGATGAGTGATGGCTCAAAATCCCAGAGCCACAAGGGTCAGAATTGGGATTAATTCCTGCAGACCCCTCTGGATCAGGCTCTAGGACAACACTAGATCCTTGGAGAAATAATCTGTAAATTCCAGGGAAATGTTGCAGTGTGACTTTGGGGTCCTTTCTCCCACCTCATGGCTTTCAGTGGGAATGTTGTGTCTGTTGCAGTAGAAGATTCTTAGGGCTAGAGAAACAAATGAATTATTTTTCTTTATCATATTTTGTAGCTGGCAGAAGTAAAATTATTGTATTGAAATATATATATATATATATATATATCTATTTTCATAATCACTGTGTATAAAATCTCTTTGAACTTTCACTGAAGCACTATGGAATAATCACAGCATGTGGCACCATCATTCACAGCTGGATTTTAGGAACTTCTTTTGCCAGGACAGAGCTGTGTGAAGAGCCCTGTGCTCAATTTGCAGGTTCCAGCTTATTTAAGTTGCATTAATAAAAAGTGTGAAAGAGAAAAGTGGCTTGGTTGTCTTCATTTGAATAAAAACCCCAAATCTTACCTGGATTGTGTGATAAGAATGAGAATTATTTGGTTTTAAGCAGAAAACAACTGTGCTGTGAGAGTTTCATCCATTAATTGGGAGAATTTGTATGGAATTGTTTTTGGTTTGTCATTCCTCTCTGAGATTTCTCAGCCTTTTTGCCCCCAACCCTTCATATTTGCTTAGTAAAATATTTGGAGGCAGAATAGTCAGAGAATCATGGAATACCCAAGGATCATAAAACTCCAATTCCTGTGGATGCACCAGAAACCTGGGGAGAAAAAGTTCCAAGCTGAGAGCAGATTCATCAGAGCCAGGGTGGTTAATGAGGTGCAATTATTGGGCAAAGCTCTCTTTAAATGTCCAAACTAAATCAGATTTTTCTTTAAAAAAACCTAATTTTGGCAGTGGGTGAATCCACAAACAGAAAGAACATTTCTCCCCCTGACCCCACTGGGCAGGAAGAATGACTCTGCTAAATCCTTCAAATCCTCCCTGAATTATTTAATCCATTTAATTATTTCATCCATTAAAGAGATCACAGGAGCTGGAGCAGAGGAAGTTTGGAGGGAACATGAGACATTCAGAGCAAGGCACAGGAACTGCCAGGTGAGGGAAAAAAAATAACTGAACTGCATAAAAATAAATCTTTATAAACCTGCAGTGCCCAAACTCATAGAAAACACATTTACAATCATAAACTCCTCCAGTTTAATCCCACCTGGCATTTTATAGAGCAGAGAACACCAAGGCAGCTGAGTTTTAATATTAAGGAGGATTTCAAGCTGCTCTGGGCACTTGTGCAGCCACAGGCCAAAGGATATAAATGATATAATATATTTTTTATATATATACATATAATATATATTTATATATAATATATATAATAAATATAAATATATATAAAATATATAAAATTATATATAATAAATATTATATTCTATACATTATATATAATATATAAATATATTTATAAAATATATTTATATATTATATATATATATATATATATTTTATATATATATATATATATATATATTTAAAATTTATAAATGCTAAAATATTCCAGGATACTTAAACACTGATCTCAATTCCTCACCCATTTCACACCCTTAACAAATTCAAACTCACCAAGAACTTTTACAAGAGAACTGACAGAAATCTCCTGTATTTCCCAGCAGGATCCCAGGGTGGGATTTACAACCTCCCAAAAACCAGGCTGGTGCTTTTATGGCTCTTAGAGGAACCAGCAGAATTTAATTGCTGCACTGGGGTGTTCCAATTATGAGCTTTACTTGTGTCACTGTGACAGTAACAACAAAATTGCAGCCTGGGAGGGAGAAATGAAAAAATCTCCTGCTGGGGAAGGGGTGGCACTGGGGATTTTGGGTATAAAAAGAGCTGAGGGTTCTTTTACAGATATTTTCCAGAGAAGAGCTGGAATTGCTCCACACCTCTCTCAGGCAGCAGGTAATTTATTTATCCAGTGCTTACAGATGATTCTATTAAAATATATATTAGAAGAGAGTGCAAAGGGCAGTTTTAAGGAGCAGGGACATGAGAGCAGAGGCCACAGGACAAACCTGCCAAAAACCAGCAGGGAAACCTTTGAGGGCCAGACATGCCTGGAGCTCAGAAATCCTCAGCTGCTTCTGCATCCAAATTTAGATTGCTTTTAAAATTTATTTTTATTTATTTTTATTTTTATTTTTAATTATTTCTATTTCCGTTTCTATTTCTATTTCTATTTCTATTTCTATTTCTATTTCTATTTCTATTTCTATTTCTATTTCTATTATTTCTATTTCTATTTCTATTTCTATTTCTATTTCTATTTCTATTTCTATTTCTATTTCTATTTCTATTTCTATTTTTTTGTTTTGTTTTTTTTTTTTAATGTGGTCACAGCCCACTCCACACTCCACCCAACTTGGTTTGCAACTCCTTTTTCTAGTCTGGTTTTCCTTGTAGTGGCAGGACTAGGTCTGTGTTTTTATCTAATATATTTAATATTCAAATCCCAGAACTTCTCTGATGAACAGGAATTTTTATTAATTGGATTTTTCTAGAGTTTGTTCTGTGTCCCTGCAGGATGGAGGAGCCCAGGAGGGCGGTGGCAGGACTAGGTCCGTGTTTTTATCTAATATATCTGATATATCTAATATATCTAATATATCTAATATATCTGTCTAATATATCTAATATATCTAATTTATCTAATATATCTAATATATCTATCTAATATATCTAATATATCTAATATAGCTAATATAGCTAATATATCTAATATATCTAATATTCAAATCCCAGACCTTCTCTGATGAACAGGAATTTTTATTAATGGAATTTTTCTACTGGGCGGTGGCAGGACCAGGTCCGTGTTTTTATCTAATATATTTAATATTCAAATCCCAGAACTTCTCTGATGAACAGGAATTTTTATTAATTGGATTTTTCTAGAGTTTGTTCTGTGTCCCTGCAGGATGGAGGAGCCCAGGAGGGCGGTGTCAGGACTAGGTCCATGTTTTTATCTAATATATCTGATATATCTAATATATCTAATATATCTAATATATCTAATATTCAAATCCCAAACCCTCTCTGATGAACAGGAATTGTTATTATTCGGATTTTTTAGAGTTTTTCAGTGTCCCTGCAGGATGGAGGAGCCCAGGAGGGCGGTGGCAGGACTAGGTCCATGTTTTTATCTAATATATCTAATTTATCTAATACATCTAATATATCTAATATATCTGTCTAATATATCTAATATATCTAATATATCTAATATATCTAATATATCTAATATTGCTAATATAGCTAATATATCTAATAGATCTAATATATCTAATATTAAAATCCCAGACCTTCTCTGATGAACAGGAATTTTTATTAATGGAATTTTTCTACTGGGCGGTGTCAGGACTAGGTCCGTGTTTTTATCTAATATATCTAATACATCTAATATATCTAATATATCTAATATATCTAATATATCTAATACATCTAATATATCTAATGTATTTAATATTCAAATCCCAGAACTTCTCTGATGAACAGGAATTTTTATTAATTGGATTTTTCTAGAGTTTTTCTGTGTCCCTGCAGGATGGAGGAGCCTGGGAGGGCGGTGGCAGGACTAGGTCCATGTTTTTATCTAATATATCTAATTTATCTAATATATCTAATATATCTAATATATCTAATATATCTAATATATCTGTCTAATATATCTAATAGATCTAATATATCTAATATTAAAATCCCAGACCTTCTCTGATGAACAGGAATTTTTATTACTTGGATTTTTCTACTGGGCGGTGTCAGGACTAGGACCATGTTTTTATCTAATATATCTAATATATCTAATACATCTAATACATCTAATATATCTAATATACATAATATATCTAATATATCTAATATTCAAATCCCAAACCTTCTCTGATGAACAGGAATTTTTATTAATTGGATTTTTCTACTGTGCGGTGGCAGGACTAGGTCCGTGTTTTTATCCAATATATTTAATATTCAAACCCCAGACCCTCTCTGATGAACAGGAATTGTTATTACTCTGATTTTTCAGTTTTTCCGTGTCCCTGCAGGATGGAGGAGCCCAGGAGGGCGGTGGCAGGACTAGGTCCATGTTTTTATCTAATATATCTGATATATCTAATATATCTAATATATCTAATAGATCTAATAGATCTAATATACTTAATATTCAAATCCCAGAATTTCTCTGATGAACAGGAATTTTTATTAATGGAATTTTTCTACTGGGCGGTGGCAGGACCAGGTCCGTGTTTTTATCCAATATATTTAATATTCAAACCCAGACTCTCTCTGATGAACAGGAATTGTTATTATTCGGATATTTCAGAGTTTTTCAGTGTCCCTGCGGGATGGGTGCCCCCCGGCGGGCCGTGTTCAGTGTCCTGCTGTGCGCGGTGGCCGCGGGGCTGTGCCTGGCCCAGCACTGGTCCCACGGGCTGCAGCCGGGGGGGAAGAGGAGCGGCCCGGCCCTGCTGGGACCCCTGCAGGAGGTGAGCAGGGGGCGCGGATTTCGGGTTTTTGTGCTGATTGAAACAGGAAGAAAAAAAAAAAAAAACAAAAAAAAAAACCCAAACAAACAAAAAAAACAAAACAAAACAAAACAAAACAAAAAAAAAACCCCAAAACAACAACAAGAAAAAAAAAAAAACAACAAAAAACAAAAAAAAACCCCAAAAAACCCAAAAAACAAAACAAAACAAAAAAAAAAACCCACAAAAAACCTAACGAAACAAAAAACAAAAAAAAACAACAAAAAAAAAACCAAAAAAAAAACCAAAAAGAACCAACCAAACAAAAAAAACCACAAAAAACCCAACAAAACAAAAAAACACACAGAAAAACCACAAAAACCTAACAAAACAAAAAACAAAAAAAAAAAACAAAAAAAAAACCAAAAAAAACCCCAAACAAACAAAACAAACAAAAAAACCGCAAAAAACCCAACAAAACAAAAAACAAAAAAAAACCAAAAAAAACCAAACAAAAAACCAAAAAAAACCCCAAACAAACAAAACAAAACAAAAAAACACACAAAAAACCACAAAAACCCAACAAAACAAAAAACAAAAAACAAAAAAACAAAAAAACCCCAAACAAACAAAAAAAACCCAAACAAACAAAACAAAACAAAAAAACACACAAAAAAACCAGAAAAACGAACAAACAAATAAAAACACAAAAAACAAAACAAAACAAAAAAAACAAACAAAAAAACCCCCAAAAAACCCCAAAAAACCAAACCAAACCAAAATAAAACAAACAAAAGACAAAAAAAACCCCAAAAAATAAAATAACAAAAACAAACAAAAAAAACCAACAAAAAATCCCAAAACAAAACAAAAGAAAAAAAACCCACCAAAATAAAAAACCAAAAAACTCCAAAAATTAAAAAAAAAAAAAAAAGAAAACCAACCAAAAAACCCCAAAACAAAACAAAAGAAAAACAAAAAAAACCCCAAAAATCAAAAACCAAAAAACCCCCAAAAATCAAAAAACAAAACCAAACAAACAAAAAAGAAACAACAAAAAAAGAAATACAACAAAAAAACGCCAAAAAAAAAAAAAAAAAAAAAACCAAAAATCAAAAACCAAAAAAACTCCAAAAATCGAAAAACCAAAACCAGAAAAAAAAAAAAAAACCTCCCAAAACAAAATTAAAAAAACCTAAAAACCCCCCAAAATATACAGATCTATACAGATCTCTTAAAATAGCTTAATAGATAAAATATCTAAAAACTGATATTTTAAATTTTCATAATCACTTTGTATAAAACTCCTGTGTGGAGAAAAAAAATTAGATATTTTATAATTTTATATATATACATATAATTTAAAAAAATATAAAAAATATCTATACAGATATCTTAAAATAGATTAATAGAAAAAATATCTAAAAATTGATATTTTAAATTTTCATAATCACTTTGTATAAAACTACAGTGTGGAGAAAAAAATTTAGATATTTTATTATTTTATAGATATAGATATAATTTTAAAAATACTAAAAATATTTTAAAAATCTATACAGATCTTTTAAAATAGATTAATAGATAAAAATATCTAAAAATTGATATTTTAAATTTTCATAATCACTTTGTATAAAACTACTGTGTGGAGAAATCAAATAGATATTTTATTATTTTATCAATTATATATCTATAATTAAAAATATATAAAAATATACAGATATCTTAAAATAGATTAATAGATAAAAATATCTAAAAATTGATATTTTATATTTTCATAATCACTGTGTATAAAAATACTGTGTGGAGAAAAATATTAGATATTTTATAATTTTATATAGATATAATTGAAAAATATTTAAAAATATCTATACAGATCTCTTAAAATAGCTTAATAGATAAAAATATCTAAAAATAGTTATTTTATATTTTCATATCACTGTGTCTAAAACTACTGTGTGGAGAAAAAAATTAGATATTTTATAATTTATATATTTACATATAATTTAAATAATATAAAAAATGTCTATACAGATCTCTTAAAATAGCTTAATAGATGAAATATCTAAAAATAGTTATTTTATATTTTTATAATCACTGTGTATAAAACTACTGTGTGGAGAAAAAAATGAGATATTTTATTATTTTATAGATTATATATATATAATTTTAAAAATATAAAAAAAATCTATACCGATCTCTTAAAATAGATTAATAGATAAAATATCTCAATATAGATATTTTATATTTTTATAATCACTGTGTGTAAAACTACTGTGTGGAGAAAAAAATTTAGATATTTTATAGATATAGATATAATTTAAAAAATACTAAAAATATTTTAAAAATCTATACAGATCTTTTAAAATAGATGAATAGATAAAAATGTCTAAAAATTGATATTTTAAATTTTCATAATCACTTTGTATAAAACTACTGTGTGGAGAAATCAAATAGATATTTTAATATTTTATCGATTATATATCTATAATTAAAAATATATAAAAATATACAGATCTCTTAAAGTAGCTTAATAGATAAAATATCTAAAAATTGATATTTTATATTTTCACAATCACTGTGTATAAAACTACTGTGTGGAGAAAAAATTTAGATATTTTATTATTTTATAGATATAGATATAATTTTAAAAATATTTTAAAAATCTATACAGATCTTTTAAAATAGATTAATAGATAAAAATACCTAAAAATAGTTATTTTATATTTTCATAATCACTGTGTATAAAACCTCTTTGAACTTCCACTGAGGCACTATAGAATAATTTGAGGTTCAGGCTCAATCTGGTTTCATCCTCTCCCAAAATTCCAACATTCTCATGAGTTATTTTATGACAATTTCTCCACTTCCCTTAAAATTTTGGCAATTTGCACCTGGTGGCTGCTCAGCAATTAAATGACAAATGTTCTGTCCACTGATGGTTTTTTTTCTCTTTTCAATCGAATTTCTTGTTTAGTTCCTCCTCATTCCAGCACCCTGGGGGTTGGGAGGAAAAGTGAATTTTAGTTGTGTAGTTTTGTCTCCATCCCTAACTGGGGTAGAGTCACTTTTGGCAGAAAAATCTCCTTTTCCTGAAGGTTTTTCACTTCCTTTTCCAATCCAGGTTGCAAATGAAATGGGAAAATTGGAGGAGGTGCAGCAGAGTGAGTGCCCAGAATTCCAGAATTCCAGGATCAGGGATCTGAAGGAAGCCATGGTAAGAAATGGGGATTTTCTGGAAAATTTAAAGGAAATATTTCAGGGGAGGGAGAAATGGTGGTGAGGAGGAGGAGGGAGGGAAGTTTAGCTCTGTGAATTCCCAGGGTGGTTTGGGTTGGATGATCCAAAATCCTCCCAGTCCCAGGGCAGAGTTCCCATGGCTCAGGTCCCTCCGTGTCACCTGCACGTCCCAAATCTGTCCTAAACTGGCCCAAAACTGGCCCAAACTGTCCCAAAACTGGCCCAAAACTGTCCCAAAACTGTCCCAAAACTGGCCCTGTCCCAAAACTGTCCTAAAACTGTCCTAAAACTGTCCCAAATCTGTCCTAAACTGGCCCAAAACTGGCCCAAATCTGTCCTAAACTGGCCCAAAACTGGCCCAAACTTGTCCCAAAACTGGCCCAAAACTGTCCCAAAACTGTCCTAAAACTGTCCCAAAACTGTCCCAAAACTGTCCTAAAACTGTCCCAAAACTGGCCCAAAACTGTCCTAAAACTGTCCTAAAACTGTCCCAAAACTGGCCCAAAACTGTCCCAAAACTGTCCTAAAACTGTCCCAAAACTGTCCCAAAACTGTCCTAAAACTGGCCCAAAACTGTCCCAGGGCTGGCCCAAAACTGTCCCAAAACTGTCCTAAAACTGTCCCAGGGCTGTCCCTGTCCCAAAACTGGCACTGTCCCTGTCCTTGTCCCCCTGTCCCTGTCCTATCCCTGTCCCCTGTCCCTCTGTCCCTGTCCCATCCCTGTCCCTATCACTCTGTCCCTGTCCCTCTGTCCCTGTCCCTCTGTCCCTGTCCCATCCCTGTCCCCGTCCCTGCAGCCCCATTTCCCTCAGTGGCTGCCCAGCCCCCACACCGTGCCCTGACCCACAGGAGCCTCCTCAGGCCCAAATGTGATTTTTCATCACCAGCAACCCCCTGGCAGGGCCAGATGGCCACCAGCTCCTGGGAGTGTCCCTGGCCACCCCAAAATCTCAACTCCACTTGGAATTTAGCCAAACCCCAAAGCTCTGAGTGCTTGAAAACCTCTCCAGCCTCTCACTGAGCAGCCAGGCCTGGAAAAGGCTCCTGAAATCAGGAACAGTGATGCAGAGCCTCAATTCCCCTGGATTTTCATGCAGAAACTACCTAAATAAATATGATTTTAGCTTATCTTCAATCCTATTTGTACTGAACATGTATTGGAATTGTGGCCCATGATTTCCAGCAGCAGTAATTTATTATATGTATATTTTTTTTTTTTTAAATGGAAATGATGATTTTAGCCAGGGTAATTATCAGGATATTTGAAATGAATATTTTCTGGCTCACTGAGGGAAACTTGGCCTGTCTTGGTGGAGCTGACAGGACCAAACCCCACCAGATCCTGATTTACTCAGGAACTCCTCATTTCTTGCTGCTTAACAACACTCCAAATAAATGCAGCTTTTTCCACACCCAGCTTCCCCAAACCAAAAAATTCCTGGAGTTTGCTACAGGAATATTAAACAGGGAAAGAAATGGGAGTGGCTGGAAAAGTTCCACCCCATGGAAAAACTCAAATTATCAGAATTTCCTGGGGAAGGTGGGAGGGAGCACAAAGAACAAAATTCACTCAATTCATCTCCATCCAAATCACCCCAGGGCTTCAACTCTGAATATTTCATCCTCAAAGTCATTTCTGTGCTCTCTAAACCCAGAATTTGGTGTGTGGTTGCAGGAGAGGCTGGTGGAGGGAGAAGGCAGAAGAAAAATTTAACCCCAGAGGCAGAATGAGCTCTCAAAGCTGCTAAAATAAATCCTCAAGTGGTCTTTGCTTGCATCAATATGTGAATAAATCCTCTGAAATTGCATTAAAATAATGGGAAATTGTTGTGTAAATTATTTATGTGCAAGAGGAAACTTCAGAGTGCGAGCAGCAGAGCTGCTTTGAGCCCTGCAGGGACAATTTGGATGTGACAATTTTTGTCTCATCTCACTCCCCCTCTGGCTAAAACAGCAAAGAAACTTTGATAAAATAATGAACTTGTGGAATGAACTCCCCTGTCCATCAGTGGTCCATGGAAGAAAGAATTCACTGCTCTTTTTTTTCTGCTTCAGTCATAAAAACTACATTTATTTTAAAAATATATTTACAAACTTTACAATGATCATTAAAAAAAAAAAAAAATGAAAATTTGTACACCTTGCTTTACAGATTTAGTGACTCATTTAGTGTCAGAGAGCTTCCCAAAGCTCCTGCTCTCTCCAGACACTTTAAAACTGAATTTTTTACTGATTCAGTTGTACAAGAGTGAAAAAAAAACAACCCAAACATCTGATTTGCTGTCTGCAAAAGTGGGTTTGCAATAAACCACCAATCCAAAATTCCAAAATACACAAAAGTTCCTTCCACAACACCCAAATCCTCCTGAACTCACCACAAACATCCCAGGGTTTAGAGTGATTAAACTTTTGTAATACCACAGTGAGAAAAATTAATCAAAATGTGCATTGAAGTGAAATTTGGGGCTTCCAACTCTGCCCAAAAATACAAACCAGCACCACATGGACCTGAAAAACAGGAGAAGTGACCTCTGAGTAACCCCAAATCATCCTAAATGTGCTTTAATTAATGCTCAGAGAGAAGAATCAGGTGAACCTTGTGCCATAAAATCACTTTTTTTTCGTTTATTTTTCCTCCCTGCTGTAGTCTTTGGAAAAGCTCACCCTGGTTCACCAGAGGATTTGGTCTGCAATAATAAAAACAAGATCAAGCTTTTAATTAAAAAATAAAAATAATCAAAAGAAAGCAGCAAAAGCGGGTCAGGAATGTTTTTACTATATATAAAAAAATTAGTTAAATTATAGATTTAAAGTTATTCTTTCCATTTACAATGATAAAAAATAAATAAGGAGAGGAGAAAATCTGGGGTGCTGTCACTGCAAGTCCAACTCAGTGTGAGTTTGGAGCAAACACTGAGCTGAGACCAGGGAATTTATGGGATGCAGCTTCCCAAAAAACCTCTGCACGTCCATCCTGGAGCTGTGCAGATCACAGAGCTGCTCCCCCTGGAATCTGTGTCCTTTCCTAATCCCAAAATCCACTCAAAGGCAAAGCTGCTGCTCCCCTCCTGTGGATGAGAGGCTGTCACATTTTTTAAAGGAACTGATCACAGCATGACAAGTTTTAATTAAAAGCTGCAGAAAACAAGTGTTGAGCACATTTCTCCAAAGGTTAAAAACTGAAATCCTCAAAGGCTTGGAATTTCACAGCAGTTTGGAACTGCTTGGCTCTGAAATGGGATTAGGTTTTGGATGTTTTGAGATTTTATTCAAAACCACGAATTGGGCAGAAATTGCTGCAATTTGTGGTTGCAGAGATCATCATCAGGGACTGTCCTACTCCCATTTTTAACTCTCTGGTTTAAAACACATTTGAGGCATTTCCTAAAGCACCTCATGAACCTGAAGAGATGATTCTTATTTAAAAAAATGAGGTAGAGACACCTTGAATTGTCTCTGAAAATTAAATTTCACAACTCAGCTCAGGCAGGTACCCAACACTTCAAAAATCAGGGATGGGATTTCCCCTGAGTGGGCACTTAATTCCACTTATTTAAAATCAGTTGAATGCCCTGTTCTTCCTCACACACTTAAATGCTCAATTTCCTTTAAAAATCTGACACTTGGGTGATTTTTTTCCCCCTAAAACTGACCCAAAGCTCTGAATCATTTGGGCACAGAACAGAAAAATTCCATCCTGCACCTCTGTGCCAGTGATGCCAACTTTTATCAGGCAGGTAAAAGAACTGGGCACCAGTTTGGGGACATTGTCAAAAGGAGGAGAAGGAGGAGTGGGACAAGTTTAAGTGATAATTAACCCCCAAGGAGGGAAAATTAACCCCCAAGGAGGGAAAATTAACCACTGACATTCCAAAGATTCTGTTTGAAATCCTGCAAAAAATGCAGCCAGAACCAAACCTCCCCAAATAAAAGAGTAAAAAGCTGGTTCAAGATCAGCTGAAAAATTCTCCCCAAGGTCAGAGCTCCTCCTGTGAGTGTTTTTTTTTGCATGGAGTGCTTCCCTTCTCCAGGAAAAATCCTGGATGCACAAGGTACCTCCACATGGGAAGGTTGTTACAGCAGAATTAAAAGGCTGGAAAAGAGGACTCCAAAGTCACTTAGAAGCAAAACAGCAAAACCTGAAGCTCAGTCTGTTTGTCCACACCAGGAAAACCATTCCTGGGATCCCCCCTCAGCCTCCCTGCAGGAGTTAAACCAAGAGCAGAGCCCAGCCTGGGGCCAGAGGCAGATGCAGAGGAGGGAAAGGCACTGAATTAACAGTTGGTGCTGTTAAAATGCACTTCAGACAACTCAGACCACATCCTGTTCTGCCTGAAGCAAAATTCTCAGCCCAGACAAAAAGCTGAAGTGAAGTTTCAGAGGCTCCCAGAGCTTGGGAGAGAAAATGGGAAGACAAGAAAACCCAGTGGGCTTAAATCAAGCAGTGTTTGTGTCCAAGAACACCAGGAGCTGACACATCCTGCAGTGCCCCAGGGAGGGAAAAACCTGGCCAGGAAGATTCCCAGGATTTCCCCAGAGGAGAAGCAGCCTGGAGGCAGCTGGGGATGGATGGGATGTGACTGGAGCTGATGGAATCTGGGATGGATGGGATGTGAATGGAGGTGATGGAATCTGGGATGGATGGGATGTGAATGGAGGTGATGGAATCTGGGATGGATGAGATGTGACACCTCCAGAGCAGCCCCAAACTGGTGATGGAGTCTGGGATGGATGGGATGTAAATTGAACTGATGGATTCTGGGATGGATGGGATGTGAATGGAGCAGACAGAATTTGGGATGGATGGGATGTGAATGGAGGTGATGGAATCTGGGATGGATGGGATGTGAATGGAGCAGATGGAATCTGGGATGGATGGGATGTGACACCTCCAGAGCAGCCCCAGTCTGGAGCTGATGGAATCTGGGATGGCTCTGGGACAGGAGCAATCTGCTGGCAGAGCTGGGCAGGCAGCACAGCAGCTCCTGATGTCAAAAAAATTGGGAAGAACAAAAGGAAATGACAACTTCAGTCTGAACAAACCCTCCTGAGGGTGGTTTTTGCTGGGTTGGGTTTTTTGTTGGATTGGGTTGAGTTTTTGTTGGGTTGAGTTTTGTTGGGTTGGGTTTTGTTGGGTTGAGTTTTGTTGGGTTGGGTTTTTGTTGGGTTGGGTTTTGTTGGGTTGAGTTTTTGTTGGGTTGAGTTTTGTTGGGTTGGGTTTTTGTTGGGTTGAGGTTTGTTGGGTTTTTGTTGGGTTGGGTTTTGTTGGGTTGGGTTTTGTTGGGTTGGGTTTTGTCGGGTTGGGTTTTGTTGGGTTGGGTTTTGTTGGGTTGGGTTTGGTTGGGTTGGGTTTTGTTGGGTTGGGTTTTGTTGGGTTGGGTTTTGTTGGGTTGGGTTTTCCTTGAAAAACCCTTTGCTGAGGAAACTTTCCATCAGCTTTAACAAACTTTGTTTTTTCAGCAAGGTCAGAAACCCATTTCAGTCAGGGGAGCTCAGTAACGGCCTGTGGACCCCCAGCCCAACAATTACTGCATTTCCTGCTGGGAGCAACACCCTCAGCAGGCTTTTAGTGCCTCTCCCAACTTCTACAAGATAATCAGAAGCAAAATGACAGAATTAACAAACAAAATTATTTCCTGCAATAAGAAAGCAAAATCTTCATCAATATTGATGATAAATAAACAAAGCCACAAGCTGTTTGTGGAGCTGGTACCAGTAAAGCCTGGTACCAGTCCAGCCCTGGCAAAAGTGCAGCTCCTGTCACCTCAAACACTCACAGCAGGGATTTTTTCCACCCTGTTAAAAAGCACAAGATGAGATCTTGTACCAAACCAAGCACAAGCTGAGCAGAGAGCCTGGCCCAGGCAGGAAACAGCACTGCCCTGCAGTGACCCCAGCACTGAGAACAGCCCCAGTTCCACTGGGGAGGAGCTGCTGGGATTGCAGCAAACTGGGGACACAAGGAGAGAGAAGAATTCCAGGAGGGAGATGTCTGGATTAGTGTGCACAGACAGAGGGGAGGGAACCCAGTCCCAAAGTTTTTGGGTTTTTTTGTGGCATTTCCCAGGAGAACTGCACGAGAAGTGGTGGAATCAGGGATATCACCAGGCTGCCTGGAAATCAAGACCCCAAATCCTCATTGCAGCCCCTGCTCCGAGGACACCACGCTGGATTTCCTGGTTTTTGGGGGTGGAGGGGGAGGTTTGGCCTCTCGTCTGCTGGGCAGCGGTGGAGCAACCTGAGGAGATGGAAACACACAGAAAAATTAATTGCTGGCAAGGGGAAGGAGTTTTGCTTCACCAAATGAGAAACCCAAAAGGTGCTGATGGTTCTTTCAGGAGGAAACCTTGGAGTTCAGCCTCAGCTCCACGTGATGGGGCAGACAAGGACACATCCCCAGGAAACAACAGAAGCTGAAATGTTTTAGTTGTTAAAGTAAGCCCAGGATAGATTTAATTGATTCTGACCTGCAGCCCAACTTCAGCATTTATCCCTCCTTTTGGGGATCACTAAAACAGCAACAAACCCATTTCCTTCCAGCTTTCAAAATTCAGGTTTTTTTTTTCTCCTGCTGGCTGGATGAGCTGCACCAAAAGGATGGAAGATGTGTTCAAATCAGAAGGGCAAAACTTAACAGCCTGAAATGGGTTCTAATTAAATAACCACATCCTGCCTGCTTCAGAGGGCTTGGAGGGTGTTTGTGGTTTTTGCAGAAAAATGCACCAAGGGGGGATTTTTCAAGTTCTCTCTGCCTGTTTTAAGGGGCATCCTGCAAATAAATGAGATGGGAAAGGCCAGGAGAGTGAGGAGTTTGAGCCAAAACTCAACATTTCAGGACTGTTTTCACCAAAGGAAGATAGACCCAACTTTACAACAGCAAAATAAAAAAAAAAACCCTTCAGAAAATCCTTCACAACCTCATTTTGCAGCCCTGTGAATCCTTTCTGTGAATCCTTTCCTGTGAATCCTTTCCCTCTGGCTGCCAGCCAGGGGAGATGCTGCAGGCCAGGACAAGGCAGTAATTAGTTTCCCTACAAGACTCCAGGGAAGGAGGATTTTTCATTAATCCTCTTGATCCATAACTCCCACAGCATCCCTGGAGCTGGGATCTCTCCACTTCCAGCCAAATGAAGGGCAAAGAAGAAAAAACTTCCTCCTCATCCCACATTTCAAGGCTTTATTCCAGTGTCAGAACACAGAATTAAGTGATGAGCTGTTCTCTTCTCTTCCTGTGCTGCTGAAGTCGTTAAGTGTGATCACTCTTCAAATTCTTTTTGGACAAATCCCAGTTTATCTCACTCAGGTACTCCCAAATCCTCTCCATAAACTGAAGGAATCCCTCCCTTTCAATGGCAAAATTCCTGACAGGTTTTGGGAAGGCACCATCCCTCCCACAGTCACAGAAGGATCCTTGCTTTGCTCCCCACTGGTAAGGAACAAGCCTGGCACCACCAGCACCTTCATTTCAGGGCAGGTGGAACAATCCTGACACAATATTTGCATGTCAGGGATTGCAGACAGCCTGGAGACACCGAGAACAGGTGTCTGTGCCTGTGTGTGAAATAAAAAAAGTAAAAACAGCTCCACACAACATCCCTGGCTGCTGTTATTAGAAACTATATAAACTGCTGGCATGAACACATCCCAACACCATGAAGTCCCACCTCTGTCCTGTGTAGCACATTGTCTTGGGTTGTGATAAAGGATGTGGCCAGAAATGTGAATTCTGTCCCCATCTGTTAAACCAGCTGGGCAGTGACCCTGATCTCCATGGGAGATATCTCCTGTTAATGGGCCATCTTTAAACCAGCTGGGCAATCATCTTTATCTTCCCACAGCCCATCCTCCCTCCAGGAGATATCTCCTGTTAATGGCCAGTGAGTCCCAGGGCATGACTGATAAAATTCCATCATCCCACTGGGAGATGCTCCAGCCAGGGGAGGAGCCAAAAATTTCCTACCCAGATAAAAACTGAGATTTGGAACAGCAGAGCAGCCTTTTCCACTGGATTCCAGAGGAAAACCAGAGCCTTCCACATCATCCCTGGAGCTTCAGAGGAAACTGCACCTTCTCCAGGAGCACTGCTCCAGCTGAACCACATCTGCCCCTGCAGGAGGATGCAGCCACCATTGAATGGGACTGTGCCAACACCCTGACTGACTGACGGGTGTCAGCTTGGATTCTGACTCTGGCAGGGTTGGGATTGTTCTGTGTAATACTGCATTTCTATTTTAATTTTCCTAGTAAAGAACTGTTATTCCTATTCCCATATCTTTGCCTGAGAGCCCCTTAATTTCAAAATTATAATAATTTGGATTTAGGGGGTTTACATTCTCCATTTCAAACAGAAGCTTCTGCCTTTATTGGCAGACACCTGTCCTCCAAACCAGGACACACGTCCACAATGGTCACTCAGAGGTCACTCAGAGGTCACTCAGTGGTCACTCAGAGCTCTCAATAAACACTGAATTTAGGGTGACCCTAATCCTAACCCTCCACCAACTGATCCACTCCCAGTTTGCTCCCAGTTGGATCCCAGTCAAGGCAGTCCCTGATTCTGCTCACCTGTCCCTGTCCTGGGATTTGGGCTCATCTTGAGGTTCCCAGTTGGAAAAAAAATGGGAATTTTGGGTGTAAAAAGTGGAGTTGTCGCTGGAAAAATTGAAATTTGGGCTGGAAAATTGAAATGGGTGGAAGAAAATGGGAGATTTCTGGTAGGAAAGGGGGTTTGGGTGGGAAAAGTTGGATTTGGGGTGAAAAAAGGAGATTTTGGGTGGGAAAAGAAGGATTTTGAATGGGGAGAGTGGGATTTATCCTGGAAAAATGAGTGACACAGCACTGAAAAAAGACACAGTTTGATTTTCTTACAAGAAAAAGGAATTGAAACAAAGTGCAGGATTTAAATACAGGCTTTTAAAATTCACTAATAAATGTAAAATCAGATTCTGCCAAGCTTAGAAGGAGACACTGGAGACATCTGAAAATTGTGATTTTCTGCCCACACTTCTTTTCCAGCCCAAATTATTTCACTGTTTAGGCTGATCATGCTTTTGAAACTTTTGCTGCTGCTGTGTTTTTTGTATCTCTTCCCACCCCTCCACACCTTTTTCCTGACCAAGAACAACACAACTCCCACCTGGAAAAAAAAGATTTATCAAGGCATTGCACTCCACTGCCTTCTCCTGAAGCAAAAAAAAAAAAAAAAGAAATTTTTTTTCCTTCTTTTGTGGTTTCAGGGAGTGAAGCAGTGAAATGATGAGACAGGTTTCAAGAAGAACCACTCTAAGAGCAGCTTGGAAAATTCCACTGCTCCAAAGCTCTCCAAAATTCCATCAGCCCCCATTTCCTCACCTCCACTGAGTTCCTGGGCGTGCTGCTCTCGTAGGGTTTGCTCTTGGGTGGAGGAGGGGGTGGCGTGGCCAATCCATCAGCCTGCAAGGAGGGGAAGCCTGGAAAAAAAAAGAGAGAAGAAATAACAAACAAAAAAAAGGAAAAAATGAGGAAAAAACTCCAAAAAATAAGAAAAAAAATTTGAAAAAATAAGAAAAATAATTGAAAATAAGAAAATAATGTAACAAAATAAGAAAAAAAAAAAAAAAACCAAGAGCAAAAAAGAACAAATTAAAAAGATGGAAAAGGAACAGGAAATTGTGTTGCACACGGATTTTAAGGGAAATTTCCTGTGCTTTCCATCTGTGAGCAGCTCCCTGCTGAAGCTGCCTGGATGTTTTGGGTCCCAGCTGGGTCCCCCTCCAGTTCCCAATGCCCTGAGGGGTTTCCCCTTCCCCAAAACGCTCTGAGCTGCCCCAGAGAGCAGCAAACTGCTCAAATCAGCACATCTGGAGTGTTCCAGGGCTCACTTTGATTTTAACTCCACCTGATGGAGGAGATAAAACCCAAACTTCAGAAGGATTCCAGCAATTAAACCGCTTGCTAAGAGAGAAGTTTCACATTCCTTTCACAGATCTTCCTTCACTGAGTTCCTAAATTTATTTCTTGTTGTCTTTCCAACTCACCCCCTCCCCAGGATAATAAATAAATAAATAAATAAATAAATAAATAAATAAATAAATAAATAAATAAATATTAGTAATAAATATAAATACTAAATACCAAATAAATATAAATATAAATATAAATATAAATATAAATATAAATATAAATATAAATATAAATATAAATATAAATATAAATATAAATATAAATATAAATACTGGTAAGTATTTGTTTTGTTTTTATCCTCTCATGACAATTTTATGCAGGTTTAGATCATTATCTGCCCTGGATTCTGAGTTGATACCCACACAGAGACAGCCAGGTCCTACCCAGGAACTTCTGCTCCTCTCAAAAAGGAGCAGTAAATTGAGAAATGCAGCAGCCAGGGATTTCTAGGGGTGAACTGCCCAAAGATTTTTATTTTTACCTTAAGCCACATTTAAATATTGCTGCAGAATTAACTACAGAACTTCCTGAATATACAAAAAATACCATTTTTTTTTCTTCCTTTTTCTTTTCCAGGAGCAGATTATTGTGCTGTTTTACATTCAGCATATTTTTGAAATCTCTGAAACTGGGGTTCAGTTGAACTGGGGTTCAATTCCCATTGTTTGTGCTCTAAATGAAATATCACTGACCACCAGTAACATTTCAAAATGCGTTTCCATGGAATAAATCCTGACTTTTTAAGATTTCCAACAACTGATACAACTCAGAGCAGCTCCTCCCTCCCTCCCCCAGGATATTCCAGCAGCAGGACTTACTGTGGGTCCGGGGGGTTTTGGGGGTGATGGGGGGGGGGCTGCAGGTGGATTGCTGCAGCGAGGGGCTCTGCAGCAGGGTCAGCCTGGTGTCTCCCAACTGCAGACTCTTGGGCCTCTGAGCCTTCCCTGCTGGGCCCTGGGGACAGACACAGAACCTGCAGGTGAGCATGGACAGGGAACTGAGGGATGTCACAAATCCTGCAGGTGAGCATGGACAGGTCACTGAGAACTGTCACACACCCTGCAGGTGAGCATGGACAGGTAACAGAGGGATGTCACAAATCCTGCAGGTGAGTGTGGACAGGTAAGTGAGAGCTGTGAGCACAGACAGGTAAGTGAGAACTGTCACAAATCCTGCAGGTGAGCAGGGACAGGTAACTGAGGGATGTCACAAATCCTGCAGGTGAGCACAGACCAGTAACAGAGGGATGTCACAAATCCTGCAGGTGAGCATGGACAGGTAACTGAGAACTGTCACAACCCCTGCAGGTGAGCATGGACAGGTAACTGAGGGATGTCACAAAACCTGCAGGTGAGCATGGACAGGTAACTGAGGGATGTCACAAAACCTGCAGGTGAGCATGGACAGGTAACTGAGGGATGTCACACACCCTGCAGGTGAGCATGGACAGGTCACTGAGAACTGTCACACACCCTGCAGGTGAGCATGGACAGGTAAATGAGGGATGTCACAAATCCTGCAGGTGAGTGTGGACAGGTAAATGAGGGATGCCACAAAATCTGCAGGTGAGCATGGACAGGTGAGAACTGTCACACACCCTGCAGGTGAGCATGGACAGGTAAGTGAGAACTGTCACAAATCCTGCAGGTGAGCATGGACAGGTCACTGAGGGATGTCACAAATCCTGCAGGTGAGCACGGACAGGTAAGTGAGAACTGTCACACACCCTGCAGGTGAGCACAGACAGGTAACAGAGGGATGTCACAAATCCTGCAGGTGAGTGTGGACAGGTAAGTGAGAGCTGTGAGCATGGACAGGTAAGTGAGAACTGTCACAAATCCTGCAGGTGAGCATGGACAGGTCACTGAGGGATGTCACAAAACCTGCAGGTGAGCAGGGAGAGGTAACTGAGAACTGTCACAAATCCTGCAGGTGAGCACGGACAGGTAAGTGAGAACTGTCACACACCCTGCAGGTGAGCACAGACAGGTAACAGAGGGATGTCACAAATCCTGCAGGTGAGTGTGGACAGGTAAGTGAGAGCTGTGAGCATGGACAGGTAACTGAGAACTGTCACAAATCCTGCAGGTGAGCAGGGACAGGTAACAGAGAGCTGTGAGCACAGACCAGTAACAGAGGGATGTCACAAAACCTGCAGGTGAGCAGGGACAGGTCACTGAGGGATGTCACAAATCCTGCAGGTGAGCACAGACAGGTAAGTGAGAACTGTCACAAATCCTGCAGGTGAGCACGGACAGGTCACTGAGAGCTGTGAGCACAGACAGGTAACAGAGGGATGTCACAAAATCTGCAGGTGAGCATGGACAGGTCACTGAGAACTATCACAAAACCTGCAGGTGAGCACAGCCAGGTCACTGAGAGCTGTTACAATGACACAAACACCCAGAATGAGCTGTGAGCACACACAGGTCACTGAGGGATCTCACAAACCCTGCAGGTGAGCACAGACAGGTAATTCAGAGCTGTGAGCACTCACAGGTCACTCAGAGCTGTGAGCACACCCAGGTAATTCAGAGCTCTCACAGTGACACAAACTCAGAAAAGAGCTGTGAGCACACACAGGTCACTCAGAGCTGTCACAAACCCTTCAGGTGAGCACAGCCAGATCACTCAGAGCTGTGAGCACAGCCAGAAAACTCAGCTCTCACAGTGACACAAATACCCAGAAGAGAAAGGTGAGCCAGGTCACTCAGAGCTGTGAGCACAACCAGGTCACTGAGAGCTGTGAGAGAGGTGAGCACACCAGGATAATTCAGTTCTTACAGTGACACAAACACCTAGAACAGAAAGGTGAGCACAGCCAGGTCACTCAGAGCTGTCACAAACCCTGCAGGTGAGCACAGCCAGGTCACTCAGAGCTCTGAGCACACCCAGGTCACTCAGAGCTCTCACACTGACACAAACACCTAGAATGTCAGAGGTGAAAGGAGTGAAAGCCCTGCCCTGGCTTGTCCAAGGCACCTCTTTGCCCCCAGGTCACAGCTGAGCTTCCCCTGGCACTTCCTGAGCAGCATAAACTGCTTTCAACGGCCTTAGGGTGTTAATTCAGAAGGGAAGATGCCACACTGGAAAAGTGCTGCAGTTCTGTGAATAAACTTTGGAGGGAGGTGAGGGTGAAGGATTTCCAAGAAATAAAGAAAAATGAAATTCTGGGTGCAGGTCAGGGCTGCTGGTATCCTGAGAAATGAGTCTATTTTAGGCTTTACAGAGCAAAAAATTCTTTGCATTTGGGAATCTGCATCCAGCTCCTTCCTTTGTGCTTCTCACTCAAACCATGAGGCCACCTCAGTGTGTCCCCAAAAGTCCAGTAAATGAATATTGGGTCCCTTTTAAATATTAATTTAAATATTAATTCATTAATTAATTCAGAGCAGGCTGGCACTTGAACACATAATTAAACTCTTTTTCAGAGGTCAATTCCCCTTCCCCTTCAGGATTTCTCTCTGCACAGAAGGGACCACACACTGCTGGATATAAAACACACAGAGCCCAGGCAGTTTGTGCTTCCCTCTGGTTTTCCAGCTCCCAGAAACTCAGTCCAGAGCTGCAGAAAATCCCTCTGTCCAACTCCTGTGCTCACTGTGGGGCCATGCAGCAGAGCAGCCATAAAAGCAGCTTTTCCTCAGTGTCCTGAGGCAGGACTGGAAGCCTGCACTGCTCCTTCCCTTCAGAGATTTTGAGTTTTTCATCCAACAGCAATTCCAGGGGCAGAGGGCCAGGCCTCCTGCAGCTCCAGCATCCACAGCCCCAATTTTCCTGGGCTGGAAATGCTGTCAGCACCAATGACAGCAGCCTGGAAGCACAGAGCCCCTTCTCAGAAACACCCTGCAGCCTCCAAGGGCTGGCAGCATCCCTCAGACCTGAGCAGAATTCCTGGAGATGGATCAGCATTACCTGGCCCTGCCAGACTCAGCTGGGAGCTTGGGAAAGGGAAATACAGGAATTTGTGTTTCCTTGCTATGGTGAAAAATGAGCCTGGGTTAAATCAGATTAGCAGCCAAATCCAGTGAGATTAGGAGCACTGAAATACCCAGTGCTGAAATACCAAATTCTCTCAGCCTGGGGGTGTAACACAATTTTTATGTCCATCAGGTCAATATTCCAGGTGTAACACTGTTTTTAAATCCATCAGGACAATATCCCAGGGGTAACACAGTTTTTATGCCCATTAGGACAATATTCCAGGGATGACACAGTTTTAAGTCCATCAGGACAACATCCCAGGGTGTAACACAGTTTTTAAATCCATCAGGACAATATCCCAGTGTGTTACAGTCTTTATATCCATCAGGACAATATTCCAGGTGTAACACAGTTTTTACACACATCAGGACAATATCCCAGAGTGTTACACAGTTTTAAAATCCATCAGGACAATATCCAGGAGTGTAACACAGTTTTTAAATCCATCAGGACAATATTCCAGGGATGACACAGTTTTTACACCCATCAGGACAATATCCCAGGGGTGACACAGTTTTTAAATCCATCAGGACAATATCTCAGGTGTAACACGACTTTAACACCCATTGGGACAATATCCCAGGTGTAACACAGTTTTTACACCCATTAGGACAATATCCCAGGGGTGACACAGTTTTTACACCCATTGGGACAATATCCCAGGTGTAACACAGTTTTTACACCCATCAGGACAATATCCCAGGGGTGACACAGTTTTTACACCCATTGGGACAATATCCCAGGTGTAACACAGTTTTTTTTCTCTAAAACACCCAGGGTTTGCCCAGCACCTCCCTGAGCCACCAGTGCCTCCTGCTCCCAGCCTGGAGCTCCAGCCAAGCTGCACTTGGGCCTGTGACACCAATTTTCCAGATGGAATAAAAAAGAATGACTCAGATGACCGAGGCTTTTTGGTATTTGAACCCCTCCCAGTGTTTAATGAAGCTGCCCCTGCCCAGCACAGCTGAGAGCAATGGAAACACTCAGCTCCTGCTGTGCCTTTTATTATTGCTGTCATTATTATGATGAGTTTTTTTACCATTTTGGAAGTCAGTTCTGTTTCTGGCTCCTTCTCCACAATAACCTGAGACTTGCTAATGCTCCACTCCTTCCTCTTGAGTTTGCTAATCCTGTTGTCACCATCATCTTTCACGGGCAGCTCCTCATTCCTGGAAGATGTGGATATTCTCCTCTCCAAGAGAGGCTCCAGGGTAGATCTGTGGTCCAAAAGAGTGAGAAAAACATGAAACACGAGTCCATCAGCCATGGAAAGGGCTGTTTGTTAAAAAGCTGTGATCTCTCTGTTTGTGTAAGGGATTATTGTGAAGAAGTGAGGCAGGACCGTGGATTTCTCAGTGGGATTTGTGCTGTTACCCCTGGAATTCTGAGCACTTTGTGGTTTTTGTCCAAGGTAAAGCGTGTTCAGCTTGCAGCTCATGCTCAGCCATGGACAAACCACCTAACTCTGGAAAGTCACTGCACTGACAAGGGACAGCAGAGAATGTCCCCAGCTGTGGCAGCTCCTTTCCAGGCTGTGTGTTCTCCTCTTGGTGAATAAAATAAACCAATTTGTGGGGCCTCACACCCCGTTTTCCTGGGAATCAGAGGCACCTGGAATGCACTGGGGATAACTGGGCCTCCAGAGGCAGCAGCTGGGGCTTCAATACCCACAATAATGGTTTAATACAATGGTTTTGAAATTAAATAGGGAAAGTAAATTTGAGCCTTAAAAATCGAGCTTATAGAGAAATATGTTTTTTTTCTAATATATATAAAGGAAATTTTGGCTTGAATTAAATTTTACAGTTCAAATGATGGTCCTAGAAGTGGTCCTGTTTTGTGGTCCTTCATGAAGCATTTAATTGATAATTTGAGAAATGTAAACCAGAAATTTATTACAATTTGGTTTGACAGGAAAGCTAAAATAACAGTGATAAATTTGTGAGGCATAAAGGGAAGGGAAGGGAAGGGAAGGGAAGGGAAGGGAAGGGAAGGGAAGGGAAGGGAAGGGAAGGGAAGGGAAGGGAAGGGAAGGTAACGTGAAGACACCAGTCAGGCGATGGAAGGGAAGGGAAGGGAAGGGAAGGGAAGGGAAGGGAAGGGAAGGGAAGGGAAGGGAAGGGAAGGGAAGGGAAGGGAAGGGAAGGGAAGGGAAGGGAAGGGAAGGGGAGAGGAGAGAAAAGAGAAGAGAAGAGAAGAGAAGAGAAGAGAAGAGAAGAGAAGAGAAGAGAAGAGAAGAGAAGAGAAGAGAAGAGAAGAGAAGAGAAGAGAAGAGAAGAGAAGAGAAGAGAAGAGAAGAGAAAAGAGAAGAGCCACACCCCTACATCAATTTCCCCAGAATAAACCTTGATTTTCAGAGCAGCTGACGCTGCCTGAGGCACACTCAGTCACTGACCCGTCCGAGCCCGGCCTGGAGGGAGCGCTGTCGGACGAGGTGGACGAGGTGGAGGCCACGGAGGAGGCCACGGAGGTGACCGAGAGCCTCCTGAGGGTGGAGGACATGATGTAGGGCAGCACCACCGAGCCCGACCTGCTGGGCTTCCTCTCAGTCAGCGCTGGGGGCTGGGGGACACAGCTCTGTTAGAAACCACCCACACCATCGGCTGGGTCAGCCAATAAAGCCACTTACTCATTCCTTGGTAAGTGTGAAATATTACAGAGTGTTTGTGCATTATGGAAACACACCATGGGATCAGTATAAACAGGAATAGTGAACTTAAAGTAATACATGGATGTGAGACAAAGGAAAATACAATGATTTCATTGTATTTGTTTCAATCACTTTGCTGTGAATTGCTGCCTTTTGCTGTTAGGTATTTTTTCTCTTTTTTTTTTGCCACTATAATTATGAATTATATCCACTTTTTATGTATAAGGGAAACAGGGACTTGTGTGAACATGACCAGCCTTGTTACTGCTGTTACCTGCTGTTAGAAGCCTTTTCATGTTTGTATAAGCCTGCATTTTCCTTATACATAAAAAGTGGAGATAATTCACAATTAGAGTGGCAACAACAAAAAAAAAAAAAAAAAAAAAAAAAAAAAATACGTAACAGCAAAAGCCAGCAATTCACAGCAGAGTGATTGAAATAAATATAATGAAATAATTATATTTTCCTTTGTCTCACGTCCATGGTTTACTTTAAGTTCACTATTCCTGTTTATATTTATCCCATGGTGTATTTCCATAATGCACAAATCACTGTGTAACAGCTCACAGCCCTGAGAGAGCAGGAGATGTGCAGCTGGCAGAGAGTGAGGGCTCTGCACAGGGACCTGGACAGGCTTCATGGGCTCAATCCAAGGACAGGAGGGTCCTGCAGGTTGGGGACAGGGGATGGACACAAAAGGACCTGATGCTCTGTCCATATGGGAACTCCTCCATCTCTGACCCAGGGAAGGCCAGAGAGAGGGAAGGGAATCACAGCAGTTGGCGCCCAACGTGGGGCTGCCCTGTGATCCACTGGAATCACAGCACCCTGGAGGTGTCACCTGGAGGTGACACTCAGTGACAAGGTGGGGGTTGGGCACAGCTTGGACTCGATGGTCTCAAAGCTCTTTCCCAACCCTGACAATTCTGGGATTCTGCGACACCACCTCAAACTCACCCATGGGTGGAAAAAGGGAGA
Organism: Oenanthe melanoleuca; assembly: GCF_029582105.1. Lineage (NCBI taxonomy): Eukaryota > Metazoa > Chordata > Aves > Passeriformes > Muscicapidae > Oenanthe > Oenanthe melanoleuca. Next base: position 2,503,785 of record NC_079355.1, read on the forward strand.
ATTAGGCTCCCTCTGGAGTGAAACACTAATCTTAGAAAATTATAATTTTAGTTACCTTGCTGAAAATAATTAAAAGTTAGAAGTTAGAAGGGAGTAGTTATCTGAAACTTAAATAATTGGTTGTCTGTCATTTTATGTTTGCTCAGCTGTGCTTACAATGGGAAAAGATGAAACTAGTGACCAGACCCAAAGGAACATAGACAATGCAACCAGAAACCCATTCTTTGGAAAATTGGACTAACCCTAGAAATCATTTGTATTGGCATTGATAAAAAGGGTTGAGAGTTTAGGGTGAGGAAGACTCGCCTTACTTCCTCCTTTTCAGACCCCTCCCCACAAAAACGACCCCAGACTTAATTTAAGAAGTCAATCAATGCTTAATAGCAATTCAAGCTAATTACCACAGGAAGTGAGGAATGGGAGGGGCTGTAATTATGAGTATGTATTTGTTTGAATCCTTTGCCAATAAACAGACTCTGTGATCACCTGTGATTTTGCAGCGTGTATTAGAGGATTACCTCACAATAAACATTCACTTCCTAACTTTAAATTGTTACAGAGCCTTTGGTCTGTCACAGTTAGACCAATACTCTTATTTTGGTAAATCAGGAGCAAAACATGGATAAACCAGGTTCCCTCACCAGAGTTATGACCCCGTACTGCTTCTCCACCTTCCTCCTGAGCTCCCTGAAGCAGGACGTGAGGCGCTCGTGCAGCGGCTTCAGCTGCTCCGTCAGCTTCTCGCCGTGGATCCGGATCCCCTCTGCCAGGAGAGGCATCTGAGGAGGAGCAGAATGAGCTGCAGGAGCACAAACCAGCCCTCCTGCTCCCCAGAGTGTGAGCTGCACTGCTCAGATATAAAGGATTTAAATCATTGTGGTTTGGGAAAATAAACAGTGACACAGCGAGGGAGCTCAGTTCTCACTCAGAGCCGGTGACACCGAGGGGACTTTGGTGTTGAACAAACACCAACATTTTCCCCAAATCCCAGCTGGATGGGATTTGCAGCAACCTGGGATGGTGGGAGGTGTCCCTGCCCATGGAATGGTGGCACTGGATGGGATTTAGGGTCCCTTCCACCCAAACCATTCCAAGATTCCCTGATTCCCTCTTCCCCACTCCCCCCAGCCCTTGCCCAATTCCACACCTGGATAGCAATTTGTTGCTTGAGCAGCTCGATTTTGTCTTGATCTTCAGGATGCTCTTGGAGGTATTTCTCTGTGAAGAAGGCCTGGAAAGCACAGAAAGAAGGTGACACAGACACACTTTAATTCCTTTAAAAGCAACTCACTGCTGTTATTTCTCGTATTAAACCCAAATTTTGCTGGCACCAAACTGAGGGACAAAGAACCAAGGTTATTTGTTGGGAAAAGGGAAGAAAACCCACTTTTTTATTTAAAAAAAATTACATTTTTTTTCCAGTGAAAAAGTTACTGTATCAGAAGGTTTTCCTCTGTCCTGATCCCCTTCTCACAAACCAGCACTAAAATCTGAGTAACTGAGATTCCATCACTTCTACTTCTCACTTAAATATGAGTGGCAGACCCAAAACCTCAAATTCTGACTTCACCTCTTTATTTTTCAGCAGTGAGTGTCCCACAGCCCACAAGGACACCCAAAGCTGCCCCAAGGACAGCAAAGCAGCTCCTGCTGCAATTCCCTTGATTTCAGCCCTTAAATCCCTGCTTTTCACCTGGGGCTGGCTACAAAGACCCAGCAGATATAATTGTGCCAATTCCCATTATGTATCCCATTGAAATGGATCTCAATTCCTGGTCAGAATATTTTTTCTTTTTTTTTATTGCTAGATAAACCCCCTAATAAGTTTTTCATTTGCATCTCTGAGCTCTTTCAGCCTCTGAAAATATTTTTTTTACTTCTGTAAAACTGGACTGTGGTACAAGTTTATAGGGTTGGGGGTTTGATCCTCCAGGATGGAAGTGAGCCTGGGAAAGGGCTCTGGGTTAGTCCCAGAGGATTTTCCTTGAAAGTGCTTAATTATTTCAAGAGGAAAGATGTTAAAAACCCAGCTTTGGTTTTTGGCTAAAGTGAAACAATTAAAACTCAGGTTTTAGCCTCCCACAAAAGCCAAATGTTCTGCACTGATCTGCAGCTGAAATAGGAAAATATGAACCAGAAATGAGTATTTCCAGATGTGGGTGCAGAGACTTTGTGTTTTCTAGTTTTAACTGCTTTCCCACTTTCGTAACTCTAAACTTGATGTCAACCTTAATTCATAAAGTGGGAGGATTCAAGGCCAAATCCAGCCTTGGGAAAGCATCCAAACTCCTCTGGAATCAGATTTAGACCCAGAACAAGCAGCCCCTCTCCCAATTAACGTGTGCCCCTCATTTCACGGGACTGGGACACAGCTGAGGAGAATTAAATCTGTTTTACCACATTCCACCCGGTTTGTGGAAACAAGCAGAGCATTTTGTGCTGGGAATTTCATCATTAGGTGGAGGGAACCAACAGCATGAGTTAAACACCACAAAAAAGAACAACCTACACTGCTCAAGTGAAGTCAGCTGAGTAAACCTGTACAGGAAATGCTGCTTTTTTTCTCGAATTATTTGCTCTGTTGCAAGACTCAAAGACACAGAAGCTGCTGGCAAGAGAAAACCTCTTTTGTTTTTTAATTTCCAATCTACAGGGGAGAAATGCCAGGTTTTGGCTTTTCTCTGTTACCTGGGCTGCCCACAAGGCAGGAGCAGGTTCTTACCACACAATCACAGAATCACCAGGTTGGAAGAGATTTCCAAGATCACTGAGTCCAACCCAGCCCTAACTCCTTAACTAACCCACAGTACCCAGTGCCACATCCAGGCTTTATTTAAACACACCCAGGGATGGTGACTCCAACCTTCCATTACTTTGTTATTCTTTCTGTGAAAAACGTTTTTCTAATATTCAACTTATTTTTCCCTTGGCACAGCTTGAGGCTGTGTCCTGTGTTTCTGTCAGTGCTGCCTGGAGAAGGAGACCAACCCCACTGAGCACAGCCACCTTTCAGGAGCTGTGAGAGTGATCAGGTCACCCCTGAGTCTCCTTTTCTCCAGGATGAACACCCCCAGCTCCCTCAGCTGCTCCTCACAGGTTTGTGCTCCAAGCCCCTCACCAGCCTCGTTGCCTCCTCTGGTCAAGCATCTCAATGTCCTCCCTGAACTGAGGGGACAGAACTGACCTCACCTGTGCCAGGCACAGGGCAAGAATGACCTCCCTGCTCCTGCTGGCCACACCATCCCTGATCCAGGCCAGGTTCCAGTGGCCTTTGGCCACCAGGGCACGCTGCTGGCTCATGTCCACCCTGCTGTCCATCAGGTCCCTCCCTGGCTGGGCACTGTCCAGCCACACCATCCCCAGGCTGGAGCACTGCAGGGGTCACTGTGGCCACAATGCAGGACTCTGATTTCTCCCACTGCAAAGGAGGCCCAGAACAGCTGGATCCTCCTCTGGCCCTGAGAGCCCTGAATGTGAGCTCTGACCTCAGTGCCAGTGCAAACCTCTGCTCCTTGTCCTTTCCTGCTCCTGTCTGAGCTCTGCACACACAGACCCAGCAGGGCCGTGCCTGGGACAGCTGGAAATGGAACTGGAATTGGAACTGAGAATGGAATTGGGCATGGAACTGAGAATGGAATTGGGCATGGAGCTGAGAATGGAATTGGATGTGGAGCTGGGCATGGAACTGGGCAGGGAGCTGAGAATGGAACTGAGCAAGGAGCTGAGAATGGAATTGGGCATGGAAGTGAGCATGGAACTGAGAATGGAACTGGGCATGGAGGTGAGAATGGAGCTGAGAATGGACTGGACATGGAACTGAGAATGGAACTGGATGTGGAACTGAGAATGGAACTGGACATGGAGCTGGACATGGAACTGGACATGGAGCTGGACATGGAACTGGACAGGGAACAGGTTGTGGAAGTGAGAATGGAACTGGACAAGGGACTGGGCATGGAACTGAGAATGGAACTGGGCAAGGAGCTGAGAATGAAGCTGAGAATGGACTGGACACGGAACTGAGAATGGAACTAGGCAGGGAGCTGAGACTGGAACTGGATATGGAAGTGAGCCTGGAACTGAGCATGGAACTAAAAATGGAACTGGATGTGGAGCTGAGAATGGAAGTGGACATGGAACTGAGAATGGAACTGGACATGGAACTGAGAATGGAAGTGGACATGGAACTAAAAATGGAACTGGACATGGAACTGAACTTCCCAGCTCCTGCTTGGGCCCTGCACACAGCAGAGCTCCAGCAGCAGCTACAGCTCACAGAGTCCTGCAGTGCTCTGGAATGGAAAGGACTTCAGGGACCAGGCTGGACACTTGGACACCTCCAGAGACCCAGGGGCAGCCACAGCTCCTCTGGGAATTCCATCCCAGCCCCTCCCCACCCTCATTCCCTCCCAAATCCCATTAAAATCTCCACTTTCCCAGGGGGAGCCATTCCCTATGTGCTGTCCCTCCATCCCTTATCCAAATCCCTCTGCAGCTCTCCTGGAGCCCCTTTAGACTCTTGTTGGAAAAGATGAAACAGTAAAATCTTACAAATATGAATGCTCAGATTCTGGGAATATAGAAACCATGAATGAAATTGAAATGAAAGCCACGTTTGAGATGCCAAGCCTTAGTTACTGAATAACCATGAAACAATGGGATGGTCCTGAAGGTAATCCCCTCTTGATTGAACAATGCCCTCGGCCAGAGAGCAACTCCAAAGGTCACAAAAGACTTGCCAGCGCCCAAAGATCAGATCTCAGAGTTTAAAATGTAACACACTGTGCTAATATAAGGATTCCTATAGGCTGCATGTAAATGCTACAGAATTTGTATCCTGGATTAGATTGGTTCTTGGAAATTAGAATATTCATCATGGAAAGAGATTTATTGTATTGTAAATGGGAAGTCGCTCTCTTTCACTCCTTTTTTTAAATCTCTCTCCTTCCCCTTCCTTTTCTCTCTTTCCCTATTTTCATCTCTTTATCCTGCTCTGGGGCAATGCTGGGCAGCCCCTGGCAGGCTCTTTTTTAATAAACTACAACTGTCACCTTTAGCTCCAACAGAGCGCTTGAGTTTTGTCCCGCACCGTCTCCCCCCATACACAGAACCCCACAGACTCTCCCTGAGTGCTGAGCACCCCCAGCCCTGCAGAGGGGCCCCAGGCACCTTCTCATAGTTGGAGTAGCCCCCCATGACCGCGGGGTCCACGATGCCGCTGAGCAGCATGGACAGGGGGTGCACGGGCAGGCTCCTGTCCCACACGTGCTGCTGCACTATGTTGGTGATCCTCTCGTTGGTCAGCTCCATGGTCTCGATGGCGTTCTCCAGGGGGCTGATCTCCTCCTGGGGGGACAGCAGAAACAGAAGGAACCTTTCTTCAGAGCCACAGAACAAACATTTCAAAGCTCCGTTCGACTTTTAGGAGGAAATCCTTCCCTGTGAGGGTGAGGAGGGGCTGGGATGGAATTCCCACAGGAGCTGATCCCTTGAGCGCCCAAGGACAGTTCAAGTGTCCCTGGGTGGACACTGGATGATTTTAAGTCCTCCCAACCCAAACCAATCTGGGACTCCACGGTTCCGTGATTTATTCCTCTCCACTGAGTAAGAAACTAAACATTTTGCTTTTATCTGTGCAGTGGAAGGACTGGCATTCCCAAGTGTTCCAAGGCTTTATTCCATGAGGGATTGGAGAGGAGGAGATCCCCCGTGGAGAACTCACCGTGGTGACCTGCTTGACCTCAAACCACTTGAGGATGCCTGGAAATGAATAAGCTGTGGTGTAGGTTGTCCTTTCTATCCACATGTTCTGGGCAGAGAAGGCAAAAAAAAAAAAAAAAAAGATGTAAGGAAAATATTGGTCTTGCAATTCAACTCTCCTGTGTGGAATGAGGCTGGAAGAGACTCCACAGCCATTCCCACTTTCCCTGACTGGGATGGGGGAGCTGGGCTCACACAGCCCCACATTCCTGGATTCTGATGGATGCTGAGTGTTCAAACCCCAGCTCTGGAGCCTCTTGGAATCACCCCCTGTTGGGAAGGATAAGGATGTGACAGGAGGGTCTCACAGATATTTATCACAGAAAGATCTTTGAATGTAGAATCTGAAGAAGGAATAGAAATGAAAACAAGTTTTGATATAGAAGAAAAGAATTGCTGAGCCAGTCTTACTGGGTAACTAAGAGAGCAAAGTGAGTTGGAAGGAGTTTTTATGACTTAAAGCAAAGAATAAATCCACCTCAAACAAAAGATATTTTTACCAAGCAGAAGGATTTTCACAAACAAAAATACATGTTGCAAGTAAAGAAAATATCTCAGAATTTTCCTATGCAAGAAAACTGAAAAAACAACTTCTAGCTTAAACTGTGACACACTAAATTTGGTGATTAGAAATAGTAACATTAATTTAGTAATGTCAGTGGTTATTATAGGGAATAGTCTCCATGTGCACAGGGAGAGGGAAAAGGTGACACTTTGGTCAAAATGCCACCAACAAACCAAACCAAAGGAAAGGACTCACAGCAAACTCGTTGTCTGGATCTTTCTCTCCTTTCCTGACAGGTCTGGAGTGGGTGAATTGCTGCACCTCGTTGGCTCTGTAGTAGCTGGGAAGAAGCAGAATAAAAAAGGGATTTTTCCTCACTCCCATCCTCCCCACTCAAACATTCAAGGGTTTCCTCACAGTTTGTGGGGATGAATTTACACAATTTACACGAGGCACAAAGGCACAGCACCTTGTGCCCAAGTTAGTGGGGAAAACACAAAGAAAATGTTGAGGGAAAAGAAAAATAAATTACTTTAAGATCTGCTCAGGAACAGGTTTATCTTTGTAATTAGGTGGCAGGTTCATCACAGGCTTTACAATGAAGCACTGCACATCTGAGCACATCTGGTTAAGGATGAAAAACTAGGAACCCTTTTGGGAAAACAGGAGAGGGAGAGAAAAACCCTTCCTGTTTCCACTGTCAGACTTTTCCACAACTCCCTGTGCCCTCATTAAACATTTTTCTTCAAACCTGACTAATTCATCACCAATCACAGGCATTATGTTGCATCCTTGTGAATTAAAAACCCAAAAATAAAATATTTATTATATTTGCAAATAATAATCCCAGAATGGTTTGGATGGGAAGGGACCTGAAATTCATCCAGTGCCACCTCTGCCATGGCAGGGACACCTCAGGCCACCCCAGGGTGCTCCTTGGACACTCCCAGCTGCTGAAATTCCTGGTGAAAATGTTTGGGAATCCTGGGCACCACTGATTTCCACTTTGGGAGAAAAAGAAAAAAGGGAAACAAGGTTCTGCAGGAGGTTCTGTGGATGCATCTGACTCTTCTCTCACAGTTATTTATCAGAGGCTCCTTCCCTCTCACTTTTTAAATTCATGGTTCAACTGAACAAAGGAATTGCTTCACCCTCAGCTTTTGCACCTGTGAGTGATGACAGACATTAAAAAAAATATCTCAGAAATTGCATCCCCAAGCACTTCTGTTCCTCCAAAATTCTGCTTTAAGGACCGTGCTGAGGCTTTACAGGAGCCAAAACCTGGCTGGAAAAGCAGAGCTTGGCCAACCTGAGCCCATTGGGAGATGATTTCTGTGAATGCCCTGAAGTGGGAATGTTTCAGTGGGGGGCTAAGGCAGCCCCCAAACATCCTTTAATGCACTGAGACAGCTCTGGAGAGTGTTTGGGGAGCCAGAGCAAAGCCACCCTGCCTGCAGTGAGGAGCCAGCAGCCAAAGCTGAGCCCAAAACCACAGAGCCTTGCTAGACCAGGCTTGAACTGGGTCTCAGCAGAGCCTGTTAGGCTGGGCTTGGTGCCCTGCTGAGCCCTGCACAGCTCCCAGTGCTCAGCTGGGGGGGACTGGGCTTTTCTGGGGTGCAGGGAACCCCTGGGGCTCAGCACACCAAAATGATGAGGTGTTTTGTCATAAAAGAGCAAAAAAACAATCTAAAGAAATAAAAAAAAAATAGCAAAGGAGGTTAAAGGAGCCTGGAAATAAAACCAAGCCCAGCAAGGTCAGCCTGACACAGCAGAGGTCTGGGCACTGCTCATCCTCTCAGGAGGGGTTTGGGGAGTGCAGGGAGAGCCTGTCCCAAACCCAAACCCTGCAGCTGCTCCCCTCATCCCAGAGCCCAACACCCCAAACTCTGGGAAGGTTCAGATCCCATCCCAACCCTGCAGCTCAGGCTCATCCCAGAGCCCAACACCCCAAATTCTGGGAAGGTTCAGATCCCATCCCAACCCTGCAGCTCGGGCTGATCCCAGAGCCCAACACCCCAAACTCTGGGAAGGTTCAGATCCCATCCCAACCCTGCAGCTCGGGCTCATCCTGAGCCAGGCTCACCAGAACAAACACAAACAGATGCAAAGGAAGCAGCTGAACCAAAGCAGCAACAGAAGAGGCATTTCTGCTACCGAGTGTGAATGGGATTTAATTTCCTCTGTGGATTCAGGCTTGGCAGGAGGATTGCAGGGGAAGCATCTGCTGTCACTGCCTGGCTTTGTGCACAGGGGTTGGGGGCCAACATGGACCTGCAGATTGTCCAGCCTGGCCAGCTGAGCACAGGCTGCAAGCCCAGAATTTGGCTTTTCCTGGTGTGCATCCTCCAGGAGCCACGGCCTGAAGCCACTGGCAGCAATCTGGAGCAGCTCCACTGGCTCACACTCCCAATTCAGCCTGATGGGGAGCTTGGGACACAGCTTGAGTCCCACCAGCAAGGGGGAAAATCAGAATTAAAAAATAGTAAGGGCTCTGCACCCAACAACTTTCTCACAAAGGGACTTTCAGCGGAATAAAACACACAAAGCCCAGCAGCTGATAAATGGCAAAGCACTGCAAGGAGCAAGGCAGAGCCCTTCCCTTTTCACCCTGCTTTCATACCCTGCATTTTACATTTTCACCCAGAAATAAAAACTGGGTCCCACCATGGCTGGAGCAGTCAGCACCACAGGAAATCCTCCCTGCAATCTGCTCCTCACCCTGACAGCAACTTGTTTAACTCCCAACACCTTCAGACCCACCCTTACAACTCTGGGGAGCCCCATTTTCATACCCAGTTGTTGGAGTCAGTGAGTTGGGGGATTCTCTGAATCCTTCAGGGAGGAATCAGAGTGCAGGGATTGAATTAAAGCCTTTGGATGGATTGTTTATATTCAGCCACTCACACATTTAAGTAAGTTAGTAAGTTTAGGGTGAGCTTTAGTGCTTTTAGTAAGTGAAAGATTTAGATTCCACAGTAGCAAAGTGAGTTCTACTGAAGGTTGAAATATACTGATATTTTCAGTGGAGGCTCCAGGCCCACAGTTGTAGACAGGACTTAGACATAACAGAGCTATAATAGAATATTGCTGACATTTTTTATATAGAACAAGACAGATTGTATGAGTAGCTCTATACATAACACCTGGTGTGCTAAGAAACTGGAATTCTAACAGGTTAAGGAGTGGTGGAGAAATTAAAATTCTAATAGATTAAGGAGTGGTGGAGAAATTAAAATTCTAATAGGTTACGGAGTAGTGGAGAAATTAAAATTCTAACAGGTTAAGGAGTGGTGGAGAAATTAAAATTCTAACAGGTTAAGGAGTGGTGGAGAAACCAGAATTCCAATAGGTTAAGGAGTGGTGGTCTGAGTTTGTGTCTTAGTTTGTTGGAAAAATCCCATATAAGAGTTTGTACTGGGGAGAGTTGGTGATTTTAGCCATTGTGGCTTTTAACCATTCACTTATTGCCACTGAATTTGCTATTGCTGCTGCTTTGCCATTGCCTCCTGAGACTGCTTTGTAATAAGATGTGCTTGGCAATAAATCACCTTTTTAACTATCAGCTGCTCTGCTTGTTTGAGATAACCCAGCCAAGAGCTCTGGAGGTGGAAACCTCCCAGCCAGTGCTGCCCCCACACCCCTCACTCATCACCACTGCTCTGGGAGTGCCAAAACACCCCAAACCCAAAAGATACACTGTTTGGGGGAAGCTCTGATCTCCTCGGGTGGAGGGGCAGTGCTGGTCATCTTCTCAGCACTGGGGAACTGAGTCAGCAGCTTCAGGTTGAAATCCTCCCTCCGCTCGTACTCCTTGCCTCGGTAGATGAAAATCTTGTTCTGTGGGAAAAGGGAATTTAAATTTAACACAGCAGTGGGACAGAGTTTTCCAAACCTTCCCAGAGCTGGTTTGTGGGAAGGGTTGATCCCAGCTGGAAGGAGAGGTGAGGGAGGGACATGGAATGAGGGTACAGAACCTCAAGTTTGTCCAAAAAATCAATTTATCCACAGAGAATCACCAAAGGGAGCTGGGAAGGAGCTTTTTTTTTTTTTTTTTTTTTTTTTAAAGCCACCTGCAATGAGCAGGGACAGCCTCCAGCAGGTGCTGATGTCCAACAAACACATCCCAGAGTCACCCAGCACTGCCAGGGCTCAGAATCTCAGCCAGGAGCTGACTTTAACAACAAAATAAATGTGCCCAGAAATTCCTAAATTCAGGGACCTGCCTGCTGCCTGCCAGCCCCTGCTGTGAATTCCCTGGGTTCAGGTGAGGATTTTACCTCAGTCCCATTCCTGACCAAAATATCCAAAATATCTACACACCCAACACCAGACCATGGCCAGTTATTTTTCCACCTGGCAGTGGTTTCTGGAAGGGATGGATTCCAAAATATGAAGTTGAAAGCTTTCCATGCCTTCTCCTCACACAGTTCTAACTTAACATTCTTCTCTTTTTTTAAGCTCTTCCACTGAACACCAGAACTTCAAACAGCTCCAGGCTTGATAAGGAAAAATGAATTTTAAATAACAGGAATATTTTCAGCCTTGCTGACCCTGGATCTGAGCAATTCCTGTCCTCCACACAGGTCCAGCAGCTGTTTTAAATAAGAAACACCTTTGCACTTGAATTCTTTTGTGGGACAAACTCTCCCTGATCATTGAAATAATCCCTGTCCTGAAAATTTGGTTGATTGAAAAGAAATGGGATTAATTCTTCATTCTGAACATTTTCTAACAGCAGCAATCACATTTCAGAGGTATATATAATTTATATATACACAAATTATATATTGATCAATAATTCAATTTTGTATAATTTGCAAATATAAAAGGTAAATTCTGCTTAAATCCACAGAAGAATTTAGAACATAAAAGAATAATAAAAAAACCTATTTTAACACCCTGACTCCACTTGAGCTGATAATAAAAAATTTCACCTCTGACTTGTCTCATTTTAGACACTGAAATGCTCTGAAGCACTCCTGGGATTTAGATCTGGCAGTGCCACTGAAAGGAAAAGGAGTTTGGCACCGAATTTTCCTGGGAGCTGTGCAGAAATTGTGACTTTGAGGGTGTGCAGCAGGGCAGGGCTGGCTGGGGAAGGATCCTCACCCTCAGGAAGGAGGGAAAACCCTGCCCATAGTATCCAACAGCAAAGTACTCAGGCTGGGGTCTCATGGCCTTCATGATATTCTCATAAAATGTTGCTCTTTTTTTCTGGAAAATAAAAAAAAAAAAAATCACATTTTCACTTTGGAATAGTCTGAGCTCTGCCAGCCCCCACTCCCTGATCCCTGAGCTCTGCCCTCAGCACACAGAATTGCTTTTTGATGCAGTCTCTCATCCTTGTCCATTTACTTGATTAAATATTTGCTTTGTCTGGGCCAGAACCAACTCCCATTTCCTGGTCTGCAGGCATGAGGACAATGCCATGGCTTTAGGATTCCAGAAGGATGCTTGAAATCCTTCACTGGGGGGAAAACAAATATAAATATATTCTGCAAGTGAGCAGACACAAATGGTGACAAATGTCAGAGAACTGGCAGAAATAAAGCTGGGCAGATGATTCTGCCATGAGAGAACATAAAGACCATCTGGTTCCACCCTTAACCACTAAAAAGCAGAATTCAGAGCCAAGAGGATTTTAGAGCTGTGTGTTCATGCCCAGCACTTTCACCACAGAAATAACAAGGTGAGGAGATTTATGGAGCCTGGAAACACCCCTTGGTTGTCACTTCATTTGGTAAAAACCAAGAATTCTAAACATCTGCACGTGGTATTATCATGTTAATTAGGAGGTCAAAAGAAACTGAGAAGATGTTTATTCTCCTACTAACCTTCACAAAGCCAGGGGGTTAAGCTGGTTTGTTTGTCTTTAACATAAATTTATTTTAGGCTTATCCTGCTTGAACAGTATTAATTCAAGCAGTCAGCAGCCTGCTGGAAATGCAGAAAAAAATCCTTACCAGGAGTTCTCCAATTCCCTCATAGTCAAAAACTTTGTTTTCATACATGTCAGCCAGCTCCTTGCTCAGCTCAATGGCTTTTTCCCACATCTCCACGGAGGGTGAGGACAGGCAGGAGGGGGAAGAAGAGCACAAACAACATGAAAGACTCAGTTAAAATCCTTCATTAGCACAGCTAGGTAAACAAAAATGCAGCTGATTTTAATTCAGGCACTGCTTTCATGCTCTGCCAGGTTCCCCTCTCAGACTCTGCTGTGCATTTATTTATTTTTTGGTTTTTATTTGCAGGGATTGTTACAGTCGTACAGATCTTGTGATTTGGAGATCTGAGAGTGGTTTGCAAAGCCAGGTCTCCACTGAGATCCTGACAGGACAAACTGGGAGGAGGAAGGACAGGGCTGGAGAGCAGGGAGAGAAAATCAGGTGCTCTTGTCCTCCAGGAGCAGCAGGACAGGGGTCCCTGGGCTGGGACAGGGGTCCCTGGGCTGGGACAGGGGGTCCTGGGTTGGGACAGGGGGTCCCTGGGTTTGTCCCATCATGGAATCAGAGAATTTGGGTGGAAAATTCAAACTTTGGGTGAAAAACTCAAAGCCCATTCCCACCCCCAGCCATGGCAGGGACACCTCCCACTGTCCCAGGTGCTCCAGCCTGGCCTGGGACACTGCCAGGGATCCAGGGGCAGCCACAGCTCCTCTGGGAATTCCATCCCAGCCCCTCTCAGGATGGAATCCCTTCCCAAAATCCCCTCTAAATTCCCCTCATTTCAGCTTAAAGCCACTCAGCCCTGGCAGAACCCTCTGCAGCTCCCAGGGTCAGGGCCAGCCTGGGAATCCTCTGTCCCTGCAATCCCAAAATCCTGACAGGAGCCACTGCCAGGGGGAGGCAGGAAAACACCTGCCCTGCTCCCTCCCTCCAACAGCTTCACCTTCCAGACACCCTTGGGCCAGCCCAGACTCAGGATTTAAACATCTCCAGGCCCTGCTGGAGGGACCCCTGGCCCACCCCCAGCCTGCTGTGGAGCCACAGCTGCTTCCAGCCACGAGTTCCCAGCAAGGAAATCCTAAAGCAAAGCAAAGAGAACTTGCCAAGGCAGGGCTGGGGCACAGGGGGAGGCACTCACCTTGCCCCTGTCAAAGAAGGAAATGATCTCCTGGTAGAGCTTCTCCTTCAGCTCCAGCTGGGAGCAGACACAGAAGGTGTCCCTCTGCAGCAGGTGAGGGACACAGGGCTTCTCTGACCACTGCACAGGGAAAGGCAAAGTGAAAGCACTGGCACATTCCCAGAAATCCTACAGTGGGAAACTCAAATCCCTCATCCCTCAAAAGCAGAGATACAAACCTGAGACATTCTCCCCCAGCTCACTGCAGCAGGAGGATGCAACAAACTGATGCTAATCATAACTTTTATCATTATTAAATTATCATTATTATATTTATTATTATTAATTTATCATTATTAGTTAATATTACTTATTTACATATTTTACATAAATATAATAATATATAATATATAATATTTCTATATTTTACAATATACCATTATTATGTATTATATGTATATAATTATTTTGTATTATATTATTTATATTATTATATATCATTATATCATTATAGATATAGATTTAGATATAGATAGATAAAGATATAGATAGATATAGATATAGATATAGATATAGATATAGATATAGATAGAGATAGAGATAGAGATAGAGATAGAGATAGAGATAGAGATAGAGATATAGATGGATTTATATTTATATTTAGATATAGATAAAGATATATAGATAGATATTGTAATTATAATTATATTGCTGTGGAATCTGAAGCCCCTGAATGACCACTGGTACCTACAGGTTTCAAAGTTATTGGGTTTTCCTGGGATTTTTTTTTTAATTTTATTTTATATTTACATGTATCTATGTACACAAACAACAGGAGGAGAATGCTGCAGCAGCTGTCTCAAAGCTCTATCCACCACAATCATCAGCCTCATTTTACAGAGCCAAGCAAGGGAGATGGTTGTAAGGTGATAAAATCACATTAAAAACAGGGAAAAAAAGTGTTTTGGTGATTGTGAGCTGTTTGTGCCTCACTGAAATCCCAACCCTGCATACCTGGAGCAGCTCAGCGTGCAGCAGCAGGGTGTAGGCAGCCTCTGTGAAATTCTCACAGTCTGTGTGCAGGTCCCTGAGCTTGTAGAGATACCTGAGCAAAGCAAAAGCAATTCCTTCCTGTGAAGCTCCTGTGGCCAAGGCAGCACCAAAAGCTTCTCCAGGCTCTGAGGGGCACAGCCCACCTGATGTAAATGTCCTCTCGCTTCTTCTCCTTGTAAAAGTTCTGCCAACAACAGAAAAATCCAACGTTGGCAATGCACAGCACCAGAATCATCTCCAGAGAAGTAACTTGGGCAGTTTTAGGTAATTCAGGGATTTTTGGTGCCATTTTGGCTGCTCAGGTGGATGCACCCCTGGGACCCTCCCCTCGCACCAGCACCTCCAAAAAAGGGCCAAATCAGAGAAATCTTGTTTCAAGTTGAACAGGCTGTTTGAGGGGAACAGGGATCCCAACCCTCAGCCAGGCACCCCCAGGCTGGAGGATCAGTGACTGGATTTTGGACTGCACAACTTTCTGTTCTGAACTGGGCACATCATTCACCAAAAATGGCACGAGGAATTAATCAGGGGAGGAGCTCATTAAAATCCTCCCCTAGACCAAAAATAATTCCAAGGGGGTCTAGAAAAGCCATGGGGAGGTGTCCCCAGCCCAGGGCAGGGGCCCCAGGTCCAGGGCAGGGGTTCCAAGTCCAGGGGAGATGTGCCAAGTTTAGGGGAGGTGTCCCCAGCCCCCCACAGGTGTCCCCAGCCCTGAGAGGTGTCCCCAGCCCAGGACAGCTGTCCCATCCCACAAGAGGTGTCCCCAGCCCCAGCTAAGTGTCCCCAGCCCCAGGACAGCTGTCCCATCCCTAGAGAGGTGTCCCCAGCCCCAGGACAGCTGTCCCCAGCCCAGGACAGGTGTCTCCAGCCCCCCACAGGTGTCCCCAGCCCAGGACAGGTGTCCCATCCCTCGAGAGGTGTCCCCAGCCCCCCACAGGTGTCCCTAGCCTCAGGACAGGTGTCCCCAGCCTCAGGACAGGTGTCCCCAGCCCCCCACAGGTGTCCCCAGCCCCTACCAGCACGTTGACCGTGCAGCTCATGCGGTTCTCCTTGCTCTCATCGTGCATGATGGTCCTGTAGTCCAGCAGGTTCTCCAGCAGGCTGCTGACCAGCAGGGCAAACACCTCCCCCGGGGCTGCCAGGTACTTGTGCTTCCTGCAGTGCTCCAGGAGCCTGCAGGGACACCCCAGGGGATCTGGGTGTGAATTGCCCAAAAACCCCAACCTGGATGGACACTCAGTGCTGGACACTCTGTGTTGGGTTATACAGGATGTGACCAAAATCTGGATTCTGTCACCAGCTGTTAAACCAGCTGGAGTAGTGACCCTGATCTCTGTGGGAGATATCTCCTGTTAATGGGCCATCTTTAAACCAGCTGGGCAATCATCTTTATCTTCCCACAGCCCATCCTCCCTCCAGGAGATATCTCCTGTTAATGGCCAGTGAGTCCCAGGGCATGACTGATAAAATTCCATCATCCCACTGGGAGATGCTCCAGCCAGGGGGAGGAGCCAAACATTTCCTACCCAGATAAAAACTGAGATTTGGAACACCAGAGCAGCCTTTTCCACTGGATTCCAGAGGAAAACCAGACCCTTCCACATCATCCCTGGAGCTTCAGAGGAAACTGCACCTTCTCCAGGAGCACTGCTCCAGCTGAACCACATCTGCCCCTGCAGGAGGATGCAGCCACCATTGAATGGGACTGTGCCAACACCCTGACTGACTGACGGGTGTCAGCTTGGATTCTGACTCTGGCAGGGTTGGGATTGTTCTGTGTAATACTGCATTTCTATTTTCATTTTCCTAGTAAAGAACTGTTATTCCTATTCCCATATCTTTGCCTGAGAGCCCCTTAATTTCACAATTATAATAATTAGGAGGAAGGGGGTTTACATTGTCCATTTCAAAGAGAAGTTTCTGCCTTCATTGTCAGACACCTGTCCTCCAAACCAGGACACACACACACACTCACACACCCAACTCAGGCAGCACTTTTTGATCAAAAAAAAAATTGAGTTTTGTTGCTAAAAGCTCCAACTTTGCTTTAAATTTTTTCTCTTCCACCTGCAGCCCCTCTCCCCAGTGTGGCAGCCGACTGTGAATTCCATCTCCAGTTTAGGTAAAAGTGCAGAATAAACTTCTTATTTTTGGGCAATCAGCCCCACAACACCTGCACAGCACCAGGATCACTGCAGCTGCACCAGCTCCCTGCCCACTGGAATAATTGATGAATTAGGGCTTCTTGGCATTAGAAAAGCAGGTCAATAAAATTTTTTTAAAAAGCAATAAAAAGAGCCCGCAGGTGCTTTATAAAACTCACAATTTCTCCAGCAGGATCTTGTACTGCTCATCCCCTCGGCCTCCCTCCACCTCCTGGTCCAGCCTGGTGATCAGCTCGTTTTCAAACTGGAAAGGCAAAAAAAAACAAAAAAAAAAAAAACAATTCAAACTGGAAAGGCAAATAAAAAGAATAATAAATTAAAAAAAAAAAAAAAAAAAGCAAAAAAAAAAAACAAACTGGAAAGGCAAATAATAAAAAATAAAAAAAATTAAACTGGAAAGGCAAAAAAACCCCCCCTGGGTTCACAGGCCAAGGTCAGGATGTTCTCAGTGCTGTTTTTTCAATTTTTATTGTTTTTGCTTAGATTTGGGATTGAATGTGCAAGAGATGGAATTTTGTTTTGGACTTGGATGTTTATTAATTTTTATTTATGTTATAGTGATTTTTACAGCACTTTAGTTATCAAGTTAAAAAAGGAGATTTATCTTTTTTTTACAAGTTTTTTTAAGAATGGTTGAATTAAGAATTAATATTTAAATTATTTTTACTTTTAACTTAACAATTAATTACTTGTGATTTGCAATGCTGACCTTTTTATTTAATTATTTAATTATAAGTACTTAGTACTTAGACTCATGGAAAAGAATTTTTTGCTTTACAATTTTTTATTTCAAAAAAAATATTTAAAAATTTTAAATTCTATATTTTTTACTATGTGACATTACACACTTTTATTTAAAACCACACACCAATGATTTTATTTTTATTATTTAACCTTGGAAGCCTTTTCCAAGTTCCTTGGAAACTTTGGTTTTGCTAAAATATTTTATTTTTCTTTTGCCCCTTGGACAATTTGTAGTGAAGATACAAGTATTGTGTAGATATTACAAATACATGTATTATAGTATATTTTTATATATTACTTTATATACATATTATTTTATATTCATATATATATGAATATAAGATTACAGTATATATAATACTGTATATATAATATTCTATTAATATAATTCTATATAATATATAATACATTATATATCTATATATAATATAACATGTATTATATAATATATATTATATAACATATATTATATACTATAACATATATTATATACTATAATATAGTATATAATTAGAATATTAATATACAATGTAATATTATACTGTATATGATATTATATATTAATATTATTTGTTAAATAATCTGTTTTTAACATATTACATCTATATTACATTGTATTTAATATCTCTATATATTATATTATATTATATATATTATATATATAAAAAGTATATTATATTATATAATAAATATATATAATAATTAAAATTTTATATATATATATATATATAAAATATTATTTTTTATATTTGGCATCCCTTACCATGTGGAAATTCCTGTTCCCACTGAAGTTGAACTCACACTGCATCATGTCAAAAAAAATGGGAATTGTTGCTTTCCTCAGCTCAGGCTCAGGGACCAGGGTCACCTCCAGGATTGGCCCCACCATTGATGGGATGAATTTTATTTTGTGGGGACCTGCAAGAAATTTCAAGTCAAATCCATCCAGTGGCAGGATTTGGATTTCCCAATGTTTTAAGAACATTATTCACACAATAAATTAAAATATTCACTCTGTTCAGAATGAGGATTTTATGTGGATAATACCTAAAGAAGAATTAACAGATTACAGCTCCAAAATTCAGGGATAACCCAAGGAAATAATGGAGCTGAATTATAAATCACAAAAAAAAAACCTCTCTGAAAAATCCCACTCATCCTTTACATGGCAGAACATCCTTTAGAGGGAATCTAAGAAATTATCTCAGCAGCTGATGTGAAAAAAAAAATCAGCTTTTCCAAGTTATTCACAGAAAAAAGAGGTTTTTGTGCTGAGCTAGAAATGCATTTCCCCACATTAAACACGTGCAGATTTATAAGGAAATAAAAGATTTTAAAAGTCAGCTTGAGAGCTGGAATAAAGAGAATTCTTTAATGGAACTCACCCAGGTTATACCACATATCCCTGATTTTGAAGCCAATTTCTTTCCTCATGTCCCCATACCTGGAAAAAGGATTGAAAGGAAGAGATGAGAAAGGTCCAAGCACTGAAATGATGCTGAAAAAAGTTGAAAAAACAAAAAGTCTGTGTCAGGATGCTCAGAATTATCCAGGCAACTGATTCTAAGGAAATGAAGAGGTAAAAGCTGCTCAGTGATTAAAAATTGCTGGTTTGGGACTATGAATGGTTCTGAAAAAAAAAAAAAAAGTAAAAGGTGGGGGATTAAAAAGCTGGAGGGTTTTTAGGATTCCCCTGACCCAACTTCCATAAAAGCTGAGGAATTGCAGAAGGGAATTTTCAGTGGACAGAATCCTGGCAAGGTGCTAAAACAGTTCAAGATCTGCCTGACCAAACTGAAAACCAGCAAAAAATTCAATTTACAGCCCTGACATCCTGTCCTGGTCACTCTGGCTGAATCAGCATTTCCACAGCACCTCCTCCCACCCTAGGAGTGTCTGGAACAGCCCAAATGACAGCAAAAAAAAAAAAAAAAAAAAAAAAAAAAAAAGGCTGAAATATGAAATCAAGAAATTTGAACTTGAGAAATGTGAAATTAAGAAATGTGAACTCACTTCTTGATGATTTTGTTGCGTTTGGCCTGGGAGAAATTCTCCAGCTGGAGGGACTCATGAGTGAGAAATGCCACAGCCAAGTGGAAATAATTATTCCAGAGCTGGGGGAGAGAAAATGAGATGAAAATGGGAGGATTCAAAGGAAAAGCAACAACAGGCACCAAAAACCCAGAGCAGAGGGGAACCAGAGTGAGCTCCAGCCTGCTAAAAATGGGATTTCATTGTTCTCTCAGGTCTGGGATCCAGAAGAAAAAAAAATTACCTGGAGCTCAAAATGTTTTTGATCCAGGAAGAAGTGGTTGAGCACGGAGGTGAATTGGTTCACTGCTCGCAGGAAAACCCTAAAAAAATTAAAAAAAATCCATCAAATAAAGGTGATTCTGTAAATAAAATAAATGACATTGCAGCTCTGGGTTTGCAGATCCTATGTGGAAGTTCAGGAGGCAGCAAGAGATGCTCCCAAAAAAAGGCAGGAATTCTATAAATCAGGCAGGAATTCCTCAAAATCAGGGAGGAATTACAAATTTCTTTAAAGCAGGGAAGAATTCCTCTAAATCAGAGAGAAATTCCTCTAAATCAGAGAGAATTCCTCTAAATCAGGGAAAAATTCCTGTAAATCAGGGAGAAATTAATCTAAATCAGGGAAGAATGTCTCTAAATCAGGAAGAAATTCCTCTAAATCAGGAAGAAATTTCTCTAAATCAGAGAGGAATTCCTCTAAATCAGGGGAGAATTCCTTTAAATCAGAGAGGAATTTCTCTGAATTGGAGGAATTTCTCTAAACCAAGCAGGAGTTCTTCTTATCCAGGCAGGAATTTCTCTAAATCAGAGAGGAATTCCCGTAAATCAGGCAGAAATTCCTCTAAATTAGAGAGGAATTCCTCTAAATCAGGCAGGAATTCCCATAATTCAGGGAATATTCAGGCAAAATAATTCCTCAAGAGGCACTGGAGAGGCTCAGGTTGGATATCAGGGAAAATTTCCAGTTCTGGCTTTAAGTTTTCCATGTGATTCCCCCAGAACTGAGACCAAAAAGGCTTCTCTGGTTTAAATTGTAAAAAAATCCCCCAGGGCTCTTCTGGGCAGGAGGAAAATTCCCAGTTCCACCAGTGCAAACACACAGGGGCTAAAACTGGCTGAAATGTGATTTAAACACACTGGAAAAAATCAACCTCATTGTGTGACCTCCTCTGAGGTCCAGGAGGCCCCAAAGCCAGAATTAAGCCAGAATTAAGCCAGAATTAAGCCAGAATTAAGCCAGTACCTGCTCTGCATCATGTTCATGACCATCCAGTCTGCTGCATACACGTTCTTCCCAATCAGATCCTTGAACATAATGAATGTTTCCATCAGGAAGTCCTGTTGGAAATAAAAGTTCTGAATTCAGGCTGAATCCATGGAATTGCAGGGAGGTGACCTCATGAAATGCAAATTTTTTGGGGTTGCATTGATTAATGAGCACAGTGATTGGCAATCAATGCCCTGCCCTGCCTAACAGGGGCTCCCACTGAGTGGGTGCAGCCCAATAATGAAATTATTCCTGACATCCCATCCATCCAGCTGCACAAGGAGAAACAATTCCACAGAATGTTGGTCTGTTTAATTCAATCTGTCTTTGCTGTTTTGAATTAAGCTGTGCTGGGTGCACGAGCTGGATTAGAGAGCAAAACCAAAATTGCATTTGTTCCCAAAGCTGTGAGTGGTGACAATGCAACAGAATCACCCAGAAACTAAATTTTCACTCACTAATTAGTTACATCTTTCCTGGTCCAGTTAAGGAGAAGCAGTGAATATAACACCAGAGATGTGATTTAGAATTATTCTACATTATTAAAGACACTTTTTGCACAAACACCTTCCAAACAAGACTTCAAACTTGGAAAAAAAGGCTGAATTGCAGGGTGAGAAAGGAAAAAAAAAAAATGAGCAGAGATGAGCAAAAGAAAGGAAAATCAGGAATATTGATCTCCTCCTTGTGGTCTCTGCAGATACAAAAGCCACTCTGAGCTCTCAGATCAATCCCATCCTCTGCAGCAGCACATTCATATTCAAAAATGAGAGGGACACAAAGAAGGTCACAGGAGGAGCTGTCCCCTTGAAATGATCACCAGCAAAAAAAAAAAAATCTGTTGAGCTGAACAGTTTGGGCTGAAAGGATTGGCAAGATATTGATGGAGAAAAGGAGCACTTGGTGCTGCCTCAGCAAAAATCCTTTTGGCAGAATTAAATCAGAGCCTGATGGAGAGGGCTGGACTTGACATGGGCACCTTGGAGATATAAATTAACTCCCAAAAGTGCTCAGCTAACCAGGGAATGATGCCAGGGCTGGAAATAGCAGCAGAACAATGAACAACAAAAACCCAATACTGAAAAAAAACCCAACAACAACCCAAGAGTGAACAACAAAAATAGAAGCAGTTATGGCAGTAAAAGAGAATTTTCTGTTGGTATTAGCAACTACCACACCACCACAAAGGCAGGTTTGATTCTGTGCATTTAAAGGTGCATAAAAAAATCAGATTAGAAATTGTTATTTTCCATTACTCTCCTGAAAATTTTCTCACTGGATGAACACTTCCAGAATTCCTCAATCTGCCTGATTTTCCTTTCCTTTCCTTTCCTTTCCTTTCCTTTCCTTTCCTTTCCTTTCCTTTCCTTTCCTTTCCTTTCCTTTCCTTTCCTTTCCTTTCCTTTCCTTTCCTTTCCTTTCCTTTCCTTTCCTTTCCTTTCCTTTCCTTTCCTTTCCTTTCCTTTCCTTTCCTTTCCTTTCCTTTCCTTTCCTTTCCTTTTTCCTTTCCTTTTTCCTTTCCTTTTTCCTTTTCCTTTTTTCCATCCCAAATCCTCATTAATTAAAACACTTTTTTTGCTGTCAATTCAAAGCACTTTGTGCTATTAAAGGACTGAACATGAACCAAATCTGTGCTGAATCCACCCAAAGACTGAAAAAGCAAATTTGGGGTAAAGGACTTCATCACCTGGAGCTGAAAATTTGAAGATTTTAAAATCTGTAATTTTGAAGGTTCCAATTCCCTGCCTTGTTCTTGCTCCTAATCCTATCTCACAACAAAAATTAAATATATTAAAATGGGCAAACCTAAACTAAACCAAGACAAAGACTAACCCCAAAATGCAAATGGACCAAACTAACAAAAGTATGAAAATCCCCTTTTCCCCATTTTTTCTGCTTTTTTCCCCTTTTTTTCCCTTTTTCTAACAAACCATTTGGCCAGGATAAAACCAGCCCTAACCTCACATGAAGTGAGTCACCTGCAGGTGGCTGTGTTGCTCCATGCTGCCTCAGGAGCTGATTTTTTACAAGAGAATTTCTGTGAAATTCTGCAATTCCAACTGCACAGAGGGAGAAGAGCTCCCCAAACTGAACCACAAACCTCCTGCTGGGTTTTGGTACAGGAACAACACAACCCCAGCTGCTGTTTCAATAAACAATTGGAAAATAAGGAATAAAGGGGCAAAATAAGGAATAAAGGGAGAAAATAAGGAATAAAGGGGCAAAATAAGGAATAAAGGGGCAAAATAAGGAATAAAGGGACAAAATATGGAATAAAGGGGCAAAATAAGGAATAAAGGGGCAAAATAAGGAATACAGGGAGAAAATAAGGAATAAAGTGACAAAATAAGGAATAAAGGGGCAAAATAAGGAATAAAGGGGCAAAATAAGGAATAAAGAGGCAAAATAAGGAATAAAGAGACAAAATAAGGAATAAAGAGACAAAATAAGGAATACAGGGAGAAAATAAGGAATAAAGTGACAAAATAAGGAATAAAGGGGCAAAATAAGGAATAAAGGGGCAAAATAAGGAATAAAGAGACAAAAGCTCCAGCAGTTCTTGTGTTGTGCAGCAGTCTTGCTAAAATACTAGTTTGGGCCATTTTTTGGGGGAGTTTGGGGGAAAATTTGCTGATTTTAAACAGAAAAACCCCCCTGAGAAATGTGATGTTTCACCTGGTTTCAGAGTTTTTGGGAATGTGAATTTTTAAGATTCTGGGAACTTTCTGAATTGCTGCCACTACAGCAAGATTCAAGCATTAAATTAAACTTCAGAGGAGGGGAAATAATTAGATAAAGTGAGAGCCAGGCAAAGGGAAATGATTTTCTTTTCCATCTTCATTCCCTCTTCTGGCTCCTGACTCAAATCAAATTTTTTTACCCATTAAATATATTTTTCCTCAATGCCACAAATGCTGTTCTGGGGCTCTGCACAATCAGCAACCCCCCCAGTGCCCAGCAAGGGTGACACAAATAAATTTAAATGTAATAATAAATAAATTAAATAACGAATAAATTTAAATTCCCATAAATTTTGGCCCCAGCAGCCACTGCTGAGGGTTTGACCAGCCCAAGGCAGCACAGAAATGACCCAGCAGAGCAGAGTGTGCTGATGTTGAGGTCACTCCCCAGCCTGGCTTACAATGATGTCCTGCCTGGTTTTGAAAGTGTTGATGTAATGGCTGTAATGGAAATCCTCCATCTGCCTCAGGATGGCTGTCATGCAGGCCACAAAAATTGCCTGGAATGGGAAAAACACAAAATATTGGGTTATTTTTATTGTGATTTCTAACTGTGGCATGTCATCAAATATCACTGATCAGAATTCTCCCCATCTCTGTCCCAAAATCAACCTGAGACTGTTTCTTCCTCTAAATGAGTCAAGAATCCCTAAAATTCAAGTTTGAAATCTGGGTGCTGCTTTTTCCTCCCCCCATGGAAACAGATCCTCCCAACACAGGATTTTATTTTATATCTATTGATCCACTCCACCAGATCTTCAAGGTCTTTTGCAAGCTGGCTCTTCTGCAAAACAAATCTCTGCTTTTCAGATTAACAGGGCCAGCTGCAGTTCTCATGGGTGGAACATTGAAGTGACCCCAGAGCTACCAAAAATCAGGTAAACCCCCAGCTCCTGGCTGTACACAAAATTTAGGGGGAATTATAGCACCCCAGGGGTCAGAGATGCCCTGAGGGGTCTCATCCCTCAGCATTTGATCCTCCTGAGCCCAGGTGACAAAATGCAGCAGAGATCCCCTGCCAGGCACTGCACTGACACACAATGCTGTGCACAGGGAAAGGAAATGAAATCATCCCCAGTGACTCAGCTCAGGGTAACATGAATCCCAACCCTCAGAAAAAACACCAGCAGCCACGGCTGGGGGGCACAGAACCCAGAGAGGGGAGTTCAGCAGGCACTGAGAGCTCCCAGGGACAAAAATCCACCGGGAGGGAGGGATGGGGAGGAGGGGAGACTCCCAGGGACATCAACCCCACTGATCAAGGTGCAGGGAACAGGGAAGGCTCCCAGGGACTTAAATCCCACTGATAAAGGTGCTGGGAAAGGCTCCCAGGGACATGAATCCCACTGATAAAGGTGCAGGGGAAGCAGGAAGGCTCCCAGGGGAATGGATCCCATTGATAAAGGTGCAGGAAAGGCGGAAGGGCAGGAGAGAGCTCTCACAGACATGAATCCCACTATGAAAGGTGTTGGGGAAGGAGGAAAGGGCTCCCAGGGGAATGAACCCCACTGATAAAGGCCCTGGGGAGGCAGGGAGGGCAGGGATTTCAGGGATGGCAGAGATTTCAGGGACTGCAGGGATTTCAGGGATGCAGGGATTTCAGGGATTTCAGGGGCTGCAGGGATTTCAGGGATTGCAGAGATTTCAGGGACTGCAGGGATTTCAGGGACTGCAGGGATTTCAGGGATTTCAGGGATGGCAGGGACTGCAGGGATTGCAGGGGTTTCAGGGATTTCAGGGGTTTCAGGGATTTCAGGGATGCAGGGATTTCAGGGGTTTCAGGGATTTCAGGGATTTCAGGGATGCAGGGATTTCAGGGATTTCAGGGATTTCAGAGATTTCAGGGATGCAGGGATTTCAGGGACTGCAGGGATTTCAGAGATTTCAGGGATTTCAGAGATTGCAGGGATTTCAGGGATTTCAGGGACTGCAGGGATTTCAGGGATTGCAGAGATTTCAGGGATTTCAGGGGTTTCAGGGGCTGCAGGGATGCAGGGATTTCAGGGATTTCAGGGATGCAGGGATTTCATGGATGCAGGGATTTCAGGGACTGCAGGGATTTCAGGGGCTGTAGGGGTTTCAGGGATTTCAGGGATGCAGGGATTTCAGGGATGCAGGGATTTCAGGGGTTTCAGGGACGGCAGGGATTTCAGGGACTGCAGGGATTTCAGGGGTTTCAGGGATTTCAGAGATTTCAGGGACTGCAGGGATTTCAGGGATTGCAGAGATTTCAGGGATTTCAGGGGTTTCAGGGGCTGCAGGGATTTCAGGGATTTCAGGGATGCAGGGATTTCAGGGATTTCAGGGATTTCAGGGGTTTCAGGGATTTCAGGGATGCAGGGATTTCAGGGGCTGCAGGGGTTTCAGGGGTTTCAGAGATTTCAGGGATGGCAGGGATTTCAGGGGCTGCAGGGATTTCAGGGATGCAGGGATGCAGGGATTTCAGGGATTTCAGGGATTTCAGGGATTTCAGAGATTTCAGGGATTTCAGGGATGCAGGGATTTCAGGGATTTCAGGGATTTCAGGGGTTTCAGGGGCTGCAGGGGCCCGGGGGCTCTCACGGTGTGCGGGCTCTGCCGGCTCATCCCGATCACCGTGCGGTTGATCCGCCGCAGCAGCCGCTCCATCATCAGCTGGATGTGCAGAGCCGTGGCACCCTGGGGACAGCAAGGGACACTGGACACCACCCCTGAGGCACAGCCGCCTGCCAGCACTGCCCTGGGGGGCCCAGGTGTCATTAGGGGAAGTGGGAAAAGGAGATTTAAGTGCAGGAGGGATCGATTCACGCTCTGGGATTCACTCGGTGGAGAATTCCCTTGATGGGGCTGTCCCAGCTGCACCAGCCCATCCTGGCTTTGGATTTGTGTTCTCTGAACAGCTCAAACCCCTCTGTTCACTCAGAACAATTCCCATGGCCAGAGTGGGAAGTGCATTTTTCTGCCTGAACAGGGAGTGTTGTCCCTATTCCATGACAGAACCAGCAAGCTCCTCATTTTTATACCATTTAATACTTGCTCCAAATTACTGAACAAGCCACCAAAGCAGTTCTTGTGTTGCTAAAATACTAGTTTGGGCCGTTTTTGGGGGAGTTTGGGGGAAAATCTGCTGATTTTAAGCAGAAAAAAAAAAAAAACCCTGAGCAATGTGATGTTTCACCTGGTTTCAGAGTTTTTGGGAATGTGAATTTTTAATATTTTGGGAACTTTCTGAATTGCTGCCACTACAGCAAGATTCAAGCATTAAATTAAAACTTCAAAGGAGGGGAAAGAATTAGATAAAGACAAAGTGAGAGCCAGACAAGGATAAATGATTTTCTTTTCCATCTTCATTCCCTCTTCTGGCTCCTGACTCAAATCAAACATTTTTTTCATCCATTAAAAAATGCTTTTTCTCAATGCCACTCATCCTGGGGCTTGGATTTGTTTTCTCTGAACAGTTCAAACCACTCTGTTCACTCAGAACAATTCCCATGGCCAGAGTGGGAAGTGCAGTTTTATACCATTTAATCCTTCTTTGACTTGCTCCAAATTACTGAACAAGCCACCAAAGCAGCTGGGATGACATTTTGCTGTCTGGAAAGGGAAATAAATGCTCCTAGTACTGATAACAACCAATTCAACCTTTCCTGGCTCCTTTTCAGACAGATCCACTCCGAAGAGCTGCCCAGCAAAGCATCACAGCTGCTACAAACACCATAATTCTGACTCATTAAAGCACAAGATGAGGATGTTTCTTTGCTGGGAGCTCTCAGAGGAAGAGCTGAGCTGGGCTGGCAGCCCTGAGAGCTCGTGCTCACCACATCCTTGCGGTCCAGGACCTCCAGGACACTGCTCAGCAGCTGGGAGCTGGCCTCGTGGTCAGGCCTGCTGGAGTTGTCATCCAGCTGCCCGCTGAGCTGGTCGATGAGCAGGGGCAGGAGGGCATCTCTGCACTCTGCAAGGGGACACAGGGACAGAGCAGAGCCTCAGCACGGGCTCCAGGACTCGGTAAAGGCACTGGAGTGACAACAAACCCACTGCAGAGAGTGATAAATGAGCTCTGGTTTGGGGCATGGAATCCCAGCGTGGGTTGGGTGGGACCAGAAAGATCCTCTCATCCCCAGGCAGGGACTCCTCCCACTGTCCCAGATTATCCCAACCTGGCCTTGGAATTCCCAGCTCCTCTGGGAATTCCATCCCAGCCCCTCAGACCCTTCCACCCCAACATCCCACCCAACCCCCCCTTTCATTTATAAATCCTGCATATCCCATCTAACAGCACACAACCTCTCCCTCCTCCCACATCACCACCCTGGCTCAGCATCCCACATTTTGCACATTGCATAAGGACTGAGCAGCAAAAAAAAAAAACAAACTCTTCCAGTCCTTCCAGGGCAAGAAATGTTCCTAGAGCTGGATGTAGGGGTGGGTTTAATGGTGACTGGCAGGGGAATTCATTTGGAGGGCTGCCACTCACCAGCCTGCTTGAACAGGTCACTCTCCACGATCTTGGTCAGGCAGTTCAGCTTCTGCCGGACCAGCTGGTTGTCAGGGATGCTCTGGATGAACTTGCTGAAGAGGACACTGTGTGCAGCCCAGAGGGAGCAGGGGGTCAGCAGTGCCAGCAGCACCTCCCACCCACCCCACATGGACACTGTGCTGGGCTGGACATGGAGCCAGCATCCCACGATGGGATGGGCTGGAAGGGAATTAAAGCTCATTAACAGCACCCCTGCCATGGCAGGGACAGCTCCCACTGCCCCAGGGTGTCCAACCTGCCCTAGGACATCTCCACAGATCCAGGGGCAGCCACAGCTTCTCTGGGAATTCCATCCCAGCCCCTTTCTCAATATTTCTTCCCAAAATCCCATCTCAATATGGAATCATGGAATGGTTTGGGTTGGGAGGGACTCAAATCCCATCAGTGCCACCCCTGCCATGGCAGGGACACTCTCACTGCTCCAGGGTGTCCAACCTGCCCTGGAACACTCCCAGGGATGGGGCTGAGATGGTTCTTTGAATCCAAAGCATGGGTAGGTGGGACTAGGACATGAATATGTATCATGAATATGTATTATTGTGTAATCCCAGGTTTTTAGGGAATAAACAGAGCAGTAATTTGAAGTTTTGCTGTGCATGCTTTGGGAGGAATTATCCCCCTGCACCTCAGCTCTGAATAAATGCACACCTCCTTTGTAACTCTCATTTCTCACGAGTTTCAGAGTTTTTTCTGCGTATCAGGACAGCCACAGCTTCTCTGGGAACTCCATCCAACAGGCAAATTACTACAGAGCTCTGACTTATTTCCAACAAACTGAGCACAGGATTTGAAGTAAAACCCAGCAGTGCTCAGGAACTGCAGGCTTGAACTTTTTGAAATGAGACTTTTATTTATTCCAGGACACAGCAGGTCCATCACAACCCCCAGACAGGCACTGCTGTGTCCCTCCAGTGCCAGGATAATCACACTGGCTGCCACAGCCAGGGAAAAGCAGGAGCTGGGAAAGATTCATTCTGAATTCATTTTGAAACTTGGAACAGCCAGGGCACATCCTCCTTCCAGATGCCCCTTCCATCAGCACTGATGACTCACTCCAACCCAAGATTCCCTGAAATTAAATTCCATGGGCATTTGCTGCCTGTCTGCTGCTTCCCAGCAAATCACTTGTGTCAGGACAAGGAGACAGGGCTGGGCAGCTCTGGGCAAAGCTCTGAGGAATCCACAGGGCTGAGAATTCCCTGGATAAGCACAGCTTTTGGTTTCCCAGCCAAGGCTCTGCCTTTGCCACACTTTTCAGGATCATTCATGGAGAGCTGGTGGGAACTTGCACAAGATTTCAATGTTTCACTGCCCCCCAGATTTTGCTTTTCAGTAAAATCTCAGGGTGGCTGTAAGGATCTCAGAATCCTGGGATGATTTGGGTAGGAAGGGACCCTAAAATCACCCATGGGCAGGGACACATCCCACTATGTGACTCCAATCCCTGTCCAACCTCACTTGGACACTCCCAAAATGAAAAACTGGGATGCAGAGAATCCTTTGGACTGCACTGACTTCCTCAAGTCCCTGAACAGAATCTGCACCACCAGATCACAACCAAAAAAAGCTGTTTTCAGCCAAGTTTCCAACAGTCCTCCCACCAGATGAGCTGGGTTTAGAGGACAAACAAACTTAAAGCAGCTACCTGAGCTCAACAGGGTCAAACACCAGCTTGACATCATTGATGATGCTTGGCAAATACTTCAGAGCTGCCCCCTGAAAGAAGAAAGAAAGCAAGGACATGAAATGCACATGGGAAACCCAGTTCTTGTCAAAAGCAAATATGGGGACAAGTGCAGAGAACTGGTTTAAAATCACATTTCTGCATCCACAGAGCCTCCAGCCAGCCCAGATCTGCAGAGCAGGGTGGGGAAGTGGAGGAGAAGGAATTAATGATTAATTCTCTCATTCCTTTTCCCGGCCCAGCCCCTTCACAACTGCACCAGCTGATCAAATTAAAGATTTTGACTTTTCCCTGGAAACTGTGCCCACCTTGATCTTGACAGCCTCCTCCAGGGGCCGGTCCATGAGGATGTTGAAGGAGAGGAAGAGCTGGCGAATTGCATCGTTGAATTCATTCCCATCCTCACTCTTCCCATAAACACTGCAAACAACAGTCACACACAAAACCCAGCAGCTGAAAAAGGGTTTCATCCCCTGGAACAACATCTTAATGTCATCTCCTTCTACAGACATGGGGGTAAAAGTGAAATTGGAGATTTTGCAGCTATTTCCTGCTGGGACCTGTTATAGGGGAAAAACTCCACTTTTTATGCTGCCACTGCAGCAAATTCTGCTTGGGTTCCAAGCATGAAACAGGAAAAAAAAATCCAGAATGGACATGAATGAAGGGTTTCAAACCCTCACTGGGAATCTCTGGAAAGATGTTTTAAGCTGCAATTAAACCACTGTCATTGATTTTATCCCAACTGGAGAATAATCTAGTAATCTAAATATCTGTGTATTTATTTCTTAAAAGTTTCTGAAAATGAGGAGGAAATTCCATGTTTTACTTTATAAAAATAAACACTGGGTTCATTTCCAGCTCTACTGTGTGCTGCTTAGGGGGGACTAAAAGGCTTTCCTCCCTTCTAATGTGATATTTTAATTTTTGCTCAATTTAATTGTCCCGGCCACAGAAAGAACCTGTTAATCAGTCAGTGACGGAGGATTTGGTGAAGAATTTCCCTCCAGTGGTATTTACTGGAAGGAATGCATGGGTTGCCAGGGAGGGCAGGCACCCACCTCAGGTACAGCACCCGTGACTGCACGATGAACCTGAACAGGTATTTCAGGGCTTTCAGGGCTGCAAACAGCAGCTCTGTCTTGCTGGAGTCCTCAGCACTCCCCACGTAGCAGTTCAGCACTCTGGTGAGCTTCCTTTGGGGAAAAAGAAAAAAAACAGAAAGAGGAACCAGTGCAGGCAGGGCTCAGCTGCTGTGCTCCTCAGCCCAGAGAGGAGCTGCACAACCACAAACAGCTCTCAGCTCCTCCTGAAATCCCGGGCTGAAAGTCTGCAGGTGTCACCCTCTTGCTCTGAAAGGAAATGTGCAGGAAGCTCAAACCCCAATCCCAAGGGAAGGGACTGAATTATCCCCGTGGGAGAATTCCCAAGTGTGGAGCAGCAGGAGAAAATGGAATCTTGTGTGGCAGAGGGAAGGAAGAATTCCAGGAGAAGAGGATTTCAAATTGGGTTTCCTTTGGGGTGACAGCCAGAAATTCATCCATGAAGAATTGGGTTTCCTTTGGGGTGTTTCCCTAAATTGTGTTTTCTTTAGAGTGACAGCCAGGAATCCATCCATGGGAAATTGGGTTTCCTTTGGGGTGTTTCCTTTGGGGTGTTTCCCTAAATTGTGTTTCTTTTAGGGTGACAATCAGGAATCTATCCATGGGAAATTAGGTTTCCTTTGGGGTATTTCCCCTAATTTGTGTTTTCTTTTAGGGTGACAGCCAGGAATCCACATCCATCCCCCATCCATGGGGAATTGTGTTTCTTTTGGGATGTTACCCCAAAATTATGTTTTCTTTAGAGTATTAGCTAGGAATTAATCCATGGGGAATTGTGTTTCCTTTAGGGTGACAGCCAGAAATCCATCCATGGGGAATTGTGTTTCTTTTAGGGTGTTTTCCCTAAATTGTGTTTCCTTTAGGGTGACAGCCAGGAATTAATCCATGGGGAATTGTGTTTCTTTTAGGGTGTTTTCCCTAAATTGTGTTTCCTTTAGGGTGACAACCAGGAATTGATGGATCAGTAAAAATTAAGATATTTTTCTCAGAGGAAAAGCAGTTTTGTTTCTGGTTTTGCCCTCCCTGTTTGTCTCAGTTTTAACTTTTCACTTCTGATGACCTTTGGTGGCTCAAGGGGCTGAAAAGCCAAAATCCATGACAGAAGTGGTTTTTTTGTCTGTCCTGACATAAAAAAAAAAAATCCCACAAGAGAATTTTTTACAAAAAAGAGCAACAGGAATAATTCTTCCTCTCCTGGAAGCTGAGAAGGGATGAAACTCTGCTCTTTATCACATCAACATCATCAAAAATGACCTCACCAAACATCACCAGGAGCTGAGCCCAGCCCCAGGGTGACACAACACTCACACATAGGCCAGGGTTGCACTGAAGTGTTTGTAGATGTAGGTCTCCAGCACAGCGTTGAAATGCTGGAATTTGATGTCTCCAATCAAAGAAATAATAAATACCTGCCAGAAATCCAGAAAAAAAAACCAGATGCACAGTAACAGAACAGTCCATAATTCCATTTATTTTGCTGTTTTATCAACAGCATTAATGCTACAGAGAGTTATTCATGTTCTAACAGTCACTAAATATTGTGTGTGTGCAGTTTATTACTATTTTTACTATGGCTACTAAAAACCTGATGTTTTTATTCATTTATTATGTTTATTACTTATTTCACTCCTTCCTCCTGAAAATGCCTTGAGACTTATTTAATATCATAAATATAACATATCACATCATAAATATATCGTATCATAAATATATCACATAATAAATATATCACATCCTATCATAAATATATCATAAATGATATTAATATTAAATAAAATGTCATGTATTATCAATCAATACTATCAATATTCATATTAAATAAATAGCATTTATTTCTAGAGCAAAATACCAACTGCTCATTTGGAATCACCAGGAACAGAGTGGAAACGTGGCTGAAAACAAAATCTGAAGATTCACTCACCAGGGCATCAAAGACCAGGAAATCATAAGTTTCATTTTCTGACATTTCCATCATGATGTTGAAAAGGGCATCGAGGGTGTCAGGCAAAAACTGGAGGGGAAAAAGAAAAAAATCAAAGGGTGGGGAAAGGGATCCCAGCCCTGACTTTTGGATAATAAATTAATATGATTGTGCAGAAGCTGATTTATTGTTCACTTTCAGTTTTAGTTATTCATTTTAAGACTATTGTTTATGTGATGATGTATTTTTTGATTGGTGTTTTTATGTTGTTTATGTGCTTTTTTAGGTGTGGTGATTGGTTGTTGTTTAGAACTTTATTGTTTACTTTTAGTTTGGGTTTTTTAATTTTTAGTTAGTTTTTTTTTTCTTTATTTACTATAATTCATGTTTTAGCAGTTTTGAAGAGTTTTAACAAGTTGGGTTCCATTGAAAAATGGTTTATTTAGTGTACTTGTTATAAATATTGGTTTAAACTAAAAGATGCAGAAAAGCAGCTAAACAGAGTTTGGCTGGTGCATTTGTTACAGATTATGGTCCAGACTGTTCAGAACATTGCTACACACAGGATTTGTCATTATCATCTCCCCAAATCCTTCAATTCCTGATTTCTGGGAATTCTCCCCATTTCAGGTCCATGAGGTCTCTGGGCTGTCTCTGCTCCCAGATTCACAGCAAGTCCCTCCTCGTTCACAAAGGAGTTGAAAATTAAAATTCAGGCTTTGGATGTATCTCTTATTTCATAGGGGGAAAATAAAGTCACAGCCCTCTCCCTGAGCCCTGTAATATTTAATTCTGTAATATTTAGTTTCTCTAATTCTGGTGGATTCCTCTAAAGGGAGGTGGAGCTGCCAGAGGAGCTGTGGCTGCTCCTGGACCCCTGGAAGTGTCCAAGGCTGGTGGAATCTGTGTGGAAAAAGCTGATTTTCAGGTCCCTTCCAAGCCAAACCACTTTAGGATTTGATGATCGTCCCACTGCTCAGCAGCCAGACCCTGCTGGGTCCAACACCAGAGTCTGAGCCCCAAGGATGCTCAAATACTGGGAATACCTTCACAATTTCTCCTCCTTCCACCTCCATGAGCTTCCTGAGGTTGTGGCTGATGTTGTGGGGGCTGGAGCGCCAGTTCAGCAAACCCAGCAGGTCAACTGCAAGGACACAGAGCATCAGCAAGCCCAGCTCAGAGCTCAGCAAGGCTGGGCTTATTTCCAGAGCCAGCACAAGGAAAAGTCACCCTGAGGTACAGAGTGCTACCCGGAGGTGCTGCTTTGTCCTGGCCAGCCAGACAAGCTCTGCTATAAATGGAAACCTGATCTGGAGATAAACCACTCTGCAGGGATTTTATGGAATTTTATTGAAGTGCATGACTTAGCCCAGGAGCCTCCCAGAGCAGTGGAAGTCTCCCTTCATTGACCAGCACTCATTCACACCTCACTCTTCATTTTGGTGCCTCTGGCAGAGTTGATTCACATCACCACCCTGGGGAGCTCAGCCCCAACTGCTGCTCTCTGAACAGGCAGAGGGAAGAAGGCAAATATTGAAATATTTCAAATTCTGACACAACACACACACTGCCACTGGCAGGTGATGTTTTCAAACAACAAAACTGTGGGGTTTAACACTGGAATATTTGTGTGACAGGGTTTCTAGGGGCTGCACAAACATTCTGGGAGTTTGCTCTCTGCCCACCCAGGAAAAGCTGCCTGAAGGAAATGCCCTCTGCATTTCAGAGCCCCAGCAGGAGCCCTACCATTCTGGGTGAGCTTGGTGGAGCAGATGACAGTGGCAATCTGGAAGCTGTCCTTTGTGCTGTCCTTCGTGGGGGTGAAGCTGCCCAGAGGGTTCAGGTTTTTCCCTGAGGGAGCCTCCTTCTCCTCCATCTCCATCTTGGTGCAAGGAAGACTCAAATAACTCTTGGCATCTTCCATTTTTTTGTTGTCACCCTGTTGAGAGAAGAGGAAGAGAAGGGAAAGAGAAGGGAAAGAGAAGGGAAAGAGAAGGGAAAGAGAAGGGAAAGAGAAGGGAAAGAGAAGGGAAAGAGAAGGGAAAGAGAAGGGAAAGAGAAGGGAAAGAGAAGGGAAAGAGATCAGCATCCCACAGTGACAGCCAGAATGGTTTGAAACACTTCTTCATCTTTATCATTGTTTGAGTTTCTAATTTCAGTGATAAATTAACTGAGATATTTCCAAAGCCACAGAGTTTAGGATTTCCCACCCTACACACACATTTTGTAGCTTTTCACTGCTTGGAAAATCAGCCAGGAGAGATTTAAACAGGAGCCAAGGCTGGAAATGCCCAGGTTACCTTGTAAACAATCAAATTGTGTTTGCCATCCTGCAGTGTGGTCCCGTCTGCATTCATCAGCTTGACAAAGCCCATGCCAAAAGCTCTCTCAGACCTGTCCCTGGCTGCAAACAGGAGAAATCTTCATCACCACTTGTCTTATTTGTGCCCACACAGTCCAAAATGCAGCCCTCTGACCTCAGCAGCAGCATTATTTAATGGGTAACTACACAAACATCCTCCTGGAGCACGTCCCACACACAGCTGCAGTGGGTTCTGTCTGATTGATGGTGGGACTCCTTGATCTTCCAGCTCATTTCTAATCTTAACAATTCAGTGATCCTCTGATATAAAATTCTATTGATATTTTATCCTCTGATATAGAATTCTATTGATATTTTATCCTCTGATACAGAATCCTATTGATATTTTATCCTGATATAGAATTCTATTGACATTTTATCCTCTGATACAGAATTCTATTGACATTTTATCCTCTGATATAGAATCCTATTGATATTTTATCCTCTGATACAGAATTCTATTGACATTTTATCCTCTGATATAGAATCCTGCAGATATTTTGGTTGGAATTTTGGTTTGTGAGCTGAGGATTTGGAAGGATGTCACTACATTTGAGAGCCTTTCAAAGGCTGACCTCACATTATTGATCTCATTTCAGAGCTCTGCAGTGATTTCATGGAACTTCTGGCTCCAAATCTCTCATTAGCTTTTCATTAGCCCAATTAAATCCTCCTACAGGAAGATAATTAGAAGCCCACCAGGCCTTGCAGTGAATTTTGTGAAATAAATCAAAAGCAACACTGAGAAGCCAAAAGCAGCAACAAATATTGATAATTGTCTTTTGGTGAGGATAAACTATTACTCCATATCAGCCTCAGGACAAAACCAACACCAAAACTTCGGGTGCAAAAAATCAGAACGATTTTTGGTTTTTTGCTTGCCACGAAGTTGGGAATAAGCAAACAGAGCAAGAAAAAAATCTGTAACGCTGTGAATAAATAGAAATGCAGGTTCTAGACTCAGAGGAAGGCCAGAAATGCTGCAGGTGTCCCCTCCTGGAACTCACACTCCTGGGACGAGCGGTGCCGGAACGTGAACCTCAGGTGGCAGCGACTGACTTCCTCTATGGCAATGGCCACCTGCAAACCAGGAGGAAAACACAGGATTCTGGATAAAAACACAGCATTCTGGATAAAAACACAGCATCCTGGATAAAAACAGAGCATTCTGGATAAAAATACAGGATTCTGGATAAAAACACAACATTTTGGATAAAAACAGAGCATTCTGGATAAAAACACAGGATTCTGGATGAAAACACAGCATTCTGGATAAAAACACAACATTTTGGATAAAACACAGCATTCTGGATGAAAACACAACATTCTGGATAAAAACACAGGATTTTGGATAAAAACACAACATTCTGGATAAAAACACAACATTCTGGATGAAAACACAGCATATTGGATGAAAACACAGAATTTTGATAAAAACACAGCATTTTGGATGAAAACACAACATGCTGGATAAAAATAGAGCATTCTGGATGAAAACACAGCATTCTGGATGAAAACACAGGATTCTGGATAAAAACACAACATTTTGGATGAAAACACAGGATTCTGGATAAAAAACACAACATTCTGGATGAAAACACAGGATTTTGGATGAAAACACAGGATTCTGGATGAAAACACAGGATTCTGGATAAAAACACAACATTCTGGATGAAAACACAGGATTTTCAGCACTTCTCCTGTGCCCAGCCACTCCCCAGCACATCCTGGTGGTTTTACATCAACCCTGGTATATTTTGTTCAGACTTAGATGATTATTAATTTCTATTTATTTATTTCATTTATATTTATATATTTATATATAAATATATATATAATACATTTATATATTTATATATTATCTTTATATATTTATATTCATTTATATTCATTTATTTCACAAACTGTGAGTTTCATAGTATTTTGAGCTAATGATCTAAAAATGGAGCTGTGTTTTTCTTTTTACAAGGCCTTTTAAGGGCAAACTTGAATTAAGAAATAATACTTAAATTATTTTTATTTTTAACCTAATAACTAATTATCCATGGCTTGCAATGTGGACTTTTTTATTTAATTACAAAATATTACTTAAAATTTTATTACAAATTTAATTGCAAAATATTACTGTGAAAAAGGAGGTGAAGAAGAAGGACAAATTTCTGCCTTGAAACTCTGGGAGTTTTTATAGTATGTTATTATATTATAAAACTTTAAATTCTAAGTTCTCTACCATGTAATATCACACACTTCTACTTAAACTACACACTCATAATTTTATTTAAATTTTAAAATAAGTAAGCAAGTAAGTAAATAAGTTTTAGAAGGAGCTTTAAGTGCTTTTAGTGAGTGAAAGGTTTCAGATGCCAGAGTAAAAGTTCAAGTGAACATTGAAAAACACAATCCTAGATTCCTGTGGAGGCTCCAAGAACACAGTTTCAGACATAATAAAACTTTGTTAAGAATATTGCTTACATTTTTCAGATAAAACAAGATAAACAATATATGTGTAGTTTATACATAACCTGACGTGCTAAAAACTAGAATTTGAATAGGTAAAGAAGCAATAATTCAAGTTTGTGTCTTTAGCTTGTTAGAAAGTTTCTGTATGAAAATCCATTGGGGAGAGCTAAACCCTTTTCTGCTTCACTTTGCCTTTTACTTTTGTTCCTGCTCTTTTATCATCATCATCATCACCCAAAAAAATAACAGCTGCTGCAGCAACATCAGCCCTGCTGGGACCCTCAGGAGCAGCTTCTGCCTCTATTTAAAACTCTTTACCAAAACTCAACACAGTTTAACACTTGTAACTCTCTGCCTTTTAAACTGATGTACCTTTCCAATAAACGACTTTATAACAATCATCAGCTGCTTAGCTGCATTAAAGAAAACACCACAACCCAACAAATGGTGCCTAGAGTGTCAGAAAAGTGTGAAAATATTGGTTTTAATGACCAGTACCTTGACAGTCTCGTACCAGCAGGGCTGCTTGACCTGGTAATAAACCACAGACTTGTACTCGGAGACTCCCTCGTAGCCAGCCCCGGGGTGGATGGCTTTCTTTGGGCAGAACGCAAGAAAAGGAGGAAAAAAAAAAAAAGGTAAAAACGGAGAATTTCGTGGTGTAAATTTTGAGGGTGGCAGGGGCTGTCCCACCTCCTGCAGGTTGCCCTCCTCGTCGTGCACAGACATGGTGACCTCGACGTTCTTGGGCGTTTTCTTCTTGCCTTTGTCGAACTCGCCCTGCACCAGGGTGACGTAGATGTCGTTGCGGACGTCACCTGCAATGCCCAGAGCTCCATCAGCTGGGCTCCCACAAAAAGGGGTCACATTGCAATTTAACACCCTGTGGTGCTCCCCTGGATGCCTCCAGACCCCGCCTGGCAGGGTCTCAGAGGCCTTGGCACAGTACCCAGGACCCCTGGGAACTGGATTGAAGCCCCCGGGAAAAATCACCCTCATTGCAGGAAGAATGACAAAAGTCACAAAAAATAAGTAGAGTATAAATTAGAAAAGTGAATTTTTAGAAATGTTTGTATTAGGGGGTTTAAAGCTAAGATGGAGGATTTTGGGTGTGGTGTGTCTTTTCTTTCTTCTTCTTCATGCCATCCATCTTTGGGCCAGGATGGCACCACTGGATTGGTTTGGGAGAAAGCTGGACAGTGTAATAAATGTGTTATGTATTGGAAAATAATTGTAAATATTAGGTATGTAATTTATATATAAAAGATAAAAGTCCTGCCCCAAGGGCAGGCAGTGTGACTAGCTAATTGGACCTCTGTTAGTCAGAAAAAGAATTCTTTAGATAAGAAAGAATAAACAACCTTGGAAACCTCAGAAAACAGCCTGTGACTGCTTCTTTGGTGCACATCTGGGAAAACCTGAACTCTAAACCACCAGATGTCCTGCTGTGGGTGATCTCAAGCCCAGGAGACAGACAGTGACAGAGGATCACCTTCTCCTCATTCTCCTCTTAGCCTTTAATTAAAAATCTCTGAAGGTCGTGAGTTCGTTCCTCACATGGGGCGCCACTTTATTGCTTTTTTTTTTTTGTTT
This sequence comes from Oenanthe melanoleuca, assembly GCF_029582105.1. Taxonomy (NCBI): domain Eukaryota; kingdom Metazoa; phylum Chordata; class Aves; order Passeriformes; family Muscicapidae; genus Oenanthe; species Oenanthe melanoleuca. The sequence goes on from NC_079355.1 coordinate 2,542,758, forward strand.
GTTTCATTAGGTTTTCTTTCTTATATTTTTTTTTGTGTTTTGGTTTTTTTTGTTTGTTTGTTTGTTTTTTGGTTTTTTGTTTTGTTTTTTTTTTTTGTTAAGGTCGGGACTGAATGTACGAGAGAAGGAATTTTTTATTCAGACTTAGACGTTCACTAATTGTTATTTATGTTACAGTAAGTTTTACAGTACTTTTAGTCAATAAGTCAAAAATGGAGATGTGTTTTTCTTTTTACAAGGTCTTTTAAGGCTAAATGGTCCAATTAAGAAATGCCACTTCAATTATTTTTACTTGTAACTTAATAACTAATTATCTGTGACCTGCAACGTGGGTTTGTTAGCACAGCAAGCTCAGAACTCTCAGTTTCCAGGGTTCCAACAAATACCCACCACCACACCTCCTCAACTCCATCTCAAATTACACAAAATCATCTAAAATGAACCACCTTCCTTTCTACAAGCCTTATGTTTCTTATTTTAATTTAATGAGGTCTCCAGTGTTAAATCCACTCTGAACGGGTGGGTCAAAGCCATATGCAACAAAAATTTATTTTACTAAAGAGACATTTTCTTCCAAAAAAGCTCCATAAACCATCACTTTGCCATAAGAAAGGAAACTCATGTTTTCAACTTCTTGTGACAAAAAAATAAAATAACATGGAAATTTGAATAAAAATAAGAAGTTTCCAGATAAAAATAAATCTTTTAAAAAAAAAAGTGACAGAAATTCTAGAATTTCAGGTGTCTCTTTCACTCCATGGAATGGAGGAGCACACAGGACCTACCAGGAAGGATGATCTCAGGGAACCCCATTTTTCGAGCCACTGCAGTGGATCTGTCTACAAGGTGGGAAAAATCCTTCTGAACCTGAGCCAGATCCCCAGGGAGCAGCTTCAGGGACACCCAGAGACCTAAGAAAAGAGAGATGACACTTGTTACTGAAAACAAAAAGGCACAAACCGGTGAAATTTAAGCCTGTGCTTCCTAAAAATCCATGAAAACTCCGTGTCCACACCTGGCTCTCTCTTGCCCAGTCTCCACGTCCCTGAACCTGAGTAAGACTTTACTGGGCAAGAAGATTCTCTGAAGTAAACCCCAAACTTTCAGGGATGAATCTCAAGTGTCTTTGAGCCAAGGAAAACCAGAAAATTCTGGAATAATGTGATTTAACCCCAAAGCCATTTGGGACACGCATCCACTCACAAATATTTCACAGCCATAAAACACTTTAATTGTAAAGGTGCTAAAAAATATTGACCTTAAACATAAGGTCAGCAAGCGAGGAGCTGGAGGAGCTGTTCTCATGCAGGTTTGGCCTGGGTTGATCTGGATTTACCTCTGAGTGTGACGGGGTGACAAAGCGACAAAGCGACAACCACGGCAAAGAACGCGCTGGGCTTGGGGAAGGGACACAGTGACAACCACAGCACTGGGCTCAGGGAAGGGATTAAATCCCCTAAACCTTGATCTCAGGACTCTCAGCACCCCTAAATTCCCCAGCTCCCCCCAGGCTGCACCTTGGCCTTTGTGGTTGACCTCCTTGGCAGCGATGACTTTGTTGAAGACGGAGGTGAGGGGCTCGTTCTCGCCGATGACGTGCGAGGTGATCAGGGGGGACATGATGAGCTGGCGCTGCCTGATGTAGGTTTCCATGGCAATCCTGGGCAGGAGAAACACAAAAACGGGGTCAGAAACTGGGACAGAGCAACACCAGCCACGTACAAGGAGAGGGCTGTTGCTGTTTTCCAAATAAATGTGGGTTTTTTCAAGGATTCCGTGGGGATTTTCGCTCCTTCACCTGCTCAAAATCCCTTTGAACCTTCACACTAGAAATTACATCACATTTATCCCTGAGTTTATCCCTCAGGCCTAAGGTAAGTAACACTGACCTCAGGATTCAAGCCCTGACTTCAGGTTTGCCTCAGAGCTGTCCCTATGCAGATTAAATTGGTAAACGGATATAAATTAATATAAATTAATATAAACTAATATAAAATAATATAAATCAATACAAATTAATACAAATTAATATAAATTAATACAAATTCATACAAATTAACATAAATTACTATATATTAATATAAATTAATATAAATTAATATAAATTAATATAAATTGATATAAATTAATGACTGATGTGAAACATCTAAGTGATGAACCCAGCCCTAGTCACAAATAAGACTATTGAGGTTTGGATCTTGACCCTGGTTTCACTCCTGTAGCCACAGCATCAATAAGGAGGGAGAAATGAGATCTCCACATCCTGGTGTCCAGCTGGGGGTCTGAACTCAGCCTCATTAGAGCAGAAGAAAAATGGGAAAAAACTCGCAGACCAACAAAACAAAAAGCAAATCAAACAAGCAAGAAAAAAAACCAAAACACCAAACCAATTAAAAATGAACGAACAAAACAAAAACCCCTAAACAAATAAAAAAATAACCAATCAAACCCACCAAAAAAAAAAAAAAAAAAAAAAAGTAGCAGACTAACATTACTGTGCAAAGCAATCCTCCCAGGCCCTGAAAGGGCAGGAGAACAAACCCAAATCTCCCCTGAAAATACCCTGGAATAACAAATGGCTGCAGCCAATGCTTTGCTCTATTTAGGGCTGTAACAACAAGGCTGGGTCTACCCAAACAAACTCCATTTTTGTTACTCTAACGTGCCAGAAAGATCAGAGCAGAACAGACACACAAGTCCCACTCTCAGAGCAGAAATGCAGAACTCATTGGGGCTGGAATTCCTCCCCCAGGAAGAGGAGAAATCCCAAATGACTGACCCTGCCCAGGAAATGTGGGAAGGGAGGGGCAGCACACAGGGTCCAACACAGCAGTGACAAAAAGCTGGGTCTGAAAATCCTGAAAGTGTCCCTGAAAATCCTGCCTTTCAACCCCCCAAAAATTTTTGGGATAAAATGTGAATTTCCACTGCTGGAAAGGGATAAAATGTGAATTTTGGGGTTCAAGGGGATAATATGTGAAATTTGGGGTTCAGTACTCACTGCTGGAAGGGGATAAAATGAGAGTTTTGGGTTCAGTTCTCACTGCTGGAAGGGGACAAAATGTGAATTTTGGTTTCAGTTCTCACTGCTGGAACGGGACAAAATGTGAGTTTTGGGGTTCAAGGGGATAAAATTTGAGTTTTGGGTTCAGTACTCACTGCTGGAAGGGGATAAAATGTGAGTTTTGGGTTCAGTACTCACTGCTGGAAGGGGATAAAATGCTGCTTCTCCTCGTCGTCCACCTTGCCATGGATGATGTCAGTGATGTCCATCACTGCAATGACACCAGAGCACCACTCAGAGCTGCCAAGAACCAGACAGAGCTTCTCCCTCTTAGAATGGAAATCAGTAACCTGGAAACCCCTGGAAACCCGGGATTATTTTGGGCCAATATCAGAACAAGGGCTCTGAGTGACCTGGGATAGTGGGAGGGGTCCTGGTCATCTCCAGGGGTGGAGCTGGATGGGATTTAAGGTTATTTCCAACCCCCCAAAAAAATCTGTGATTCTCTGACAGCAATGGAGGCATCACTCTCATTTAAACTTTTTTAAAAGCACATTTATATTCATGTGCAAGTCAGCCCATAGCAGTGAGTATGAATATACTGAATACACACTGATAAAATACTCCGATAAAATATAACCTCTGAGAAAAAACAGAGGGGACTGGGGAATTTCAAGGCAAAGATATTCCACTTATATTCAAATGCTGCTTCTTTGGAAATTGATTTCCACCAAGGATTTCCAGCAGGAAAAAAATCTCAGGAATAAAATAAGAATTAGGAGTGTGGTTCAGCAAACTTCCAGCTTTATCCTGTGAGTCCTGAAGGGCAAATCTCACTCTGGCATTTCCAGCACACAGTTCTCAGCTGCCAGTCTTGTGTCTGTCTTAGGTTGCAATACAGGATGTGACCAAAATCTGGATTCTGTCACCAGCTGTTAAACCAGCTGGGGCAGTGACCCTGATCTCCATGGGAGATATCTCCTGTTAATGGGCCATCTTTAAACCAGCTGAGCAATCATCTTTTCTTCCCACAGCCCATCCTCCCTCCAGGAGATATCTCCTGTTAATGGCCAGTGAGTCCCAGGGCATGACTGATAAAATTCCATCATCCCACTGGGAGATGCTCCACCCAGGGGGAGGAGCCAAACATTTCCTACCCAGATAAAAACTGAGATTTGGAACACCAGAGCAGCCTTTGCCACTGGATCCCAGAGGAAAACCAGACCCTTCCACATCATCCCTGGAGCTTCAGAGGAAACTGCACCTTCTCCAGGAGCACTGCTCCAGCTGAACCACATCTGCCCCTGCAGGAGGATGCAGCCACCATTGAATGGGACTGTGCCAACACCCTGACTGACTGACGGGTGTCAGCTTGGATTCTGACTCTGGCAGGGTTTGGGATTGTTCTGTGTAATACTGCATTTCTATTTTCATTTTCCTAGTAAAGAACTGTTATTCCTATTCCCATATCTTTGCCTGAGAGCCCCTTAATTTCACAATTATAATAATAATTTGGATTTAGGGGGTTTACATTCTCCATTTCAAAGAGAAGCTTCTGCCGTTATTGGCAGACAGGACAGTGTCCCAGTGCCCCGCAGGGGTTTTTGGGCCGTGCTGGTGTCCCCAGTGCCCACCTGCCACGCCGAAGGGCCGCCGCAGACCGCAGGTGTGCTTCTTGCCATCCTTCAGCTCCATGTGCCCCACCCGCACGATCTGGCACACCAGGCTGATCCTGGGCCGGATCAGGTCAGAGCTGCTCAAGTCCTAAAAAAATAAATAAATACAAAAAGAGTTAATATCAAGTCCATCAATGTCCTTTCTGAGTGGAACAGAAGGAGAGAAGGAAGAAGGGGGTTTTTGGGATATACACAGATAAAAGTTGTGATCTTCTAGATCCAGAGGGAGACCACGAGGGGCATGGAGACATTTCTAGCACCAGGACACAGGGAATGGCTCCCACTGGCACAGGCAGGGATGGATGGCATTTTGGGAAGGAATTCATGGCTGGGATGGAATTCCCAGAGCAGCTGTGGCTGACCCTGGATCCCTGGAATGCCCAAGGCCAGGCTGGAGCAGCCTGGGGTGGTGGGAGGTGCAGGACCCAAGGTGGGGCTAAATGAACTTTGGGATCCTCTCCGACCCAAATCAATCCAGGACTCCATATGCTGGTTTGGATGGGATTTTGAGAAGGAATTTCTGTCTGGAATGGAATTCCCAGAGGAGCTCTGGCTGCCCCTGGATCCCTGGAAGTGCCCAAAATCAGTTTGCAGCACCCTGGGACAGTGAGGTGTCCCTGCCATGGCAGGGTTGGCTCTGGGTGGGATTCAGGTCCCTCCCAACCCCACCCAAAATGTTCTGGGATTCTCTGAACTCACAGTGAACACTGCCTGGAGGTTGTTCAGTTTCTCAATTTCTTTAGGCATCCCATTGCTGCCCCAACGAACCAGGTAATTTTCACTGCAAAGAAAGGGAGAAAAAAGTAAATTTTAACAAATCAGCACCTGTCATCTCCATTTCCTGGCAAAAGCCCAAAAGCATTTTGATCTTTTAGGAATATTTGTCCAATCTTTTATCCCAAAATGCCTCTGAAGTGACTCATTTACTGGAGGCAGGATGGGTGAGCCCTGGACAATTCCCACTGCATGGCCACACCTGATAACTGCAGAGATGGACACAGAAGGTTCCAGACACAGAACTGCCTCCCTGATAAATTCCTCAGATCCTCCCCAACCCTTCAGATGTGAACTGGCCCTGACTGGACAGCAAACACCATTTAAATCCAGGATTTACTGGGAAACAATTCACAAAATGCCTAATCAAGGCTTGCAGCCACAGCAGGGAAAATTAAAAATATAAAAAGACAATGTGGGATCAATACCCAGCTTTAGGAGAGCCTGGACTTCCTACCTCTCTCAAATTCATTCCAGAATAATTGGAATTAATTTTCCCCCACTGGGGCAGCACCCAACAGAACTGGAAAATATTTGCTGGATCTTTCTAACCTGCTGACTTCTTCAGAATGATGACCCTGATGACTAAATTGCTTAAGGATCTCCAAAAAAAAAATCCCCAACCTGATGAATTTGGAGAGGTCAGGGTCGTAGAGGCTCATCAGCAGCTCTGCATCTTCCCCAATGTTGCAGACAAAGTTCTTGAAGTTCACGTAGAGGCTGTAAGTGTGCGTGGAGTTGAAAACTGGCTGCCCCCTGAGGTCCAAACTCTGCTGCAGGGACTGCAAAAATTTCACATTTCCATTCAGTTTTGTATGAACAAACACAGGAGAATTTAATGCTGCCAAAGGAGCACTAAGAGGAATGTAGAACATGTCATTGTAAAAAACGTGGGCACAAAGCAGAGACTGAGGAGGGTAAATCAGGGACCCAGGGGTACCTTCTCCTCCTGGATCCTCTCATCAATCCTCCTGGATGCAGTTTCATGGGCCTTGAAAAGGGAGATTGTGCTGGTCTCATCCGGGTCCAGGATGTTCCCGTTGTCATCTCGGACAACCAGGTCCAGACCCAGGATCCTGGACAGCCCCAGGAGACAAAAATAAAATAGAACAGAATAAAATAGAATAGAATAAAATAGAATAGAATAAAAATAGAATAGAATAAAATAGAAAAAAAAATAAACCAAAACAGAACAAAAAAGAATAGAATAGAATAGAATAGAATAGAATAGAATAGAATAGAATAGAATAGAATAGAATAGAATAGAATAAGATAATATAAGATGAAATAAGATAAAATTAAATAGAATAGAATAGAATAGAATAGAATAGAATAGAATAGAATAGAATAGGAGTAAAATAAAATAAAATAAAATAAAATAAAATAAAATAAAATAAAATAAAATAAAATAAAATAAAATAAAATAAAATAAAATAAAATAAAATAAAATAAAATAAAATAAAATAACAGAATGTGGGAGCAGCAAAGAGGAAATCACTGCCTGGGGCCAGCAGTGCTCAACATCCCACTCTTTGGAATAACCTCACTCACTGCTGGTTCTCCTGCCTCCAAAAACTTCTCTCTCCATTTTCCCATTCAAGGAAGAAGGAGTTAGGCAGGTAACTCAATCCTGAAGTGACATCTCCATTATTCCTGCTCAGATGGCTCTGCTCCAAAGGTGGATGAATGGAACCAAGCTCAGGGATTGCAGCTGGTTGTTATTCTTTGCCACAAGCTGCTTCTTAATTCACTTACTGGATGTGAATCAGAGCCCAGAGGCAGAGAAATGAGTCCTGGAGCCTGCAAACCACTGAGGGCTGCAGTCCATGGAATCCTGCCCTCAGCTGCTGCTAAAGCACAGAATTCCCCCCCAGCATCCAAACCCAGGTGCAAACTGTGCTCCCAGGAAAGGCCACCCTGCCAGGAGCTGGGCAGAATGAAGAGAGCAGAATTCCTGCCAAGGCACATCCAGAACCGACTGCTCCAGCCTGTCCTGGGGACCCAAAGCTGCCACTTCACCCCTCCCAAGGGAAAACTCAGCCCTAACTCAGGGCCTGGTTTTGCACTTTGAGCCTCCCCTGGGGTTTGGGGGGCTCCAGGTGGAGTTTGGAGCTCACCTGTTGCCATAGTCAATCTTGGCAGTGACTTTTTTCTTTAGCTCAGCCAGTTCATCCTTGGGCAGGGTGCCAGAGAGGATTTGGGATCTCCACTCGATCAGGCTGTAGGTGAGCTGCTGGACGTGCCTGAACTGCGTGGTTTTGTTGTTCTGAGGCAAAAAAAAAAAAATCTAATTTAATTCAATTTTAATCAAGGAAAACCTGGAAACCTTAGCTCAGCAACCCCTGTGAAATGTGTGCAGCTGCAGAACCCTAAAGTTTTACTGAACTAAAAGTACCTGAATAAATATAAATACTGAAATAAAAATACTTTGTGACTGCACAAGATCAGAGCCATGCAGGAAATTCTGCAGCACTTGGCACTGCCAAGGTTTAAGTGCCTTTAAGATCTTGAAGTGCTTCACCTTTCCCTGGGACATTATTTCAGAAAAACCTCACCCACTAAAAATAAACCTCTGGTGCTTTCCAGCACTTCCAGACTGCTCTGATGGAGGTTTTCATAAAAGGGACAGAGAAAATCAAGGAGACTGAACAAGACACCAAAACCTGCCATTCCTTCTGTAATCATCTCTAATTAATGAAAACATTTCCCCTGCCCTTCACTGGTTCCACTCCCATAAAATCACATTCCCACACCTTGTTCCTGCAGCTCCAAGGCTGTAATTAAACATGGATCTGTTAGAACCCACCCTGTTTGTGCTCAGATAAGTAAATAAGTTTTTAAAAGTGTCAGGGAAAATATTGAAACCATTAAAAAGGGAGCCCAAGCTTCATTCCTGGCAGAATTCTGATTCTTTTCACAAGAAGTGCCACAAATTTGGAGTTACTGGGACAGGGATGAGATTTTCAGCTCCAAATAAAAAATTCAAGCCTAATTCAGAGCCTGGTTTTGCATGAAGGGTTTGAGAGCTCAAAGCCCAGTTTGGTTTGGGTCACATTTTATCTTCTTTTTGCCAGGGTCAGGATTCAAAGCCCCAGATGATATTTCTTGTTTGTTAGATGTTTATTAATTCTTATCTGTATTACAGTGAGCTCTACAGCATTTCAAACTCACAAACTAAAAATGGAGATGTATCTGTCTCTACAAATCCTTTCAAGGACAATTGTCTAATTATTTTTACTTTTAACCCAATAACCAATCACCCTCAATGCAGAATTTTCTATCCAATTAAACAAAATCACCCAAACCCACGAAGAAGAAAGTGAAGAAAAATGAAACCTTCACCCTAAAACCTCCATCTTGATACACATATATCACTATATTCTAAAACTTTAAATTCTAAATTTCGCCCCATGTTATATTACACATTCTATTCAAACAACACACCCATAATCCCAGTTCTATCATTCTATCACAGCACAAAAAGAACTTAATTGCAATTATTTCCCCATAAACCACTCGTATTTCCCTCAAATTTAAAGGTATGGAAACAATCTCCCTTCTAATTTGGGTGAACACCAAGGTGCTGACAGGAGCTGCTTGAGTTTTTAGCTCTGTAGAAAGGATATTAAATACATATTTAATAAAAAAAAAATAAAAAGAAAAAGCATGTTCTTACCTAAAACACTTGCAAAAAAAAGGGAATTTGTCTGAATTTTCAGACCAGACCTCAATTTGACCTGAGTTAGCTCCACAGCTAATTCCTTTTAATCAAACCAATTAAAAACTCTCCCCACTTCTGTATTTATTTTGCAGTACAGATAAAGCCACTGCTGCAATGAAACCCACAGAAATTAAAGAAGTGAAATTAAATGCTGCCAAAATAAAAAATCCCCTCATGTTTCCTTTTTCTCCTCAAATGCCTTCTTCCTCTTTTAGCCTTTTAAAATTTCTTTTAATATATACTGCAGGGAAAATAAAATAAACTCAAATCCATTTTAAACCACAGAGTTTTCCAAACCTATTTTAAGACTTACAGTGGTTAAGCACAAGAACATGAAAGATTTCTGCTTGTTAAAAAAAAAAAAAAAGATTGTGAGGCTGGGATCTGAAAGTTATTCAGGAATAAAAAATGCAGAGAACAAAACTCTCACACAGCAGCAGCATCACGTAGAGCTCCTCGTTAAATTGAGAGGGTGGAACAAATTCTTGTGGTTTTGTGGCACACAAACACAACTGGTGAGATTTCCAAGCTCTGGGTGATCAGAGCTCATTTAAACTCACTCCCTCTTCTTAATTAAAGCACTGCAGCACATTCTGTGCAGGCTGAGCTCATTCCTGCTCGGATAAAAAATCAAGTTTGATGCTTTAAAGTGTTTTTAAAATAAAGGAACTCGCTGTGGTTTGAGCAAGGAGCAGCAACAGGAGGAGAATCCTTAAATCCCTGCAGTGCCTTGGCTGTGACACTGCTGGGGTGACACTGCAGGGGTGACACTTGAGGTGACACTGCTCAGGTGACACTGCTCAGGTGACACTGGGGTGACATTGCTGGGGTGACACTTGAGGTGACATTGCTGAGGTGACACTGCTGGGGTGACACTGCTGAGGGGACACTGCTGGGGTGACACTGCTGGGGTGACACTTGAGGTTAACACTGCTGGGGTGACACTGGGGTGACAATGTTCAGGTGACATTAGTGGGGTGACACTGCTGAGGTGACACTGCTGAGGTGACACTGCTGGGGTGACACTGCAGGGGTGACACTTGAGGTGACACTGCTCAGGTGACACTGCTGGGGGTGACATTGCTGGGGTGACACAGCCCCATTCCACCCCCCAACTCTGCACGCCCAGAGCACAGACACCCTGTGCAGAGCCCGGGCTGAGCCCAGCCCAGCAAAGCCCGGCTCTGGCCAAGACCCGGGCCCAGGCTGGGGCACAGGCTCAGGCCCAGACCCAGGCCCAGGCCCAGCACTCACCAACTCTGCACCCCCAGAGCACAGACACCCTGCGCAAAGCCCGGCTCAGGCCCAGACCCAGGCCAGGCCCAGGCCTCACCAACGCTGCACCCCTAGGGCACAGACGCCCTGCGCAGAGCCTGGGCTGAGCCTAGCCCAGCAAAGCCCGGCTCTGGCTCTGGCCCAGCAAAGCCCGACTCTGGCTCTGGCGCAGGCCCAGGCCCAGGCCCAGCACTCACTAATTCTGCACCCCCAGAGCACAGACACCCTGTGCAAAGCCCGGCTCTGGCCCAGGCCCAGGCCCGGGCCCAGGCCCAGCACTCACTAACTCTGCACCCCCAGGGCACCATTGCCCTGTGCAGAGCCCAGGCTGAGCCCAACCCAGCAATGCCCAGGCCCAGGCCCAGGCCCAGGCCAGGCCCAGCACTCACCAACTCAGCACCCCCAGGGCACGGTCGCCCTGTGAAGAGCCTGGGCTGAGCCCAGCTCAGCAAAGCCCGGCTCTGGCCCAGGCCCAGGCCTAGGCCCAGGCCCAGCACTCACCAATTCTCCACCCCCAGAGAACAGTCGCCCTGTGCAGAGCCTAGGCTGAGCCCAGCCCAGCAAAGCCCAGCTCTGGCCCAGGCCCAGCAAAGCCCAGCCCAGGCCCAGGCCAGGCCCAGCACTCACCACGTAGAGCCGGTGCCAGATGACCGCCCACTCGCGCAGCGTGGCCGCCAGCTCCTGCCCCAGCGGCAGCTCGCTGGGAATCACCGTCTCGTGCTGCCTGCGGGCACAAGGAAAAGCCACAGGTTTCACACTCGGGGTTACACTGCATGGAAAACACCCTTTTCTTATAAATGTATAAATGGAAACTGCAGAGGAGTTGATTTCACACAATTAATATCAAGACCCTCGAGCTGCTCTCAAGGCACACATCCACCATCCATCCTTCATGCAAAATGCCTCAAGCTCCTTTCACTCCTCGCGTGTGGATCCATCCCAAACCCAGGACAAAGAGAGAAATGAAGTTTGGAAGAATCCCCACTCACAATGGCAACAGCCACTTGAAAATAAGAGTTTAAAAAAAAAATAGTGTTTTATAAAGTTCCTTCCTCTGTTTTGCTCTCAGTTAACGAGCTCCAGCTCGAGGAATCCACGGAGGAGTCGTTTCCTCCAGAGTTTTCCAGGACAGGAAGGAATCCGTGCTCCTGCTGGGCCCTTGGCTGCCAGCACCAGTCTGTTTGGACGTGCAGGAGTCCCCAAAGGAGCTGGGCTGAATTCTGCTCCAGCAGAATTTCCTTCATTCTGCAAATCATCTCCTGCTGCCCCGACTGCTGCGAAAAATGGAATTTTGCAGTGCTGGCCCAGCACAGGAGGGACCCTGGGTTTGAGACAACCACTCTGAGTTCCTCAGAGAGAAAAATAAACCTGCAGTAAGAGCTGAAAAACATCCCAGATATCAGTGTAGAAAACTAGTCTTGAAAATAAGTCTCTGTGAAAATGTAGTTTTAAATGCAATAAAAATACGGTAAAAATATTCCTTGTATTTTTTAGATAGGAGAGATTTATTATATATATAGTTTATATGTAAACTAGCATGCTAAGAAACTAAAATTATATAGATTAAGAAAAAATGATTCAAATTTGTGGTTTTAGTTGAATAATTACATTATTGAATAGTTTGTGTATTAAAATCTAAACATTAAAGAAAAACACTGATTCAAAATCATGTTTTTAACTTATTGAATAATTTGTGTATAAAAATCTAAACATTGAAGAAAAGCACTGATACAAAATCATGTTTTTAACTTATTGAATAATTTGTGTGTAAAAATCTAAACACTGAAGAAAAAAGCTGATTCAAATTCATGTAACTTATTGAATAATTTATGTATAAAAATCTAAACATTGAAGAAAAACACCAATTCAAATTCATGTTTTTAACTTATTGAATAATTTGTATATAAAAATCTAAACATTGAAGCACTGATACAAAATCATGTTTTTAACTTATTGAATAATTTGTGTATAAAAATCTAAACATTGAAGAAAAACATTGATTCAAATTCATGTTTTTAACTTATTGAATAATTTGTGCATAAAAATCTAAAAATCACTCTTTCTTCTCTCTCCTCAACACCATCATCAACACCCCAAAAAAAAAAAAACTTCAACTACAGCTTCAGCCCTCCTGAGGCCTCACAAAAAAACAGCTTCTACTTCTAATTAAAACTTTACTTCTATTAAAACTCTGTATTAAAATCTTTTAATATAAACTTTAATGCTTGAAACCTTTTCCCTTTCAAAACTAATGTACCTTTACAATAAATAACTTTATAACAACTACTCAATTAAAAAAAAAAAAAACAACAACTACTCAACAAAACACAGCTACTTAAATTAGTTTTTTTGGGTTTAAATAGAATTAATTTTTCTGGATTTTGCTGCCCAAGAAATGCCAACCTACCCCCGGTCCTTCACAATGGCCTCTTTTAAATGGATGTAAGTTTCTGGGAAAATGCCCTGAAAATAAAGAGAGAAATGAAATAAATCAATCCTACTGTGGAATAGGAGGGGACAAGAAGATATTTAATAAAAAAGCGGGGAAAGGAGTAAGAAATATCCCAGGAAAAAAGGACAGGGAGGAGCAGCAGGTTCAGAGAAGCTGATTCCTTGTTTTACTCTGATCACCCTCATCTTCCTGCAGGAAATGCTGAAAATTCCTGAAAATTATCAGTCATTGCCATGAGATATTGCTGGAATCCTCTGTCAGGCCACCCCGTGCTCCCACCACCAGAAATTCCCAAATTTTTGTTGGTACAGAGAAACCTTCTGGAACTGCTGGGATCCTTTCCTGCTCCCTTTTCTCTCTTCTTTAACCCCAAAACCAGATGTGGGGATGTTCCCATTCCTGGGGGAACCCAGATGTCCAGGCAGCTTGGCTGAGAGCCAGGGATGTGTCATGTCTGGAATATTTTGATATTGCCATTAAATAGAATTAATGCTGGATGTGCACAGATCCCAGAGCATCACAATTAAACAATAAACATATATGGAGATGGGAACAGGAAATTTTGGATTTCCAACTGCATTCCTCAGTGGAGGAATACCCAACACAATTCTCTGAATTTTCAGCTCAAGGTCACTGATTTCTGGAGTGCTCAGGAGTCCTGCTTGATGTTCAGACAAAAAAATTCAGGAATTTTCAGCACCAGATGGGGGCTGGCAAGGTGTGAAATTCAAATGGGAATAACCCAAAAATTGAGGTTGTACCTTCTTGCATTTATTTCGGAGCGTGTATCCTCGGTACCAGCCTGCCAAAGCAAACACACACATTAATATTCCATTGTTTAATTATTAATTATTATTTATTTATAACAAATCCAAATTGCAATCCCCACCACCTTTCCACAACAGCAATTTATTGATCTTCCCATTTGGGATCCACTCCTGGGAAGACACTTCTGTTTGTAAACAATCCTGTTTATCAATCTTGCCTTTGATTGGAAAATTTTAAGATAGAAACAATGATCAAACATCTCTGAGAGAACTTTTATCTTCTCTTGGGCACCTGGGGTTTAACCAGGATTTCCATGGAATGGGTTGGGTTGGGTTGGGAGGGATATTAAACCCATCCAAGGAGATTAAGTCAAGCTCAGTGGCAGCATCAAGAAGCCAAAGGGGTTTAAGGGAATAATCAGGCAAAGAAGAGAGGAGGGGAGAATTGTTTCTTTGGGTTTGTTTTTAAATTTTTTTTCGGTGGTTTTATTGTTGGTTCCCCCCGTATTCTTGTATTTATCAAAGAAGGTTCCATAAAGAACCATGGATGTGACACTCCTCAGCCATAAATTAGAGCTTAGAATGGTTTAATTTGTGTTTTATTGAGGATTTTTATGTGCATGTGTTTGTATTTCCATTTATTTATTTTCTGAAATGCAGTTTCGGGCCTTTCTCCAGCAACAGGGAGAAAACTCCAAAAACTCAAAAACTCCAATACTCCAGTAATAAATTCAGAGGAAAGAAGAAATTCCATTTCTTTCCACGGGAGGAAAACAAGATTACCCATTGCTCATGGAGCCATGGATGAGGTCCTGGATTAAGGATGAGAAGATTTAAGTTCTATTTTAATCTAAGCTGTCATTAATTGAAGGGGAAAGCACAAATTCCTCAGGGTGGGAGACAGAGCTGAATTTACCAGGAGGGATTTGGATCCCATCTGACACTCACTAGCACAACTTCCTCCTTTTGCAGAGGCCCCTGGGCCTTCCCCCCATTCCTGTCAAATATTTTGCAATCATTGCATAAAAACATTTTGGGCCTGATTGTGCAAAGATGTTTCTGCAGGCACCTCGTGCAACTTCTGTGGGAATTCTGCTCCCATTTTCAATGACATTTATCCATCACTTGAACAGCAACATCAATCTTTGGGCAGGGGTTGATTAATTACAACATTTTTTTTCTTTAAAAAAAAACAACTCCAAAATCTGCTTGAATCTTCAGAGGAATGAGAGATGCTTGAGATGGGCTGAAAATGGAGGAAGGTTTTGCAGTTGATGATGACATGGGAAATTTCAGCTGCTCCAACACTCAGACTGAAATCTGAGCGAAACCAAAAAATAAGGAGAGTTGCAAAGAAATGCCTGAAAATTTGGAGTTGTTATTTTGCTGGCTTTGTGTTTTTTTAATGGATCAAGTCCTCAATTTTACCCCTCATTAAGTGGATTTTATGCAGTATGGAAAAGAAATATTTTTTCCTAATAGTCCAGGGATGATGAAGCTCTCCCTGGTGATGCAAGGCCAGTCACATGTGGGAGCACAAGGTCCCTGCTCCTCCTCTGAGGGGCCCTGCCCATCCCACAGCACCCAGGGCATTGCTTCACCCTCCTCAGGGGTGACTCAAACCACAACAAATTCAAGGTAAATTCCTTTCAGCAGCAGCAGAACCTGCCAGGGGTCACAGTGCACACATTCCTTCCACCCACAGCTTGGCTTTTCCCCTGAAACGCTGCAATTAACAATAATAATGGATAAATCCTGCAGATTAGGAGAGTTTTCCCTCAGCAGCAAAGTGTCCCCCCAGCTCCCTGCTCGAGGACAGGCTCCAAAATCCTGGAGGCAGCAATTTTCCCTTTTTTTCCTGGGCAGGAGGAGCAGGCACTGCTCTTCTTATCAGGGGAGGGAGGAATCCTGCACAGAGAGCTCGTGTCCTTCTGCAGGCAGAGAGGAGGGGAAATAAAACCTTTCTGTGCAGTGTGGGGCCTGAACTGAGAGCCCTGGGCTTGGTTAAACGGGAAAGGGATCCACGGGGAGAGATCTGAGAGCTCGCAGGGGTCCTGCACTGATTGTTACTGGCACAGAGGAGCATCTCTGGAAGCGTCTCCATCCCTGGAGTGTCTCCATCCCTGGAGTGTCTCCATCCCTGGAAGTGTCTCCATCCCTGGAAGTGTCTCCATCCCTGGAAGTGTCTCCATCCCTGGAAGTGTCTCCATCCCTGGAAGTGTCTCCATCCCTGGAAGTGTCTCCATCCCTGGAAGCGTCTCCATCCCTGGAAGCGTCTCCTGAGTGGAAGTGTTTCCACCTCTGGAAGTGTCTCCATCCCTGGAAGTGTCTCCACCTCAGAAGCGTTTCCATCTCTGGAAGTGTCTCCATCCCTGGAATTGTTTCCATCCCGGAAGCGTCTCCATCCCTGGAAGCGTCTCCATCCCTGGAAGCGTCTCCATCCCTGGACGTGTCTCCTGACTGGAAGTGTCTCCATCCCTGGAAGCGTTTCCACCTCTGGAAGTGTCTCCACCTCTGGAAGTGTCTCCATCCCTGGAAGCGTTTCCACCTCTGGAAGCGTCTCCATCCCTGGAAGTGTCTCCACCCCTGGAAGCGTCTCCACCCCTGGAAGTAATTGTCTCCACCTCTGGAAGTGTTTTCACCTCTGGAAGTGTTTCCATCCCTGGAAATGTCTCCACCCCTGGAAGTGTCTCCAACCCTGGAAGTGAAGTGTCTCCACCTCTGGAAGTGTTTTCACCTCTGGAAGTGTTTCCACCCCTGGAAGTGTCTCCACCCCTGGAAGTGTCTCCACCCCTGGAAGTGTCTCCACCCCTGGAAGTGTCTCCATCTCTGTTCCACAGAGCATCTTCAGCTCAAAAAAATTACTTCAGAGGCCATGTCCCAACCCCAAAAAACGACTTCATGGGGAATCTCCCAGCTCAGAAAATGACTTCATGGTCTCCGTGGTCCCCAACCCCAAAAATTGGTCTCCCAGCCCCAAAAATGACTCCACAGAGCATCTCCAGCTCAAAAAAATCACTCCAGCTCCCAAAAAAAGACTTAATGGGCAATCTCCCAGCCCCAAAAAATAATACACAGGGCATTTCCAGCTCAAAAAAATTACTCCCCAGGGCATGTCCCAACCCTACAAAAAATGACTTCATGGGGAATCTCCCAGCCCCAAAAACGACTCCACAGGGCATCTCCAGCCCTTCCTCCCCCAGAGCCCCCGCCCTGGTTCCATGGAAACTTTTCCTAAGTTGAGGCTTGTGTGTCCAGATAAGAGCAGTGATTAGAGAACAAAACCCGTTTTTATCAGCTGGGCTGCATTAGCATGAAAAGGAGCAGGAAAAAAAAAAAAAACTCTTGTGAGAACATTTATCCTCAAAACCAGACCCACAGAGAGCTGGGAACACTCTGTGAGCTGAAATCCCCAAAAAAAAGAAAAAAAAAAAAGAGATTTGCGAAGACACCAGGCAGGCAGAATATCAGAACTGGGAGGGTTTGAGGTGAATTTCTGGGAAATCAGACCCACAGCAGAGTCACCATCTCCTCCTGCACCCTCACAACTGTCTGGCCTGGATTTTTGGCTGCTCCTTCTGGGAAAAGGGATTTTTGAGGGATTTTTGTTGCCCTGCAGGAATTCTGAGGTGCCTCAGCCACGGATTTGTGTTCCCCACTGACGGCTCAGCTCACGAGAACAATCCCTTCACACATGAAAACATCCAAAACGTCCTTCCCAAACTATTCACAGGCAATTTTCTCCTGACAAAACTCCAAACTGGGAAATTTCAGGCCAAAAAAAAAAAAAAAAAAAAAAAAGCCATTTATGCATTTATTCCTGTTGAGCTCATTACAATAAATAGGAATTAGAAATAGTGAACAATGATAAAAAAATTAAAAATAGGGAGAAAGAAGAAACACCCCCCAAATTTTGGGAAGCACAAATGCCTTCTTTTCCCCAAGGAGTTTTCCTCCCTCTTCCCTGTGTCTTTGTGCAGAACCAGGTCACAAATCAGCGATTTCCACTGGGATATTTCCCTTTTTCCCCTCTCTCCCCAAAACACGACAGAATCTGCCAGGACTGGGAGCTGCTCCCAGGTCCAGAGGATGGAAAAGGAATCAAGAACAAATTGCTGAAGAAGCAGCTCCCAGTTCCCAGGCACAGAATTTCCCTTCAAATCGATGCTGCTTGTGAAAATAATTTGATTTATATTTTACCTTTAAGTTTTGGAGAAAAAAAAAATCAGTGACCAGAGCATTCCTTAAAGTGATTAAATGGCTCTGGTCCAGCCTTAATATTGAAATCTTTGTCCAAGAGATAGATTTTATAGGGAGATTTGAAACACTCAAGAGTCATTTTAATCTTTAAAAGAAGAATTTTGTTTTCTTTGTGGTTTATATGAAGGTATTATAAAAAAATGTCCAAGGGAAGGATTGGGAGGAACAGCCTAAAAAGGGCATGGGAGCTCCATGACTGGAGCATTTTAAGAACATTTAATGCCAGTTTGATATTACAACTCAAAATATCATTAATTATGAACTAATCAGCCCTTCCCTCTCATTTTCTGGCATCCACTCAGATTAAAAAAAAAAAAACAACAAACCTCAGGTTAAAAGTTATGGGCATTTTTAAATGATTATTCTTATTTTCCAGGATAAGTTGATCCCATGAGCACAGTGCCTGGCCTGGCCCAAAGAGGTGTGGGGTAAATACAGCAATTAAATGTTTAAAATTAAAACCAGAATTAAAGGTTTCTTTCTCTTTTAGTGCTGCCTTGAGATATTGGTGAAACCTTACCTTGATAAACTGCCTGGAACAGCACAGAGATGAGAAACCCTCTGCATTTCTGCATTTCTAACATTTTAAAAATAATAATTTTTAATATTTTAAAAATCAAGCAACCACTACACACCGAATCTGTGCTTTGGGGTGTAACAAAAGTTGAAAATACAGATCTAAAATTTGAAAAATAATCTTGATTTGCACCTACCCTCGTACATCTCCAGGATGTGAACGGTGTCCCCCACCTGCAGGGACAGCTCCACCTCCTGTGTGGCCTCATAGTTGTAGATGGCTGAAAAATGGGGAGAAAAGGGAAAAAAAGAGGAAAAAAAATGAGGGAATGAGGTTTGGGAATGGAGTCTCCAAAGGGCCATGAGGGAGGGTTTGGGAAAAGGAATAAAGTGATTAAGTTGTCTTAGGAAAGGATATAAAGAATCTGTTTCCAAGTTTTATAATGAAGAAATATTACAAATATTATATAGACATATTAATAGATAATAGAAATTAAATGGAAAGTATTATTTAAATAATAATTAAATATTAATATTAATATAAGATAGGAATATTATTATAACAGACAAAGGAGGGGTTTTGCCTTCCAGACAGGCCTGTGACACTTTCTGGAGGAACTGCTCGTTCTCACTTTGCCAAAATCCTGCCCAAGAGGTCACCCCCACCTCAGGCACATCAATTCCATGATTATCATTGTTTAGTCTTTACTTGCAGAGTAACTCCAGCACCAGGAAATATCAGAAATGATATCCCCATATCAGACTCAGCCACGCTCATTTCCAAACCAAATCCCACTTTGTCCTAGGTTACAATGTAAAGCTGTGCCCAAAATCTGGATTCTGTCACCAGCTGTTAAACCAGCTGGGGCACTGTTCTTTATCTCCATGGGAGATATCTCCTGTTAATGGGCCATCTTTAAACCAGCTGGGCAAACATCTTTATCTTCCCACAGCCCATCCTCCCTCCAGGAGATATCTCCTGTTCATGGCCAGTGAGTCCCAGGGCATGACTGATAAAATTCCATCATCCCACTGGGAGATGCTCCAGCCAGGGGAGGAGCCAAACATTTCCTACCCAGATAAAAACTGAGATTTGGAACAGCAGAGCAGCCTTTGCCACTGGATTCCAGAGGAAAACCAGAGCCTTCCACATCATCCCTGGAGCTTCAGAGGAAACTGCACCTTCTCCAGGAGCACTGCTCCAGCTGAACCACATCTGCCCCTGCAGGAGGATGCAGCCACCATTGAATGGGACTGTGCCAACACCCTGACTGACTGACGGGTGTCAGCTTGGATTCTGACTCTGGCAGGGTTTGGGATTGTTCTGTGTAATATTGTATTGCTAATTTAAAATCTAAGATTTGGAACACCAGAGCAGCCTTTTCCACTGGATTCCAGAGGACAAGAGGCACCAGAGCTTTCTACAGGATCACTGCTTCAACAAAGCCACTTCATCTGCACTGCTGCCACCACCCTGCCTAGCAGGTGTCAGGTTCTATTCTGACTCTGGCAGTGGTTTGTTTTTTTTCCGTTTGTACTACTGCATGTATTTTATTTTTCTCTTTTTTCTCCTATTAAATTGTATTTCTGACTTGGAATCTCTTACTGGTTTTGCTTTCAAAACCATTACACACTTATCTGCTGCTAAAGGCTCTGCCCAGCCAAGAACCAATTTTAGCATCAAAACTTGGGATTCTGGGCAAGTTTAATCCCTCCCAAAGACAAAGTTAAGATGGATAATTATGGGATTTCCAGGGGGAATAGGATTAAGTGCACGAGCCACAATCCTGGAGTTCTTTTCCCTGGGACTTCACTGGGCAAAGCAGAGCCCTCCCCAGGACCAGGTGAGGAAATTTAAACCAAATTTGCTTTTAAACTGAGTAAAAAATAATAAAATCAGCGAAATGCTTTGCTGTGGTTCAAAGATTGATCAGCAAAGTCAGGGCAAACCAAACCCAGACCTCCTGATTTATTTGAAAAACTCTGAATATATTTATTTGAATGATTTAAGAACAGATCACATCCTAAATGCAACAATGAAACTTTCCCAAGCACAAAATTCACATATTTACATATCCCTGTGCAAATTCACTGAGGAATAACCACATTTGTTTTTTTAAAAAAGCAAAAAAAATATCACCCAAATAATTACATAGAAGAACTCTTGGGACTTACCAAGGTTTGTGGAAATGGAATAAATAAATAAAATGGACTGGGAATGAAATAAATAAATAAATAAATCAGAGCTCTTCTGCCAGGAAATTCCCACAAAATGCCTCCCATTCCAGTTGGGATGAGGTGCTCTGGCTCCTGGCCTGGCTCCAGCACAGCCTGGAGGTTTCACCACAGGAAATTCTCTCTCCAGTCTGAGCTTTCCTGACAATTTTGTGGCTATAAATATCCAGCAGGAGCAGGCTGGGGATGTGAACCCCTGCAGGATCCCTGATCCCAAGCAGGGACACCTTCCTGTGCTGCAGGGCAGCCTCTGTTCCCACCAACTTCCACTTCATGCCACAGACACTGAATCCATCATTTCCACAGGAATTTTACTGCAATTCTGCTCCTAAGAGCTGCTTCTGCACCCTCCTGTAAAATTTACAGGGATTTTACACATTCCTGTAAAAATCAGGATTTTAAAGCTGGCTGGTGAGCTGGGTGTGCAGCTCAGACACCTCAAAGAGCCCAGAATTAAAAATTCCCAAGGAGTAAAAATTCAATTCACATTCTAACAGAAAAACCTGGATAATGTTCATGGTCAAAGCTGAATGGGAAGAGTGGAAAGGTTTGGGTTGGGATTTAAATCCCATCAGTGCCACCCCTGCCATGGGGACACCTCCCACTGTCCCTGGGTGCTCCAAACTGGTTTTGGACACTCCCAGGGATCCAGCTCCTCTGGGAATTCCATCCCAGCCAGGAATTCCTTCCCAAAATCCCATCCAAACCAACACATGGAGTCCTGGATTGATTTGGGTTGGAGGGGATCCCAAAATTTATTTGGTCCCACACCTCCCACTAACCCAGGGTGCTCCAAACTGGCCTTGGACATTCCCAGGGATTCAGGGCAGCCACAGCTGCTCTGGGAATTCCATCCCAGAGAAGGATTTCTTCCCCATATCCCACCTAACCCTGCCCCCTTTTATTTCAAACCATTCCCCCCATCCTGTCCCTCCCTGATCCCAAATCTCCATCACAGCTTTGCCTCCCATGGTTTAACCTGGGATGGTTTGGGTGGGAATGGAGCTTCAATCCCATCCCAGGGACACCTCCCACTGCCCCAGGTGCTCCAACTTCTCCTTGGGCACTCCCAGGGATCCAGGGGCAGCCACAGCTCCTCTGGGAATTCCATCCCAGCCAGGAATTCCCTCCCCAAATCTCCCCTTTTCCATGGGAAGCCATTCCCTGTGTGCTGTCCCTCCACCCCTTGTTCCTCCCCAGCTCTCCTGGAGCCCTTTGGGCCTGGAAGGGGCTCTGAGCTCTCCCTGGACCCTTCCCTTCTCCAGCTGAACATTCCCAGCCCCAGAGCATCCCCAAATTCCCTGCAGGTCCCTGTCACACCCAGGGATTCCCACTCACAATTCCCCGGGTTTTTCTGGGACAATCACTCATTATACAAACACCAGGCTGCATTTTTTCCCATAAAAAAAAGTGGGTGGGCACAGCTCAGCCTTTCTGCTGGGAACACAGAGTTAATTCAGCCCAAAGAGCAGCAGGGAGGACTCAGCCTGTTCCCTTCCCCTCTCTAAAGATCACAGCAGCCACAAGACAGAACCAAACCCTGCACTCCCCTTCCCTGCTCCACCAGGCAGGTTTCACATCCCAACACATTTACAACCTGGAGGAACTCCCACATCAAAAAAATACATCTAAAAAAAAACCAAACCAACCAACTAAAAAAAAAACAAAAAAAAAAAACAAAAAAAAAAAAAAAAATCAATTTTATCACTCCTCGCCTTGCCAGACTGAACTCAGCCAGAACAGAGGGTCACTGTCTGAAACCTCCTCCCCCGTGGTTATGTACAAGATTATCAAAGACAAATTGCTGGCATATTTTCCCAAGTGATGTTTCCTGCTGCTGTCCCCAGCCCATCCCCTCTGCAGGGATTTGTGACCTCTCACCAACTTGAAAGGAAAAAGGGAAGCTTCACATCACAAACATGGAAAAATAAAAAATAAAACCCCCTCCACTTCAACCCTGACAGAGCAGCAAGAAAGGGAGGAGGAAAAATAATACAGAGACTTTTGTATTCAAATTTGCAGCAGTATCTGAAGTTAAGTCATTTTGCTCCGAGCTAAACTTCAGCTGGGATTTTGTCCTTTGAAATTCACTTCAGAGTGTTGGTCCTGCTCCTTTTATCACCCCCAGATGAAAAGCAGCGTTGAAATTGAGGAAATGTAATCCAAATGAAGAGGCAGAGGTGGAAAACACGAGCCTGGGTTTGTTTAATGATCATTTCTTCCAGGCAGCGTGCTTGGCTCAGTGCTGGTGAAAAGGTGAGGAATTTGTTTTCCCAGTGCCCCCAGCCTGTGGAATCCATCAGGATTGGAAAGGGCAGCAGGTAATTCCACCAGCAGTTGATTTTATGGCAGGGAAGGGGAAGATAAGCAGCAATTCTCCTGCTGCAGGGCAGAGGTGATGCCTCAGAGGAACCCTGACATTGCACAACCCCAGGGGATGCTCTGCTCCAATTTCACCCCACAAACAAAAAAACCCAAAAAACCTGGCCCAGCCTGGGCTCAGGGAGCAGCTCTGGCTCTGGCACTGCCCAGGACACAGCCCAGGTCAGGCTTAGTTAATCCCAACCCTAATTCTGAGCCATGGGACACCCCCAGTGACACCCACACAGCACGGCCTCAGTGCCAGGCAGAGGGCACAAAACAAGAATTAAAATTCTACTGCAAATTAAAAAAAAAAATCCCAAAATTCACTTTAAAACCCCCAAAACTCCACTTGGTGCAGGAGAAGGCTCAGCTTGTGAGCAGCTGAAGGAGCCTGAGTGGGGCTCAGCAGAGCCAGGGACAGATGTGGCATTTTCAGGGGGAACGGCTCCAAAGCCACAGAGAGGAAATTCAGATGGGATATTGGGAAGGAGATCCTCCCTGGGAGGGTGTCTGGAATTCCTTGAGAATTTCTGGCTGCCCCTGGATCCCTGAAGTGTCCAAGGCCAGGCTGGAGCATGTGGGACAGGGGAAGGAATCCCTGCCATGGCAGGGTGGGATGGATGAGCTTTAGAGTCCTTCCCAACCCAACCATCCCATGATCCCAAATTTCTGTTCACCAACTCCTTCCCAAGACTGCCCTGAAGGCCAAGCTGAGCTGAAACACCTCTAAATGAAAAGAGAGCTGCCACACACCAACCAGATCAGAAGGAAACGGAATCTTCCCCTCCATGAGTGTGGAAATGTGGATTACAGGCCTGGAAAACAGATCCATTATCTCTGGAGCTGGCTCTGAACCCCACCCACCACAAAAACACAACCACCCCATCCAAAGGCAGCTCCTGCCCTCCCTCTGGGGGAACAAAGATCCCATTGAGGGCTCTGCAGCTCCAGCTCATTCCAGCCCCACTGCACAGGGCCAGGCTGATCTGACTGGCCTTTCTGCAGGGCTGGGATGGTCCCAGGGCCAAGATCCAGCCAAAAAAACAGTGCCTTGATTTAAAAAACAAGGAACTGCCCAAGGAGTTGATTCTTCAGAGGAACAAAGTCTTTTTTTTTATGTTTGGAGCAAAAAACATTCTGGTAACTTCCCAGGAATTTATGTCTGACAAACTGAGAAGGGCATAATTAGGATTTAGATGTCAGGCTACTTCTGTTTAAAAAAAAATAAAAAATAAAATGAATGGTTCAAAAGTGGGAAATACAGACTTTTAGTCACTGCTATGAGGAATTCCCACTCCTGGGTGGTGGCTGCTGCCATTCAGGTCAGTTCCAAGAGCTCTGAGTGAGTGCTGGGCATTTGGGGTGTCAGGAGCCCAGATGTGAAGGGGATTATGCAGCTGGAAATGCTTCATTAACAGCCCTCATTAACCAGCATCTTAAGGTCCCTTCCAACCCCAAACTCCCTGGAATTCTGTGGTTTCAGGACTTCCAGGACCTTGGTGCAGGCTGACCTCACACAATGAACACACTCACCATTTTTAAATTGTTTTATCTCGAAAATGAGCATTAAATCAACTGAGAAATGACATCACCTGCCTCTGCAGGATGGGATGTGACCCTTCTGATCTGGATGCTGTAACTGTTGGTTTTACACTCAAAAAAAAAGCAGGAAGAGCCACAGCCCTCCAACACTCCCAGATTACTCCAGGATTAAACCCAAATGAATTATTCCAGGATTAAACCCAACTGAGGGTATCCCCTGCTCACCCCCAGGGACAAGGAATTGATGCACAAATGATCAAAGTCTGAAAGATTTCCCTGCTTTCCTCTGAATGATGGATTATCTTGGAGTGGGACAGAAAACAATCAGAGTTTTTGCAGATTCTGTTCTCTGGTCTGGGAGCAGGGGAGGGTTTCAGCCATGCCCTGATCATCTCTGGGCTGATCCTGTCTCACTCCCCACCAGGGCTGGATCAGACCCTGGGCTTGGTTTAATCTCCTAAAGCCTGGATTGCTTCAGGACAAACATCCCCATGGCCCAGCCCCTGGGAATGGGATCTCTGGGGTCACACAAGGACTCACAGGGATGATCCCACAGCTCTGATGGTTCCAACACCCCCAAACTCCCCCAGCAGAGCTCTGGGGCAGCCAATCAGCCCCTGGATTTTAATTAGAGCTTCTCAGATCCAAACCTGGCAAACTCAGGACAGCCAAGATACACTGGTTGTAATGTAAAAAAAAAAAAAAAAAAAAAAAATAACATCCACATTTTCATGGCCAGAACCCCCACCAGTCACCTCACCCTCAAATATTTGTTGCAAAGTGTTTATATCACAGTATCTGTGTCAAAATAAAGAATATTCAGTTCTCAGAGTGCATCTGAACTGCTCACAGAACACCCAGATTTGGGCACCAGCACTGATTTCAGCACAAACTGTTTTATCTGAGTGTGCTCGGGGTGGAAGGAGCCAAAATTGAGCTGCCCCCATGCCCTGATCCTGACAGACACTCTGCTTTATTTTCCACCCGAGGAACACTCACACAAACCTTCTGCTGTGTCATTTTCCTCACTGGCCTCTCCATTTCCTTTTTCTTATTTTCACTCTGAAATGCCCTTGGGGGTTTTGAGCTCAGATAAGGGATTAATCTACATGAGCTGTCTCAGCTCCTGTCTGGAGTGAGAGGCAGTGCTGTGAGCCAGAGAGAAAATAAAAGAGAAATAAATCAGTGCTCCTCAATTTACAGCACCCAAGCAGATCTAGGCTGGGATTTGATTTTTTTTTTTTTTCACCCCCTGAGGTTGCCCAGCTGGTGGCCAAAGCTCTGGGCTCAGATTTGGGACCCAAGAAGCTGCTCAGGGAACCCCAAAACTGCCCAAAATCAACCCTGGAATCTCAGATGAATCATCCTGAAATCCCACCATGAAATCTTAGCTGAAATTATCCCAAAATCCCACCCAAAATCTCCCCAGAATTTCACCTAAATCATCCCAAAATCTGCCTCAAAGATCTTACTGAGGTAATCCCAAAATTGCCTTGTCCAAAATCCCACTCAAAATCTTACCCAAATCACCCCAAAATCTCACCTAAATAGCCCAAAAATCTCACCCAAAATCTGCCCCAAAATTACACCCATATCACCCTAAAATCCACCCTCAAAATCTCACCTAAATCTCACCCAAATAATCCTAAATCCCACCCCAAAATCTCACCTAAATCTTACCCAAATCACCCCAAAATCCACCCCAAAATCTCACCTAAATCAACCCACAGTCTGCCCCAAAATGTCACCTAAATCATCCCAAATCAACCCCAAAATCTTAACTAAATCTCACCTAAATCACCCTAAAATTTATCCCAAAAATCATTCTAGAATCTCACCCAAATCATCCCAAATATCCCAAAATCCACCCCAAAATCTCATTCAAATCACCCCAAAATCACCCTAAAATCCAAAATCTTACCTAAATCTCATTTAAATCACCCTAAAATTTATCCCAAAAATAATTTCAGAATCTCACCCAAATCATCCCAAATCCCACCCCAAATCATCCCAAGTATCCCAAAACCCACTCCAAAATCTCACCTAAATCAACCCACAGTCTGCCCCAAAATGTCACCTAAATCATCCCAAATCAACCCCAAAATTTCTCCAAAAATCCACCTCAAAATCTCATCCAAATCACCCCAAAATCACCCTAGAATCCACCCAAAATCTTACCTAAATCTCATCTAAAATCTCACCTAAATCACCCTAAAATTTATCCCAAAAATCATTCCAGAATCTCACCCAAATAATCCCAAATCCCACCCTAAAATCTCACCTAAATCTTACCTAAATCATCCCGAAATCCATCCCAAAAATCATTCCAGAATCTTACCCAAATATCCCAAATATCCCAAAATCCATTCCAAAAATCGTTCTAGAATCTCACCCAAATAATCCCAAATCCCACCCCAAAATCTCACCCAAAATCTCGCCCAAATCATCCCAAATATCCCAAAATCCATGCCAAAATCTCACCTAAATCATCCCAAAATCACCCTAAAATCCATCCAAAATCTCACCTAAATCACCCCAAAATCCATTCCAAAAATCATTCCAGAATCTCACCTAAATCATCCCAAATCCCACCCCCCAAATCTCACCCAAATCATCCCAAATAATCCCAAATCCCACCCCAAAATCTCACCCAAATAAACCCACAGTCTGCCCCAAAATGTCACCTAAATCATCCCAAATCCCACCCAAAATCTCACCAAAAATCCACCTCAACATTTCACCCAAATCACCCCAAACTCTCACAAAAATCCACCTCAAAATCTCACCCAAATCACCCTAAAATCCATCCCAAAAATCATTCTAGAATCTCACCCAAATCATCCCAAATCCCACCCCAAAATCTGACCCAAATAATCCCAAATCCCACCCCAAAATCTCAATTCAATCTTACCCAAATCATCCCAAATATCCCAAAGTTCACCCCCAAATCTCACCTAAATCATCCTAAAATCCATCCCAAAAATCATTCTAGAATCTCACCCAAATAATGCCAAATCCCACCCCAAAATCTGACCCAAATAATGCCAAATCCCACCCCAAAATCTCACCCAAATATCCCAAACCCCCCAAGGAGGGGTTTGCACCCCACAGCCCTGTGGCATTAATTCTGATTTAACACCTGCACACCCCTGCAGAGCTCTGAAACCAAATCCCACAGAAACAACCCTTGATTTTATTTGAATTTTTACATCCTGTGAAAATGCAGAGTTTGTTTACACCACCCCCACAACTGGATTTTACCAAGTTTTTCTGTAATTACCTTTTTCCCTCTGAGCTAAAAGTGCAATTTGTGCTTGGATACACCTTAAGCACAAAAAAAAAACCAAAAAACTTTTCAAATTAAATTTGTAACAGCAAGACCCCACCACTCCACAAATTGGACAGCTCAGCTCGTTTCCAACTTGAAAGAGTTAATTAAAGAATTAATTGAATTTGCCACTGGCTTGAAATTATTGTCCCAGTTCTCACTGGGCAAAAGATCAAACGGGAGTGGGAAAAGTGGGGAATGCCCAGGAGTGCTCCCAAAATGAGTTCTGCACATTCCAGGGGGATAAGGAGTGAAATTTTGGAGTAAAATGGTTCCAATTCAGGGGCCAGAAAGGTTCCTGAGCTCAAATTTCAACCCACAGTCTGCCCCAAAATGTCACTTTAATTATCCCAAATCCCAGCTGAAATCTCACCAAAAATCCACCCCAAAATTTCACCCAAATCACCCCAAAATCACCCTAAATTCATCCAAAATCTTACCTAAATCTCACCTAAAATCTCGTCTAAATCACCCCAAAATTTATCCCAAAAATCATTCTAGAATCTCACCCAAATAATCCCAAATTCCACCCCAAAATCTCACCCAAATATCCCAAAATCCACCCCAAAATTTCCCAAATCCCACCCAAAATCTCACCAAAAATCCACCCTGAAATTTCACCCAAATCACCCCAAAATCTCATCCCAAAATCTCACTAAGAATCCACCCCAAAATTTCACCCAAATCATCCCAAAATCTCACCCAAATATCCCAAATCCCACCCTAAATTTCCCCCAAATCCCACCCAAAATCTCACCGAAAATCCACCCTGAAATTTCACACAAATCACCCCAAAATCTCACCCAAATCATCCCAAACATCCCCAATCACCCCAAAATCTCACCCAAATAATCCCAAATCCCACCCCAAAATCTCACCAAAAATCCACCCCAAAATTTCATCCAAATCACCCCAAAATCTCACCCAAATATCCCAAAAATCTCACCTAAATCATCCCAAATCCCACCCAAAATCTCACCAAAAACCCACCCAAAATTTCACCCAAAATCTCACCCAAATATCCCAACACCCACCCCAAAATCTCACCTAAATCACCCCAAAATCACAACCATCAACACAACTAACACCAAAACCAGGCTGGAGCTGAGTGACCCCCCTTTATCAACTGCCAAAAAATTAAAATAAAATAAAATAAAATAAAATAAAATAAAATAAAATAAAATAAAATAAAATAAAATAAAATAAAATAAAATAAAATAAAATAAAATAAAATAAAATAAAATAAAATAAAATAAAATAAAATAAAATAACACAAAAAATAAAATAAAATAAATAAAACAAAATAAACAAAAAATAAAATAAAATAAAATAAAAATTAAAATAAAATAAAATAAAATAAAATAAAATAAAATAAAATAAATCCCAAATCAGAGCTGGGGATTTGTGACAAGCTCCAATACTCTCCTTCAGGAGATGGAGCAGCTCTCCCACAATCTGAGGGAAAACTCATTTGGGGAAATTTGGGATTCACTTCCCAGGGAGTTTTTATGGAAAATTTTTCCTGAATTTCCATTTTGTTCCTCATTGCTACACTCACAGCTCCTCTTCCCCAGAAAAATGCAAATTTTCCAAAAAAATTCCAAATTTTCCACCTATCCCAGGTTACAAGAAATGAAGGAACAGGATTAAAATGAGGAGCAGGAAATCTTGGCTGGGGATGGAGGGGATCTTATACTAAAAGCAAAAATCCCAACAAGAAAATTGATCCTTTGCTGCCAACAAGAATGAAGAACAAACTGCTCCAAAATTTGCAATAAGTTTTAAATAAACTGCCTGAGAATCCAGGAAATGAAGAATTAACCACTGAAACTTTTCCTACTTTATTCCTTTCCATCAAAATCCATCTCTCTGCAGTTGAAATTCCTGTGGAGGATGGAAATGCTGCAAGAATCAGGTGCTAAAAAAGCTGAAATAAAGCAAAAAAAGCTAAAAAAGCAAAAAAAAAAAAAAAAGCACCTTTTTTTTCTTTTTTTTTTTTTTTTTCCCCCAAGAGCAGGAATTGTTGTCTCAGGATGAGGAGCACCTGGATGGCACCAAAACCTCCCAAAAATTCTGCCAGGGAGCAGAGAACCCTCCCCACAGCACTGCCAGACATTAATTCAGAATTATTCTAAATTAATTATTTAAATAATACTTCCCCCTCCCTGGGAAGAACAGCCTGAACTGCCCCAAAAAGATTTTTTTTTTTTATCATTTTAACAACTCCTCCAACTAAAAGTTTGCAACATCATCACTTTGTGAAGGCCTGCCAGCCCCAAAAAAAGCTGTTTAAATTTGGATTTTTAGGTTTTATTAGCACAGGTTTGCAGTGGGTTTCAGTTAAATGTCCTGGCAGAAATAGGATTTTTTTTATTTTTTTTTCCTTTAAAAGTTGAGAGAAATGTCCAACCAGGCAAGTGAAATGCAAGTTGAAAAGCAAAAAAATTCAGATTTTCACTAAAAGTTTGCAGGTAGGAGGGGTGAGCATTTTTTAACAGCTGAATAATAATAATTATTACACATTATGATAATATCATACATTAATATAATCACTCTTTCTTGAACAATATATTTAAGTTTTCCCATTTGCAGCTGTGCCAGAGGAAGAACCACCAGAATAATCCAGAGTTGATGTGAATTCTATGAGATCAGAACAATTAATCCACATTTCATCAGCTCCAGAAGCACCCAGCAGCTCTGGAAACCTCTCTAGAACCTCCAGAAATGGATTTAATTATTCAAAATATGAACTGAGGGACAGTTCAGTCACAAACTGAATCACAAAACACTTGGGGGAATATTTCCTTTCAAAGGAAGAGCAAAATAAGGAATATTTACAGGTCTTGCTCCTGGCAGTGAGATGCCTTTGAAGTCCACAGGATTAATTTCACACTTAAAGAATGGAGCAGAAATCCCCAAAAATAAGAGGACAGGCCCTGATATGGATTTTAAAAAAAAAATAGAAAGAACTTTGGAATAAGAAGCAGCAGTGCCAAATTTCACATCAAACCAACTGCAGACACAGCAATAAATCTGAGAACCTAAATCAGAAATTGGAAGATTTAATTCTTTGCTGTTAATGCCAAGGTTTTGTTTTTTCCCCACTGGGAATTTTGTTGGTGTTGCCATCAGAAAATTTTTAGCCCAGCAGCTCTGGAAACCTCTCTAGAACCTCCAGAAAGGAATTTAATTGTTCAAAATATGAACTGTGGGACAGTTCAGTCACAAACTGAAGTCCCAAAACACTTGGGGAAATATTTCCTTTCCTTTCCTTTTATTCTGCAATTTTATTCCCTAATTTTATTCCCTAATTTTATTCCCTAATAATTTTATTCCCTAATAATTTTATTCCCTAATTCTATCCAGTCTCTGTTCCAGGAGATCACAGGAGCCACCAAAATCCAAACCTGCTCCTGCAGCTCCTCCCTGCTCCATCACTCACCCAGGTCCTGCTCATCCAGGAATTGTTTTGGGAAATGCTGAGCCTGAGTGCAGCCCAGATCCCTGTGGGATCTGACAAAGGAAAGATTTTTTATTTTTTCTTGCTCATTTTTAAATCAAGCAGCCCCAGCTGTGAGAGGCCACCAAGGCTGGCAGGGGCAATTCCAGGATAATCTCCCAGTCCCACCAGACAAACTCTGTGGGACTGCCCCAAAAATGAGAGCCAAGGAATCATGGATGGAGAGAATCCCTGATCCAAAGGTCCCAAATCCCACCCTGAGCATTCCTGGAGCTCTGCCCAAACTGCCCTGGAGCTCTGGCAGCCTCCTGCCCATTCCCAAAATTCCCAAAATCCAACCCCAAACCCCCTGGCTCAGCTCCAGCTGCTCCCCCAGGGCACTGGGATTCCCCCAGTGCTCCCAGTGCAGGCCAGCACCTCCACCAAAACACAAATTATTCTGCTTTTCACACCTCACAGCTCCTCCAGCCAAACCTAGTTAATAATTCCTGACTCTGGACGCTCAGATTTGAGCAGTTGGAGCATTTTCAGCTCAGGCTGCAGGAGGATGAACAAACACTTCACATCCTGTTGGGGTGCCCCAAGAACCTGCTGTGGCCAATCCATCACCAAAACCAGCCTGGCCCCAGCAAAAGGCACCTGGGGGGTTGTTCAGAATGGATTTATTACAGATTGATTCAGGATCTCACTCCAGTGACAAAAAGTGAGGAACAGCAGATGAGCAGAGATAGAGCTGATTTTACAAGCCAGGTGTTTCACTTGAGGTAAAGTGCAAATCCAGCAGAAAATGAAAGGAATTACATTACTGGCTCCTTGTGATCTAAGTTAATTACTTTAGGACAAATAGATAAGGAAAGTTTAAAATCTTGGGAATTCATCCAGATGTTATTTCTCTCAAAGCAGAGTTTTTTTTTTACTGGGCAGAATCTTTGTGAAAGGATTTCTGTGAGTGACAAATCCTTTTTTTTTTTGAGAAGCACACGAGCAGAAAAGGTTATTTTGTTGAGTGTGGCCCAAAAACTGACCAGCTTCCCACGAAGATGCTCTTTCAGTGCCAGACCTGTGGCTCAGGGGGAGACGTTTCTGTCCCCCCCAAACCCCACCTGTCACTTGGTTGGGAATTCAGTGCCAGGGAGAAGCTGCTTTTCCCAAAAAACACCTTAACTCCCAGTTTTGCCCTCCCTGCTGCTGCCTCTCCAAACCTTTGTCACCTGTGGAGCTTTAACCAGCTCAGGAGAGAACCAAAACCCAGCAAGCACAATCCACAGATGAGTGAAAATAACCCAGGGCAGAAATCAGACAGGTGACACTGAATCACACTGCAGTCTGGGTGTTGTTTTGCAGAATCCCAGAATATTTAGGGATGGAGGGACCCCTGGAGCTCATCCAGGCGGGTTTGGGATGTCACCAGAGAAGGAGATTCCAGCCCCTCCCTGGAGCTGGGGCAGGGCTCTGCCACCTCCAAGGAAAAAATTCTTCCTCATGGAAGTTGTGTTTTATTTTCTGGCCATCCTGGGAAGGGTCTGGCACCCTCCTGGCACCCTCTGGAGATGTTTTTATGGATTGCTGAGATCCCCTCTCAGTCTTTTTTCTTTTCTTCCTGAACACAAGTTGTGTCTTGGCACTTCACTTGCCACAAGCCCACACAAACCAGAGCATTCCCTTCCTTGCAGCCACTTCACCTCTGGTAAAGTCCCAGCCCAAAATGTCAAACCTCCCTCTCAGCCCCTCCAAAATAACCCCAGACCAGTGAGAGCTGGGCCCTTGAGCAGATAAACCCAGCAAGGCTGCAAACACCAAACTGACAAAACTACAGTGCAGGTGAGTCAAACACTGCCTGAGTAATTCTGCCACTGCCTTTGGATCAACCTTATCAACCCTGGCTGCAAACTAAACCCCAGAGCTGCAGTAGGACACTTGGGGAAAAAAAAATTAAAAAAAAAATAATTAAAAAATCAGCTTTTTCACCCAGCTGATCACCCAGGAGTCACAGGGTGTCTCAGCAGACACTTTTTGAGTGGAAACACGCAGGAAGAGGCATTTTTTCCCTCCACCCTGCTTACTCACAGCCTCTTGTGTGAGAGGAGCTGTCACAAGGAGCAGCTGGCTGAGGCCAGCACACAAAACTCACCCCGGAAGGTGATAAAGGAAAGGGAAGCCAGGAGTGCCCGTGATTCATCTGCAGCCCAAGGCCACGCTGAGCCGGGCTCAAAGGTGTGCTCAGAAAACTCCAGCGCGGGTTATCTGCTTACCCAGCGAAGTTTGGGAATTACAGGATGCCCTGCGCACGCTTCCATGGATAAACAGCAAGAAACAAAGTTCATGGTGGCAGCGCTCCACACCCTGTTACCTGGAGAAACCAGATAAGGCTGAGTGGTGGAAAATGAAACAGCTCGGAGCTGAGGGCACCCTGCAAAGCCACGCTGAGCCGGAGCGGGATTCGCTGTGGAAATCAAGCAGGGTGAGGTTTGTCACCTCCAAACAGTGGGAGCCGGGGCCATGAGCACTTTGCAAGAACAGAATTAGTAAATTTTTCACACGTGGAGAAACGCGCTGCTGAGCGCCAGTGGCACAGAGGATCGCTGGCAGTAAAATAAATTATCGAAAGCTCTCTGTGTCATCAGTGGCTTCCTGCCAGCTGTTCCCTGCCCGGTTCTCACCGCCAACCTCCAAACTGCGGGTGCAAAACCCTCAAGCAAAGCGGAATTTTATCAGCAACACCGCAGGGCTCTGTTCCTGTCAGAGAGCAGCGAGCCAGCACTCGGGAAAATCCTTTTAAACAGAGCAGGGGAGGGGTGTCAGACACAGAATCACCGAAGGTTTGGGCTGGAAGGAGCTTAAATCTCACCCAGTTTCACTTCGGACATGGCAGGGACACCTCCCACCGTCCCAGGCTGCTCCAACCTGGCTGGGACACTTCCAGTCAAGCTTTCCTCATTCCTCACCCTAAATCAGGATTTCCAGCCCCTGGCAGAGATGTCACCTCCCCCTCATCCTTTTCCAACCACACCTCCCTCCAGACACACCAGTAAATTATTTTTTTTCTGCTGTGTTAGAGATTTTTTTTTCAGTGTAAAACATGCCGGAGAGGCAAAATGATAAAAGTCAGCGCTGAACGGGGAACGGGGCAGGAACCCTGAAGGGATACAGGGATAGAAACCTTAAAGGGATACCGGGGACAGGAACCCTAAAGGGACACCGGGGATAGAAACCCTAAAGGTACACCGGGGACAGGAACCCTAAAGGGACACCGGGGACAGAAACCCTAAAGGGACACCGGGGACAGAAACCCTAAAGGGACACCGGGGATAGAAACCCTAAAGGGACACCGGGGATAGAAACCCTAAAGGGATACCGGGGATAGAAACCCTAAAGGGATACGGGGGACAGAAACCCTAAAGGGACACCGGGGACAGAAACCCTAAAGGGACACCGGGGACAGAAACCCTAAAGGGACACCGGGGATAGAAACCCTAAAGGGATACCGGGGACAGAAACCCTAAAGGGAAACTGGGGACAGGAACCCTAAAGGGACACCGGGGATAGGAACCCTAAAGGGATACGGGGACAGGAACCCTAAAGGGACACCGGGGATAGGAACCCTAAAGGGATACGGGGACAGGAACCCTAAAGGGACACCGGGGATAGGAACCCTAAAGGGATACGGGGACAGGAACCCTAAAGGGACACTGGGGATAGAAACCCTAAAGGGATACCGGGGATAGAAACCCTAAAGGGACACCGGGGACAGGAACCCTAAAAGGATGCTCAGGGGTACCGGGGGGTACCAGGGGCGAAACCGCCCGAGCTCTGGGGGGAAAACTCCGGGAAGGGAAGGGATGGAAGGGAAAGGGATGGGATGGAGGAGGAGAGAAGGGAAAGAGGGAAATTCTGGAAAGGACGGGCAGGGCGCACAGGTCCCGGCACTCACTCACCGACCCCGTACTTCTCGCGCTTGGTGGGGATCCAGCGGGCCATGCCGGCGGCTCGGGGGTCCCGGGGGTCCCGGGGGTCGCTCAGCGCCGCCCCTCGCCCGCCGCAGCCCCGCGGCGGCCCCGCGGGCCGGGCAGCCCGGGCTGCTCAGCCATGCTCCGCTCCCAAAATCAATCCCAAACTCCGTCCCCAACTCGCTGCCAGCACTGCCCGGCACACGCCCAACTTTCGGCAGCCTCCCCCGGCGCGCCGAGCGGGGGGAGGAGGAGGAGGAGGAGGAAGAAGAGAAAGAAGGAGGAGGAAGAGGAGAAGGAGGAGGAAGAGGAGAAGGAGGAGGAAGAGGAGAAGGAGGCGGCTCTGCCCTCCCCGCCCCGCCGGCAGCACCTGCCCCGCACGGCCCCGCCCGGCACCGGGACGGAGCCGGGTCCTGGTTCCGTTATTGCGCTCGAAGGTTCGGGTGTGAGCGCGCAGAAATGGCCCCGGTGTGGCTGGGAATGAGGGGTCCCTGCCCGCCTGAGGGGATCGGGGACAGGGTGGGGATCGGGGAAAGGTTTGGGATCGGGGACAGGGTGGGGATCGGGGACAGGTTTGGGATCGGGGACAGGGTGGGGATCGGGGACAGGTTTGGGGATCGGGGACAGTTTGGGGATCGGGGACAGGGTTGGGGATCGGGGACAGGTTGGGGATCGGGGAAAGGTTTGGGGATCGGGGACAGGTTTGGGATCGGGGACAGGTGTGGGGATCGGGGACAGGGTGGGGATCGGGAAAAGGTTTGGGGATCGGGGACAGGTTTGGGATCGGGGACAGGTTGGGGAGCAGGGACAGGTTTGGGGATCAGGGAAAGGTTGGGGATCAGGGAAAGGTTTGGGATCGGGGACAGTTTGGGGATCAGGGACAGGTTTGGGATCGGGGACAGGTTTGGGGATCAGGGACAGTTTGGGGATAAGGCAAAATTTTGGGGATCAGGCACAGTTTTGGGGATCAGGGACAGGTTGGGATCAGGGACAGGTTTGGGGATCAGGGACAGGTTGGGATCAGGGAAAGGTTTGGGATCAGGGACAGGTTGGATTTTGGGGAAAAGCTGGGGATCAGGGAAAGGTTGGGATCAGGGACAAGTTTGGGATCGGGGACAGGTTTGGGGATTGGGGACAGTTTTGGGGATCAGGGACAGTTTTGGGGATCAGGCAAAATTTTGGGGATCAGGCACAGTTTTGGGGATCAGGGACAGGTTGGGATCAGGGAAAGGTTTGGGATCAGGGAAAGGTTTGGGATCAGGGAAAGGTTTGGGGGTCAGGGACAGGCTGGGATCAGGGAAAGGTTTGGGGATCAGGGACAGTTTGGATTTTTGGGGAAAGGTTGGATTTTAGGGAAAAGTCCTTCCCCCAGAGGGTGCTGGGCACTGCCCAGGCTCCCCAGGCAATGGGCACATCCCCAAATCTGCCAGAGCTCCAGGAGAGATTGGACACTGCTCCAGGGATGGGATTTTGGGGTGTCTGTGCACGGCCAGGGGCTTGCTCAGTGATCCCAGCGGGTCCCTCCCAGAATCCCAGAATGGTTCGGATTGGAAGGGACCTTCATCTCATCCCAGCCCCCTCCAGCAGCTCGGGTTGCTCCGGGGCTGCTGGCTGTTCAAAGTAACTCATTAATAGCTAAGAAAACAAGGAGGTTCCTCGGAAAGCACTCCAGGCATCTGGGAATGGTCACGGGGCTGCACTCGAGGAGACTCGATGTTCTGGAGACTGCTCTGGGTGAGGCTGAGCTGGGCTGTGGGTTCAACACCTGGAGCTGGGCACAGCTGGGTCCTGGCTGGGTGTGTGGCGATGCTCAGAGCTGTTAAATCACTTTGTTCACCCAGCCCTAGGGCCAGGCTGGGGGATCCGCGTTCTCCCCATCCCTCCAGGGCTGTCCCGAGTGGGTTTGGTCTCTTGGTGCCCAGGGAATCCTGGAAAAGTGGGGCTGGAGTGAATCTTCTCTCCTTCCAGCCCCTGCCATGGACAGGACACCTCTGTCTCATAAAGAGAACAATTTTAACATCTGACCACTTTAATTGCATTAAAGTGTGAAGGTCTGGAGACATCATCCCATTTGTGATTATTTTACAGAGGCACCAGGGCAGAGTTACTGCTCAGCTCTTTGGATCTCTGATTCCAGCCTGGCTCAGGTGCTCAGGAGGAGATTTCCATGCTCCCTCCTCTCTCACCTGTGTTTCCAGTAAGTTCAGTTTTCCTTCCTCTTCGCTGCTGCCTGGAAGGGGCAGAGCAGCATAAATAAGAATTAATTACCAGCAATTTGCTCTGACAAATAAATCCAAATCAAAGCAGAAAGCTGCACCCAGGACATTCAGTGTCACTCAGCCAGTCCCTGGTTTTTGTCACAGTGCTGCTGGTCTGTCACCTCCCAGCACAGAGCTGGCTTTGTCACACACACTCACACCCAGCCAAACCCTGCCCTGAAACCACCTTTGGGTCTTGTCCCAAGGGCTGCAGGTCCCAAGATGCTCCCTGGACTTGGCTCAAGGTGCTGCTGCAGCACCTGAGGCTCAGACAGAGCATGGCAGGGAGGGACAGAAGGAAAAGAAACAAGATTTGCAAGCTGGAGCTGCTGAACTCATTTGTTATTTATATAAAAATCAACAACTCAGCTCAGCCAGCCAGGCTCAGAGGTTGTTCTGGCACAGGAAATCCTTGTTAAAAGCTCCAGGTGCTCTGGTTGAAGGCTGGGTGGTGCCAGGGGGCTCACAGGGGGCACAGACCCTGCCAGGTCCCCTCTGCTCATCCCAGAGTGTGCAGGGAAATTATGGATGTGTTTGGCAAATCTGAGATTCAGCCAGGCTCTATAAATGGAAATTTGATATTGAAAGGGCTTTGAGGCCTTCACAGTGTCACTGGGATGGGAGTAAATTTAACCATGAGTTTCTAGGTCTGATTTGGGACCACCTGGATTTCGAAATATTCCCTGCTAGGATTGGGATGTTGTCTTTTTTTTTTTTTTTTTTTCAGTGTGTGGCAACAAGAGAAGCAGAGGATGGGGATTTTTGGATCACTCTGCATCCCCTTCCATCCAACACCCACCACCCCTGCAGGCTGATGGAACAACCCACAAAGTGTTAAATCTTGTAAAGAATTCAGTGCTTGGAATGAAAACACACAGAATCACTTAAAAAGTTTTTCCTCAGTTGGACAAAACCAGCTGTTTCTTTCTTTCTTTCTTTCTTTCTTTCTTTCTTTCTTTCTTTCTTTCTTTCTTTCTTTCTTTCTTTCTCTCTCTATTTCTTTCTCTTTCTCTCTTTTTCTTTCTCTTTCTCTCTCTCTTTTTCTCTTTCTCTCTTTCTTTCTTTCTTCCTCCTTTCCTTTCCTTTCCTTTCCTTTCCTTTCCTTTCCTTTCCTTTCCTTTCCTTTCCTTTCCTTTCCTTTCCTTTCCTTTCCTTTCCTTTCCTTTCCTTTCCTTTCCTTTCCTTTCCTTTCCTTTCCTTTCCTTTCCTTTCCTTCTCTATTTTACTTGCCCTGCACGTTGATTTCTGCAGCACAACCCCCAAAAAAAGGAGAAACAGCTTCATGTGCTGTAAGGGACAGGAGAGACCTGCTGAGATCATTAAAGAAATAAAGTTTTCATGGAGAGAAATGAACTTTTCATGGATCTTTTCCAGAGCCTGCTGAATCCTGGCTGCCAGTTCAGTGCTCAGGAGTGGAGCTGACAGCCCAGACCCTGATTTTACTGTCAGATTCTGATTTTCAGATAAGCCTGAGCTGTGCCAATGTTTTTCCAGCCCAGGTGGAACAAATTCTTGGCAGCAAATGAAAACCAGAGCAGAGCATGAAAGGCAGGCAAGTAGCAACTGGAGTGCTGGTTTTACCCAAGTGGGGAACTGGGGGATGCTCCAGCAAATATCAGGATTTGCAAATGTCAGGAAGCAAGCTCAGCTCTCACTGGAAGGTGGAGTTACTTCAGAAAGTTTTTTATTTTGTTTTTTATCACCAAATCCATGTTTTCCTTCTCATTTTCTCTCTTGTTTCATTGATGGGGAGCCAGTTTTTTTCTGCCCCGAGCAGAAGCAGGATAAATAATTGAATTCCAATTGAGGCTGCAGCAGAAATTAACCCTCAGCCACATCAAACCCCCAGTTCTGAGGTCAGAGCTGGGGAGGATTTGGGTGACTGAGCTTCACCCACATTTTTAGTGCTCTAAAAATCATTTTGCTCCTGGATCCTTTATGGCTGAAAGAGCAGAAAACGATCAGGCTGCAAAAATAAAACCTTTCTCTAAATTTCCAAATGTCCCTGAGCTTCTAAATGTGAAGTTAATCATTAAAAAGATGCCTCGTTCTGACAGACTTTGCTGAATTTATTTTTTTTTTTTTTTTGTGGCACAACTGAAATTTGAGAATGGAATTCTGGTGCCCTCCTGTGTCCAAATCAAACCTACGGTGGTTAAAGTGTCACTAAATGATGGGAAAATAAAAAAAAAAAATGGGATTTTTTTTTTTTTTTTTCTGGGATAGCACGTAAGAACTCTCCTGGATCAGTCTGGATCCTCTCAAGCCAGGTTCTGTGCATGTACAAACAGAAAAGAATAAACCAGTTTGTATTTTAACAAGAGAAACGACATGAAAACTGGAGGAAAAAAAAATAAAATAATGAAGCCAACAAAAAACCTCCCACAACAAAAGCCATCTGCTCATTAATGTAATTAGCCAGTCCCTCTAGAAGATGAATGATCAGGTCTGATAAGAACTGAACTCTTAATTTTCAATCCCCAGCAGAAACCATCCAGAAAAAGCAGCAGAGTAGGGTGGGTAATTAAATATGCAAATACCCTCCAAAAAAAATTTAAAAAAAGAAAGAAAAAAGGAGAAGCCATCTGCCTGGACTTGTTTTATCATGGAACAATGTGTGAGATATTATCTGACAGCCTCATTGCCCAGATCTGCTCTGTCTGAATGTTCCACTGCACATTTTGTTACCCAATGGTCTGATAATGTTGGTTCTGTCCCTCGGTTTGCATTGCCCTCTTGGCAGTTCGTTTTGTGTTCTCTGGAGGTGCCTGGGGTGTTTTATAAACATTTTGTTCAGCAGAACCTCTCTCTGAGTGCTACCAACCCTCCTGGCTCCCTCCAAGCTGTGAGAAAGGGAAAGTTCATTAAATAAACTGAATTTACAGCTTAATTTACAGGCACCACAACCCAGCTCTGATGGAGCCAAGGTGGGACAAATTGTTCCCATCTGCAGAGAGAAAAATTCTTGTTTCTTCCAGTAAAGAAATAATTTTTTTTGCATCCCTGCAGGAAGGTGAAACCTTGAAATGGTTTTGCAGGAGACAGAAATCCTGCAGCAATGCAAGAGCTGCTGTGGGTTACAGATCTCAGCTGGAAATTGGATTTGTGCTCCTGGAAAAGTTGTTGATTTTGTGTAAAACTACCAAAAAAATGGCAGGATTCAAACAGGAGATTTGCTGGGGACAGATCTGTAAAGGGGTTTAGGTGCTTAAAGGTGAAAGGAATTCAAAAGTAGCTCAGGTTCCTGCTGAAAGGAACCCAGGAACGGTGAATTTCCCAAGTTCCTGCTGAAAGGAGCCCGGGAATGGCGAATTTCCGAGATTCCTGCCGAAAGGAACCCAGGAACGGCGAATTTCCCGAGTTCCTGCTGAAAGGAGCCCGGGAACGGCGAATTTCCCGGGTTCCTAACGAAAGGAATCCCAGGAACGGCGAATTTCCCAAATTCCTGCCGAAAGGAGCCCAGGAACGGCGAATTTCCGCGATTCCTGCTGAAAGGAATACCAGGAACGGCGAATTTCCCAAGCTCCTGCTGAAAGGAGCTCAGGAACGGCGAATTTCCAAAGTTCCTGGTGAAAGGAATTCCAGGAACGGCGAATTTCCCAAATTCCTGCTGAAAGGAGCTCAGGAACGGCGAATTTCCGAGATTTCTGCTGAAAGGAGCCCAGGAACGGCGAATTTCCCAAATTCCTGACGAAAAGAACCCGGGAACGGCGAATTTCCCAAATTGCCGGTGAAAGGAACACGGTAACGGTGAATTTCCTGGAATCCTGCTGAAAGGAATTCCAGGAACGGCGAATTTCCCGGGTTCCTGTTGAAAGGAGCCCGGGAA
Organism: Oenanthe melanoleuca; assembly: GCF_029582105.1. NCBI lineage: Eukaryota > Metazoa > Chordata > Aves > Passeriformes > Muscicapidae > Oenanthe > Oenanthe melanoleuca. The sequence continues at coordinate 2,584,166 of NC_079355.1, forward strand.
CGGCGAATTCCCCAGATTCCTCCTAAAAGGAGCCCGGGAACAGCGAATTTCCCAAATTCCTGCTGAAAGGAGCCCGGGAACGGCGAATTTCCCAAATTCCTGCTGAAAGGAGCTCAGGAACGGCGAATTTCCCGAGTTCCTGGTGAAAGGAATTCCAGGAACGGCGAATTTCCCAAGTTCCTGCTGAAAGGAGCCCAGGAACGGCGAATTTCCCAAATTCCTGCTGAAAGGAACCCGGGAACGGTGAATTTCCCAAATTCCTGCCGAAAGGAGCCTGGGAACGGCGAATTTCCCAAATTCCTGCCGAAAGGAGCCTGGGAACGGCGAATTTCCCAAATTCCTGCTGAAAGGAGCCCAGGAACGGTGAATTTCCCAAATTCCTGCTGAAAGGAGCCCGGGAACGGCGAATTTCCCAAATTCCTGCTGAAAGGAGCTCAGGAACGGCGAATTTCCCGGGTTCCTGACGAAAGGAACCCAGGAACGGCGAATTTCCCGGGTTCCTCCCGAAAGGAGCTCAGGAACGGCGAATTTCTGAGATTCCTGCTGAAAGTAATTCCAGGAACGGCGAATTTCCCAAATTCCTGGTGAAAGGAACCCGGGAACGGCAAATTTCCCGGGTTCCTGGTGAAAGGAAGCCCAGGAACGGCGAATTTCCCAAATTCCTGCTGAAAGGAGCCCGGGAATGGCGAATTTCCTGGAATCCTGCTGAAAGGAATTCCAGGAACGGCGGATTTCCCGAGTTCCTGCTGAAAGGAGCCCGGGAACGGCGAATTTCCCGGGTTCCTGCTGAAAGGAGCCCGGCAACGGCGAATTTCCCGGGTTCCTCCCGAAAGGAGCTCAGGAACGGCGAATTTCTGAGATTCCTGCTGAAAGTAATTCCAGGAATGGCGAATTTCCCAAATTCCTGCTGAAAGGAGCCCGGGAACGGCGAATTTCCCGAGTTCCTGGTGAAAGGAATCCCAGGAACGGTGAATTTCCCTAATTCCTGCTGAAAGAAGCTCAGGAACGGCGAATTTCCGAGATTTCTGCTGAAAGGAGCCCAGGAACGGCGAATTTCCCAAATTCCTGCTGAAAGGAGCCTGGGAACGGTGAATTTCCCTAATTCCTGCTGAAAGGAGCTCGGGAATGGCGAATTTCCCAAATTCCTGCTGAAAGGAACCCGGGAACGGCGAATTTCCCAAATTCCTGCCAAAAGGAGCCCAGGAACGGCGAATTTCCCAAATTCCTGCTGAAAGGAGCCCGGGAATGGCGAATTTCCCAAATTCCTGCTGAAAGGAGCCCGGGAACGGCGAATTTCCCAAGTTCCTGCCAAAAGGAGCCTGGGAACGGAAAATTTCCCAAGTTCCTGCCGAAAAGAGCCCAGGAACGGAGAATTTCCCGAAAGGAGCCCGTGAAGGGCGAATTTCCAAGGTTCCTGCTGAAAGGAGCCCGGGAACAGCGAATTTCCCAAATTCCTGACGAAAAGAACCCGGGAACGGCAAATTTCCTGGGTTCCTGCTGAAAGGAACCCGGAAATGGCGAATTTCCCGGGTTCCTGGTGAAAGGAATCCCAGGAACGGTGAATTTCCCAAATTCCTGCTGAAAGGAGCTCAGGAACGGCGAATTTCCCGGGTTCCTGGTGAAAGGAATCCCAGGAACGGTGAATTTCCCAAATTCCTGCTGAAAGGAATCCCAGGAACGGCGAATTTCCTGGGTTCCTGCTGAAAGGAACCCAGGAACGGCGAATTTCCGAGATTCCTGCTGAAAGGAGCTCGGGAACGGCGAATTTCCCAAATTCCTGCCGAAAGGAACCCGGGAACGGCGAATTTCCCAAATTCCTGCTGAAAGGAGCTCAGGAACGGCGAATTTCCCGGGTTCCTGCTGAAAGGAACCCGGGAATGGCGAATTTCCCAAATTCCTGCTGAAAGGAGCCCAGGAACGGCGAATTTCCGAGATTCCTGCTGAAAGGAGCTCGGGAACGGCGAATTTCCCAAATTTCTGCCGAAAGGAACCCGGGAACGGCGAATTTCCCGGGTTCCTGCTGAAATGAGCCCGGGAAAGGCGAATTTCCCAAATTCCTGCCAAAAGGAGCTCGGGAACGGAGAATTTCCCAAGTTCCGGCTGAAAGGAACCCGGGAACAGCGAATTTCCCGGGTTCCTGCCAAAGGGAGCCCTGGAACGGCGAATTTCCCAAATTCCTGCCGAAAGGAGCCCGGGAACGGCGAATTTCCCGGGAATCGCTCAGGTTTGGGTTTGTTAGTTGGGTCAGAGTTAAAAACGAGCTTTGCTCCTCCCCAGCACTCACAGCCCGAACAAGAATTCCAGCCTGAATTCCCATTTTCCTTTCTGTGCGGTAAGTCCTTTCCTCCCTCCCCAGTCACGGGGAGGATTAAGAGTATGAAATTCTCGCAGGATTTTCATTAATTACCCCGGGCTAATTCCGAAGTTCCTGTTAGGAGGTGCCTGTGGTGTCCGTCCATCACAGCTGGGGCTGGTATTGATTATTTTCTATTTAATGCAGCTCTTGCATCTTTAATGCCTTGTTCCCGAAAGTGTCCTCAGCAGAGGGTGCTGTGTCAGATTTAATCATCCTTTCCAAGGCTGGAAATGAGCTCCCAGTAATTCCTGGGATGTGTCTTCAGCAGATGGCAATCAATCCATCCTTTTTCTAAAAGCAGTAGTATTTTATTTTATTTTATTTTTTATTTTATTTTATTTTTTATATTTTATTTTGTTCTATTTTTATTTTATTTTATTTATTTTATTTTTATATTTTATTTTATTTTTATATTTTATTTTGTTCTATTTTTTATTTTATTTCATTTTATTTAATTTTATTTTATTTATTTTTTATTTTTTATATTTTGTTCTATTTTTTATTTTATTTCATTTTATTTTATTTAATTTTTTTATTTTTTTATTTTTTATATTTTGTTCTATTTTTATTTTATTTTTTTATTTTATTTTTATATTTTATTTTATTTTATTTTTATATTTTATTTTATTTTTTATATTTTGTTCTATTTTTAATTTTATTTCGTTTTATTTTATTTATTTTATTTTATTTTTATATTTTATTTTATTTTATTTTTATGTTTTATTTTGTTTTATATTTTATATTTTATATTTTATATTTTATATTTTATATTTTATATTTTATATTTTATATTTTATATTTTATTTTACTTTATTTCCCTTTACATTGGATTAAAATGTTATGTATGGCCTTGTGATGAAGAAGATGAAGATGAAGATTTCTTTCTTGCAATGAAGAAATGACCACTTTGGCTATGGCTGATTTCTTGTTTCTCTAAATCTCACAACCTTGAGTCTGATGTACTTTGAAACCAATTATCAATCACTAATTATTAATCACCCCCCATCCAGCCAGACCCAGGGAATGTGGGGCCCAGCTGTGCCTGCAGGAGCTGCCTGAGGGAGAATTCCTGCCAAATCTCCATTCCTAAAAACCAACCTGAAAGTGAAAAAAAAAAACCAGAATTACTTTCTGGCAACTTGTACCTCGCTGTAGAGGGTGAGGAAAACTTCTCTTCACGTTTGTTGGGATTTTCATGACTGAGTTTGGTGTAGGTAAGGAGCAGCTTGTCAATAATTCAGTAATTCACCCAAATGAAGTTCTCTCTAGCACAGCAATTCCACCAGAGCTGCAGAGAAAGGCTGGGTTTTATTTCTGCTTCCTAATGAGCGTGACCAGTGCCAGGCACAGCGACAGCAGCAGCTCTCAGGGGCAGGATCAGACAGAGAGATCAGGGGCAGGATCAGACTGAGATCAGGGGCAGGATCAGACTGAGAGATCAGGGGCAGGATCAGACTGAGAGATCAGGGGCAGGATCAGACTGAGAGATCAGGGGCAGGATCAGACTGAGAGATCAGGGGCAGGATCAGGCTGAGAGATCAGGGGGAGGATCAGGCTGAGAGATCAGGGGCAGGATCAGACTGAGAGATCAGGGGCAGGATCAGACTGAGAGATCAGGGGCAGGATCAGGCTGAGAGATCAGGGGGAGGATCAGGCTGAGAGATCAGGGGGAGGATCAGACTGAGAGATCAGACTGAGAGATCAGGGACAGGATCAGACTGGGAGATCAGGGACAGGATCAGACTGGGAGATCAGGGGCAGGATCAGGCTGAGAGATCAGGGGGAGGATCAGACTGAGAGATCAGGGGCAGGATCAGACTGAGAGATCAGGGACAGGATCAGACTGGGAGATCAGGGGCAGGATCAGGCTGAGAGATCAGGGGGAGGATCAGACTGGGAGATCAGGGGCAGGATCAGACTGAGAGATCAGACTGAGAGATCAGGGACAGGATCAGGCTGAGAGATCAGGGGCAGGATCAGGCTGAGAGATCAGGGGCAGGATCAGGCTGAGAGATCAGGGGCAGGATCAGACAGAGATCAGGGGCAGGATCAGACAGAGAGATCAGGGGCAGGATCAGACTGAGAGATCAGGGGCAGGATCAGGCTGAGAGATCAGGAGCAGGATCAGGCTGAGAGATCAGGGGGAGGATCAGACTGAGAGATCAGACTGAGAGATCAGGGGCAGGATCAGGCTGAGAGATCAGGGGCAGGATCAGGCTGAGAGATCAGGGGCAGGATCAGACTGAGAGATCAGGGGCAGGATCAGACTGAGAGATCAGGGGCAGGATCAGACTGAGGAGAGATCAGGGGGAGGATCAGACTGAGAGGTCCTGGCACGTTCCTCAATGAGCCTGTGAGGTGAGAGAGGGGCAGGGATGGGAGCCTGGGGTGTGAACTCTGATATCACTGCTGAGAAATAGGGAAAAAAACTTCACAAAGAGGATGGAGCCTTTTGTGCTACCAGAAAATAACATTGCCCCTAATTACTGACCCCAGGTGGGCACTGGAGAGGAAAGGAGACACCTCTGAGTGTTCCTCAAAGACACAGACCCTGCTCAGACCCTGCTCAGACCCGGCTCAGACCCTGCTCAGATCCAGCTCAGACCCGGCTCAGACCCAGCTCAGACCCTGCTCAGACCCGGCTCAGACCCAGCTCAGATCCAGCTCAGACCCTGCTCAGACCCGGCTCAGACCCTGCTCAGATCCAGCTCAGACCCTGCTCAGACCCGGCTCAGACCCAGCTCAGATCCAGCTCAGACCCAGCTCAGACCCGGCTCAGACCCTGCTCGGACCCTGCTCAGACCCTGCTCAGACCCAGCTCAGACCCTGCTCAGACCCGGCTCAGACCCTGCTCAGACCAGCTCAGACCCGGCTCAGACCCAGCTCAGACCAGCTCAGACCCGGCTCAGACCCAGCTCAGACCCTGCTCAGACCCTGCTCAGACCCGGCTCAGACCCTGCTCAGACCCAGCTCAAACCCAGCTCAGACCCTGCTCAGACCCAGCTCAGACCCTGCTCAGACCCTGCTCAGACCCAGCTCAGGGCTGATTCAGGCTCAGACCCTGCTCAGACCCAGCTCAGGGCTGATTCAGGCTCAGACCCAGCTCAGACCCGGCTCAGACCCGGCTCAGACCCTGCTCAGACCCAGCTCAGGGCTGATTCAGGGTCAGACCCAGCTCAGACCCAGCTCAGGGCTGATTCAGGCTCAGACCCTGCTCAGACCCAGCTCAGGGCTGATTCAGGCTCAGACCCGGCTCAGACCCGGCTCAGACCCTGCTCAGACCCAGCTCAGGGCTGATTCAGGGTCAGACCCAGCTCAGACCCAGCTCAGGGCTGATTCAGGCTCAGACCCTGCTCAGACCCGGCTCAGGGCTGATTCAGGCTCAGACCTGGTTCAGACCCAGCTCAGGGCTGATTCAGGCTCAGACCTGGCTCAGACCCGGCTCAGACCCTGCTGAGACCCAGCTCAGGGCTGATTCAGGCTCAGACCTGGCTCAGACCCGGCTCAGGGCTGGCTGATTCAGGCTCAGCCCCACCATGGATGCTGCAGGGGGGCATTTGATGATCCCCAGCCTGTTGGGGAAGAGTTGGGGAGAGGGAAGATGTTACAGGAAAGCCCTAATTACTGAATTACCATGAAACAATGGGATGGCCCCTGAAGGTAATCCCCTCTTGATTGAACAATGCCCTCGGCCAGAGAGAAACTCCAGAGGTCACAAAAGACTTGCCAGGGCCCAAAGATCAGATCTTAGAGTTTAAAATATAACACACTGTGCTAATATAAGGATTCTGCGTGTAAATGCTGTAGAATTTGTATTTTGTGTTAGATTGGTTAGTGGGAATTAGAATATTCATCATGGAAGAAGATTTATTGTATTACAAATGGAAATTAGAATATTCATCATGGAAAAAGATTTATTGTATCACAAATGGGAAGTCGCTCTCTTTACTCTCTCTACTCTCTCTACTCTCTCCTTTTTTCTCTCTCTTTACTCTCTCTTTACCCTCCCTCTTCTCTCTCTGTCCCCCCTTTATCTCTTTTCCCTGCTCTGGCTGTGCTGGGCAGCCCCCAACAGGCTCTTTTATAATAATAACAGAGAGTTTGAGTTTTGTCCTGCACCCTACACAGAATCCAGGAGTCTCCCACACCAGCCCTGTGAACATGGAAATGTTTTGTTCAGCACTGCAGGAGCAGAATGAGCTCCTGGGGAGAGTGAGGGGACTCAGCAGAAAAGGAAAATTCAGAGAGTCTGTCCTGTGGCTGCTCCCAGTCCTGACTGAGCTGGGAAATGTCAGTGAAAATAGTGATTAGAAAATCCACTGTGGGGGGAAATTCCCCCATCCCAGCAAAGATCTGTGGGAATAAAATAAATAAAATAAATGAATGAAATAAATAAAATAAATGAAATTAATGAAATAAATAAAATAACCCTGAAACAGCACTAGGGAGACTCGAAGTGGGCATTGACCCCATGGATTTTCCCAGGGAATGCAGAGATCTGTGGGAATAAAATAAATAAAATAAATAAAATAAGTAAAATAAAATAAAATAACCCTGAAACAGCACTAGGGAGACTCGAAGTGGGCATTGACCCCATGGATTCTTCCAGGGCCTTAAATCTGATTGCAAATTAGCAGCTATAAGTGATTTAGCCATAAACCACATTAATAAGTGATTTAGCCATAAGCCACATCAATAAGTGATTTAGCCACGTTCTCAGCTCAGATGTGGTGACTGGAATGCCAGAAACAATTCAGGAGCTGGCACAGCAGATGTGGATCCTGCAGCACAGTTCAGACCCAAAAAGGTGCCAGATGTTCATCCCTGAGCTTGTCCTTCCTCCTCCTCCCCTGAGCTCAGCACAAACGAGGCCCTGGGGGTGCTGGGCTGGATTTTACACCCAGGGAAAGAGCTGGAAAAAAGAGAATTCTGCTGGCCTCTAAAATCCAAATGGAAGCAGAAAAGGAGGGGAGGCACAGCCTTAAATTGTGGCAGAGCTGTTCTGGGTGAGCACACGCAGGGGATGCTCTGGTTTCTGCAGTGTCAGGAGCCAGGGAGCAGCACTGACGTCAGCTGGAGCTGGGACATTTTTGGGATTCGCTCCTGGCTCCCAGGAGGCTCTGCCAGCACTCTCTGTGCTGCTTGGCTCCTGTTCTCTGCTGCTCAAGGTGATCCAGGCTCGTCCTTCTGCTGTGCTCTGGGAATAAATAAATCCAAAAGAGCCTGGGGTTCAGAGCTCAGCTAATACAGAAATAGAAACTCCTGCTGTTCTTTTCTCATCAGCAGAGCTCTGCTGAATTGCACCAGCTCCAGCAGTTGGAGTTTTTTTTTCCCAGTTTCAAAAAATTCAGTTTTTTTCAGTCCTTTGATTCCTTTTGAATAAAAACGTGGAATATTTTACACTGGCTAAGGATGGTGAACTTTGGTGAACTGCAGAGCTTTGCTGAATTGCACCAGCTCCAGCAGTTGGGTTGTTTTTTTTTGTTTTTTTTGTCTTTTTTTTTTCTTTTTCAGTTTCAAAAAATTCAGTTTTTTCAGCTGGGAGCTGAGTCAGGAGGGCAGGGCTGGCTCCTGGCTGCTTCCTGGCACTTGGTGGCACCACAGCTCGTCCTGGAAGGGAAGGGAAGAGGCAGCAGGGATGAATCAGCAACATTTCCCTGCTGATTTTCGCTGGGTTCGCTCTGTCCCAGCCCCCAGCTCCCAATCCTGGCTCTGCCATTCCTCTGCCTGATCCTGGGGGAAACATCTCTGCTTCCTGCAGCCCCCTCCGGCTCAGAACTGGGGATTTTCACAGCACCAGAGGGAACAGAACAGCTTCTCCCTCCCCCAGTGCCAAAAGGACACTGAGCCCCTTTTTGGGGTCTGCCCTGCCCCAATTCGGGATTTGTGCCACAATCAGCCCTGTCAGGGAGGTTTGATCTGAATCCCACACATCCCCATTGCTATTAAAAAATTGCAGTTTTATTGTGGTTAAGTATCACTCTCAGATTTAGGTTAAAAAAAAAAAAAAACAAAAACATATCTCCAGCTTCTCAGAAGATGAAATCTCAGATGCATTTTGTGATCAAAACCCCAATTAAAAAAGGATGAGATTTGGAGCAGCGAGTGCTGCTGGTGACATTGGGATTGTTCTGGGAGCAGCACTTTGTGTCTGAGCAGCGAGGAATTGCAAATGTGCTGAGGAAATGTCTCTAAAAATAACTGCAAACACTGTCTACCGGGTTTAGAATAAACAAATTCCTCAGGATTTTAATGTCAGAAATGGCTGGTTTGATATAAAGAGAACGAGCCCTCAGGGGACTGGGGAAAGCTTTGAGTCACCAAAAAATCCCATGGGAAGATTTGGGTGACCAAAAAAATTCCATGGAAAGCTTTGGGTCACCAAAAAATCCCATGGAAGGTTTGGGCCACCAAAACATCCCATGGAAGGTTTTGGGTCACCAAAAAATCCCATGGAAGATTTGGGTGACCAAAAAAATTCCATGGAAAGCTTTGGATCACCAAAAAATCCCATGGAAGGTTTGGGCCACCAAAACATCCCATGGAAGGTTTTGGGTCACCAAAAAATCCCATGGAAGATTTGGGTGACCAAAAAAATTCCATGGAAAGCTTTGGATCACCAAAAAAATCCCATGGAAGATTTGGGTGACCAAAAAAATTCCATGGAAAGCTTTGGATCACCAAAAAATCCCATGGAAGATTTGGGTGACCAAAAAATCCCATGGAAAGTTTTGGGTCACCAAAAAATCCCATGGAAGATTTGGATCACCAAAAAATCACGTGGAAGATTTGGGCTCCTTTTAACCCTTAAATCACAGGATTGGGACAGATCCTGCCACCTTTTAACCCTTAAATCACAGGATTGGGGACAGATCCTGGCTCCTTTTAACCCTTAAATCACAGGATTGGAGACAGATCCTGGCTCCTTTTAACCCTTAAATCACAGGATTGGGGACAGATCCTGACTCCTTTTAACCCTTAAATCACAGGATCAGCTCCTGGGCTCCTTTTAACCCTTAAATCACAGGATTTGGGACAGCTCCTGGGCTGGGTGTTGCCAGATCTGGGGAAGTGCTGGCAGAACTTTCCCACCCTCCACAATTTCTGTTTCCCATCAAGGTCCAGAGCGATTTTTCTGTGTCTGGGGATGACATGACCGCAGTTGGTTGGTATTATTGGACTTTATTGGTTTATTGGTTGGTATTATTTTACTTTATTTTATTTTATTTTATTTTATTTTATTTTATTTTATTTTATTTTATTTTACTTTATTTTATTTTATTTTATTTATTTATTTTTATTTATTTTATTTTATTTTATTTTATTATTTATTTTAAAATCATTTTTTATTTTCTTTTATATTTATTATTATATTACAAAAACTTTAAACTTTAAACTTTTTGCTATGTAAAAGTGAGGCAGCAGGGGCCTGGCTGCAGCAGGGACTGCAGCACAGCAGGAAAAGCTGCAGCACGTCCTCGCTGCTGCCCTTCAGCTCTGCTGCAGCGCTGGCACCAAACCCGGAGCTCAGCTCTGCTCTCCAATCAAGAACAAGAAAATGCTCCTGAGGCAGCAGCTCCAAACAGCAGAGATCTGTGTTCTGCCTCCTCCCTCCGAATTAAATTTCAATATTTATGTGCGTGTGGCAAGAAAGGTCTCTTAAAAATAAAAAATTAACATCTAAATTATTTATTTTTTTAATGTAATAATTAGATTTTTTTATGATTTTTAGTGTGATATCGATGAATTAATTAGAAATTGGTATTTAAAACCTAAGGAAAAAAAGAGATGAATATTGAGAAACTGTTATTTAAAACTTATGGAGAAAAAGGGAAAAAATGGAAGATGAATATTGAAAAAAATATTTTATTTTATTTTATTTTATTTTATTTTATTTTATTCTTATTTTATTTTTATCTTATCTTATTTTATTTTATTTTGTTTTATCTTATTATATTATATTTTATTTTATTTTATTTTTATTTTATTTTATTTTATTTTATTTTATTTTATTTTACTTTATTTTGCTTTATTTTATTTTACTTTATTTTATTTTATTTTATTTTATTTTATTTTATTTTATTTTATTTTATTTTACTTTATTTTATTTTATTTTATTTTATTTTATTTTATTTTATTTTATTTTACTTTATTTTATTTTATTTTATTTTATTTTATTTTATTATTTATTTTAAAATCATTTTTTATTTTCTTTTATATTTATTATTATATTACAAAAACTTTAAACTTAAAACTTTTTGCTATGTAAAATCACACGCTTTTATTGAACTCCATACTTGTGATTTTAGTTTAATTAATTAAATTTAGAAATTTTTTTAAGGCTTTAGGTCAAAAGCAGTGGCAGAAAAAATCTCATAAAATTCAGATTTCTGAGATCCAGCAGATGAGCATGGAAAGGAGATTTTTGTTTTTTATTTTTCTCTCCTTGCTGCAGCCAGTTTGGGAATCCAAGCTCCTCCACCAGGCAGGAATGACTCTGCAATTTCCCCAAAAAGTGGGAAAATTGGTTTATGTGGGAAACTGAAAATTCCCAGGTGAGGAAACAGCTGTTTGCACATCCAGCTCTGCTCCAGGAAAGACTTTTGGCCAGAAGGATGAAGCAAAAGTGGAATTTGCTGGAGTTAATCACAAACATCTCCTAAAGGAATCTCTGCGATTCTCATTCCCCAGCTGACCTGAATTTCCTTCCAGGATAAGAATCTGTGTCAGATCACCAAAATAAATCCATTTATCCCTCACCAACGTTCCCTGGGATTGCTGCTCTTCCTTGGGTACATCCCAGAGCAGGAAATTCTGCAATTCCCACTCCTGGTGTGCAGGAGGTGCCACAGACCCTAAGGGGGCTCTGGGATTTCTTGTGTTATTTATCATTTATTGTATTATAGTAGTATTATTATTATTTATTTGTGATTTATTTATTTATTTATTTATTTATTTATTTACCTGGGATTCATTTATTTATCTGGGATTTATTGTGTTATTTATTATTTATTGTATTATAGTAGTATTATTATTATGTATTTGTGATTTATTTATTTATTTATTTATTTATTTATTTATATACCTGGGATTCATTTCTTTATCTATCTGGGGTTTATTGTGTTATTTATTATTTATTGTATTATAGTATTATTATTATTATTTATTTGTTGTTTATTTATTTATTTATTTATTTATTTATTTATTTATTTATATACCTGGGATTCATTTCTTTATCTATCTGGGGTTTATTGTGTTATTTATTATTTATTGTATTATAGTAGTATTATTATTTATTTGTGATTTATTTATTTATTTATTTTTTAATTTATTTCCCTGGGATTCATTTCTTTGTCTATCTATCTGGGATTTATTGTGTTATTTACCTGGGATTTATTGTGTTATTTATCATTTATTGTATTATAGTATTATTATTATTATTTACTTGTGATTTATTTATATATTTATTTATTTCCCTGTGATTCATTTATTTATCTGTCTATCTGGGATTTATTGTGTTATTTATTATTTATTGCATTATTGTATTATTGTATTATTGTATTATTGTATTGTTGTATTATTGTATTATTTTGCATCTGGGATTTATTTATTTATTTATTTATTTATTTATTTACCTAGGATTTATTTATTTATTTATCTGGGATTCATTGTATTTTTTATTATTTATTGCATTATTTTATTATTATTTATTGCATTATTTTATTATTATTTATTGTATTATTATTATTTTCCTGGGATTTATTAATTTATTTATCTATCTATCTATCTATCTATCTATCTATCTATCTGGTGTTTATTTATTTATTTATCTGGGATTTATTTATTTATTTGTCTGGAGTTTATTTATTTATTTATTTACTTACTTGGGGTTTATTGTATTATTTATCTGGTAATTTTTTTTTCTGGGATTTATTGTACCATTCATCTGGGATTTAATGCATTATTTATTATTTATTTAATTTTCTGGGAATTATTATTTACTATTATTTATTATTATTATTACTATTGCTATTACTATTACTATTTATCTGGGATTTATTTATTTATTTATTTATTTACCTACCTGAAATTTATTTATTTATTTATCTGGGATTTATTGTATCATTACCATTATTATTTTTTTATCTGGTTTTTATTTATTTATTTACCAGAGATTTATTTATTTATTTATTTATTTATTTATTTATTTGCTTACTTATTTATCTGGGGTTTATTTATTTCTTTATCTGGGATTTATTTATTTATTTATTTATCCATCTGGGATTTATTTATTTCTTTATCTGGGATTTATTTATCTAGGGTTTATTTCTTTATCTGGGGTTGATTTATTTATTTATTTATCTGGGGTTTATTTATTTACCTGGAATTAATTAATTTATTTATTTATTTATCTTGGCTTTATTTATTTATTTATTTATCTATCTTGGATTTATTTATTTCTTTATCTATCTTGGATTTATTTATTTCTTTATCTGGGATTTATTTATTTATCTGGGGTTGATTTATTTATTTATTTATTTATCTAGGGTTTATTTATTTATCTGGGGTTGATTTCTTTATTTATTTACGTGGGATTTATTTATTTCTTTATCTGGGATTTATTTATTTATTTATTTATTTATTTATCTGTCTATGGTTTATTTATTTACCAGGGGTTTATTTATTTACTTATCTATTTATTTATTTATCTATTTATGTATTTCTTTACCTGGGTTGGATTTATTTATTTCGAGTGGTTTGGTGCACCCCAGGTCGGGCTGTTAGATAGAATCAGTGATATGAGCCCCCAAAAAATTAATGGGGAGGGAGCATCAGAGATTGATCCCCAAAAAGTTCATGGGGAAGCAGCATCAGTGATGTGATCCCCAAAGAAAAAACAAAAAATGGATGGGGAGGCAGAATCAGTGATGTGACCTCAAAAAAAAGGATTGGGAGGCAGAATCAGAGATCTGAGCCCCCAAAAAATTAATGGGGAGGCAGCATCAGTGATGTGATCCCAAAGAAAAAACAAAAAAATGGATGTGGGGGCAGAATCAGAGGTCTGATCCCAAAACAAGAAAATGGATTGGGAGGCAGAATCAGAGATCTGACCCCCCAAAAAATTGATGGGAAGGCAGAATCAGAGATCTGATCCCAAAACAAGAAATTGGATGGGGAGGCAGAATCAGAGATCTGAGCCCCAAAATAATGGATGGGGGGGCAGCATCAGAGATCTGATCCCCAAAAAATAATAAAAAGAATTGGGAGGCAGAATCAGAGATCTGATCCCCCCAAAAATGGATGGGGGCAGCATCAGTGATGTGATCCCAAAAACCAAAAATGGATGGGGGGGCAGCATCAGAGATGTAATCCCAAAAAACAAAAATTGATTGGGGGCAGCATCAGAGGTGTTATCCCAAAAAAACAAAAAAGGATTGGGAGGCAGAGTCAGTGATGTGATCCCAAAAAAGAAAGGATTGGGAGGGCAGCATCAGAGATCTGATCCCAAAATAAAATAAAAAGGACTGGGAGGCAGCATCAGAGATCTGATCCCAAAAAAAAAAAAAATAAAAATGATTGGGGGGGCAGCATCAGAGATCTGATCCCAAAAAAAAAAAAAAAAAAAAAAAAAAAAGGATTGGGAGGGTGCATCTGAGATCTGATCCCCAAAAATAATGGATGGGAGGGGCAGCATTAGTGATGTGATCCCTAAAAAAAAAAAAAAAATAAAAAGGATTGGGGGCAGCATCAGAGATCTCTGGGAACAAAGCAAGGTCAGGGTCTGCACAGGCCTGCAACACTCCAGGCAAAATGTGTGGTTAAAAAAAAAAAAATCTGATTTATCTAAAAAATCTTAATAAATGTGGATTTTACTGCCAGCTTTTGGGAGGGAAGGATTAACTAGAGAGTTTTGCTGTGTGAGGGAAGAGGATTGCAGCCAGGACAGCTGAGGGATTTTTTTTTTTTTTTTTTTTCAGGTTTTTTTTGGGGCTGAAATTAGGAATATCCATCACATCTGAGCCCATTCCCTGACCACAAGTGGGGGATGTGTCTCTGTTCATCACTCATCCTCCCTGGCCAGGCTGAGGTCAAAAATCCATTTGCTAATGGTCCCTGCATCCCCCATTGCTCATGGGCAGGAAATTTAATAGGGCTGGTGTCTATATCCTTTAATAAATTGAATTAAAAACGTTGCAGCAGCTGCACGTGGGGTAAAATCCCAATTTATTACTTTATTCCTTGGCTGGTCCTGAAATTGAGGACAAACTGGTTTGTCAAATTATAATTTTTTTTTTTCTTTTTGCACCTATTTCACCATTTTAAGCATGTTACAATTATTTATTATTTATCACAGTGGAAAAAACACCCGGAAAATTAAAGGTGTTTTTTTAAACACTCCATGGGGTTAAACAGTACAGAAAGAGGATAAAATAATCAATATATAAACTTCAGTCCATTGTATAAATCTAAAAGTACAGAAAGAGGATAAAATAATCAATATATAAACTTCAGTCCATTGTATAAATCTAAAAATACAGAAAGAGGATTAAATAGTCAATACATAAACTTCAGCCCATTGTATAAATCTAAAAATGCTCTGGAAAAATTATTAAAAAAAAAAGTGTATTATCACAATTAAAAACTTTGTCATAGGGAAACAAGGCAACTGTGCAATAATGCTCATAATTATTGCATTTCAAAATAAAAAAAAAAAAAAGAGATTATATGGCAAAAGTTAGGCTTGGGTTTGGTTTTTTGGGGTTTTTTGGGGGGGGGTTTTTGGTTTTTTTTTTTGTTTTAATTATATATAGAAATTCTGAACAAATGAAAGTGGGATTTAAAACAGAGCTGGAGGCAATGAGTGAAATCTGAGGCAGGTTTGGGTTTGAAGGGACCCAAAATCCTCGTTCCAGCCCCTGCCTTGGGCAGGAACCTTCCCCGACCAGGCTGCTCCTCCCAGCCCGGGGCATCTTTCCCTTTATTTCCCCCAAAGCCGCACACTGGATAATTTCTGAGAGTTTTCCTGAGCTCTGCTTGCAGGAATCCCAGAGGAAAAAGAGGTTAAAGAGCAGCTTGTACAACACGCAGTGCCAGGCAGCAGCACAGAGCTTTTTATTGCTGCCAATTCCTGCAAGAAATGGAAAAAAAAAATCAAGTTTTTGCCAGCCCCAGCCGGGAGAGGGGAGGGAGAGGGGAGAGGAGAGAGGGGAGAGGAGGAAAAGTCAGCGGGAAGTGTCGGGGGAGCGGCGGGAGATGAGCTGAGCTGGGCTGAGCTGAGCTGGGCTGAGCTGAGCTGGGCTGAGCTGAGCTGAGCTGAGCTGAGCTGAGCTGGGCTGAGCTGAGCTGAGCTGGGCTGAGCTGGTTTGAGCTGAGCTGAGCTGAGCTGGGCTGGGCTGAGCTGAGCTGGGCTGAGCTGGGCTGGGCTGAGCTGGGCTGAGCTGAGCTGAGCTGGGCTGGGCTGAGCTGAGCTGGGCTGGGCTGAGCTGAGCTGAACTGAGCTGAGCTGAGCTGAACTGAGCTGAGCTCAGCCAGTCATTGTCACTGCGGGAAAGGCGGGGCGGGGAGCTGCGGGAGTGACTCAGCATATTCCTCCTCCTCATCGTCATCATCCTCAGCATCCTCCTCCCCCTCCTCAGCATCTTCTTCCTTCTCAGCATCCTCATCATCCTCCTCAGCATCTTCCTCCCCCTTCTCAGCATCTTCCTTCTCCTCCTCATCATCATCCTCCTCCTCCTACTCCTCTTCAGCATCCTCCCCCTCCTCATCATCCTCAGCATCCTCATCATCCTCCCCCCCTCCTCAGCATCCTGTTCCTTCTCCTCATCTTCCTCCTCCTCCTACTCCTCCTCCTCCTCCTTTCCTCATCATCCTCATCCTCCCCCCCTCAGCATCCCTCTCCTCCTCCTCCTGCAGCAAAGTGTGGCCGGGGCAGCTCCTGCCCTTTTCCAGGGACAATCCCTGCGGGACCTTCCCCCGGCCACACCAAACCCCCCTCCCGTGGCAGCCCCAAAATCTCCCTCCCAAAAGCAGCGCCCCCCAAAACCACCCCTGGGACCCCTGACTGGGGATCCCAATCCCACAGTGTGGATCCCAGTCCCACAGTGGGGATCCCAGTCCCATAAAGGGAATCCCAGTCCCATAATGGGATCCCAGTCCCATAATGGGAATCCCAGTCCCATAAGGGGATCCCAGTCCCATAGTGGGGATCCCAGTCCCACAGTGGGGATCCCAGTCCCATAAGGGGATCCCAGTCCCATAATGGGAATCCCAGTCCCATATTGGGAAACCCAATCCCATATTGGGGATCCCAATCCTATAATGAGGATCCCAGTCTCACAGTGGGGAATTCAATCCCATAATGGGGATCCCAATCCCACAATGGGAATCCCAGTCCCACAATGGGAATCCAAATCCCATAATGGGAATCCCAGTTCCATATGGGGATCCCAGGCCCACAATGGGGATCCCAGTCCCATAATGGAGATCCCAGTCCCACAACGGGGATCCCAGTCCCATATTGGGGGGGATCACACAATCACACAATGGGGATCCCAATCCCACAGTGGGGATCCCAGTCCTATAATGGGGATCCCAGTCCCATATTGGGGATCCCAATCCCACAGTGGGGATCCCAGTCCCATAAGGGGATCCCAGTCCCATAAGGGGGATCCCATTCCCATAATGGGAATCCCAGTCCCATAATGGGGATCCCAGTCCCACAATGTGAATCCCAGTCCCATATTGGGGATCCCAGTCCCACAATGTGAATCCCAATCCCACAGTGGGGATCCCAGTCCCATATTGGGGATCCCAGTCCCATAAGGGGATCCCAGCCCCACAGTGGGAGCTGGTCCCAGTCCCGCAGCAGGAGTGGGAAGGGCACAGTTCCTGCAGCCTGGGCGGGGTGTGGGGGAGCTCCTGGTGGCTCTGCCGAGTGTCAGAGCTTGGGAAAGGTGTCAGGAGTGAGACAGAGAATCCCCGAGGCTGCTGCAAACCCACTCTTGCTTTTCCATCTGTTCCCATCCTACCTCTCTATTCCTTATCCTTCCTCCTCACTTGTTGATTTAGGGTGCAAATAAACTTTTTTTTTCCCCCTCATCCAATTTTACCTGGCCCTTCTCTAATTAAAAACCAAACCACCTTCCCTGGGACAAAACCCTTCTGCTGCCATGGACACCCCAATCCTCTCGCTGCAGCATTTTTGGCTCATTTGGGTGAGTTTTTCAGGATATAAAACACAAACTGCAGCTCTCAGGGTGAGCCCTCTGGAAGGTGGGGCAGAGCAGGAATTGCTGGTGGAGAAGGGGAATTTTTTTGCAGCTTTTTCCTGGAACAGCAGAGCTCCTCCTTTCTGCAGGACTCTCCTCCCTTCCAGGCTGCTGCAGCGTTGAACTTCTGCCAGGAGCTGGACCTGCAGCAGCAGCAGCTCCACGGAGGGAGGAGGGGACAGGCGGGAGGAGAAGCTGCTGTCCCTGGGCTGGGCTGGCACAGCCCCTTCTCCCCACAGCTCCAAACCTCCCTGGGGTTTGCAACGGGCACTGCCAAGGGCTCCTGCAGGGGAGTTTCCCCCCATTTTCCCATGGAAAAAAAGCCAAATCACCTTTTCCATCCCATTCCTTCCTAAGGATGCACAGACACTCAGCCCAGGTTTGTTTTCCTGCAGAGTTTCCCCTCATTTTCCCATTAAAAAAATCCAAATCCCCTTTTCCATCCCATTCCTTCCTAAGGATGCACAGACACTCAGCCCTGGTTTGTTTTCCTGCAGTTTCCCCTCCTTTTCCCATTAAAAAAAATCCAAATCCCCTTTTCCATCCCATTCCTCCAGACACTCAGCCCTGGTTTGCTCTTCTGCAGAGTTTCCCCCCATTTTCCCATGGAAAAAAATCCAAATCCCTTTTTCCATCCCATTCCTTCCTAAGGATGCACAGACACTCAGCCCAGGTTTGTTTTCCTGCAGAGTTTCCCCTCCTTTTCCCATGGAAAAAAATCCAAATCCCTTTTTCCATCCAATTCCTTCCTAAAGATGTACAGACACTCAGCCCTGGTTTGCTCTCCTCCAGTTTCCCCTCCTTTTCCCTTTAAAAAAAATCCAAATTCCCCTTTTCCATCCAATTCCTCCAGACTCTCAGCCCAGGTTTGTTTTCCTGCAGAGTTTCCCCCCATTTTCCCATGGAAAAAAATCCAAATTCCCCTTTTCCATCCCATTCCTCCCTAAGGATGCACACACACTCAGCCCTGGTTTGTTCTCCTGACATCCAGGATTTCCTGTAGGGGAATTTCCCCCCATATTCCCATTAAAAAAAAAACAAATCCCTTTTTCCATCCCATTCCTCCCTAAGGATGCACAGACACTCAGCCCTGGTTTGCTCTCCTGACATCCAGGATTTCCTGCAGGAGATTTCCCCCTCAAAAAATTCCAGCACAAGGATTTTCTGCTCTCTCTCTGCCCTCCCCCATCCCCCAAATCGCAGCTGCCTGGGGGGAGAATTCCCAGAAGGAGGCGCTGGAGGAGCCCCAAATTCCCCAAATTTTCCCCCAGGGGTTTGGATGTTCTTGCCCAGCCCAAATGAAATCTGCAGGAGGTTTTTGGTTAGTTTTGGGTTTTTTTGTTTTGTTTTTTTGGGATTTTTTTTTTTTTTTTTTTTATTTATTATTATTTTTTGTTTGGGTGGGTTTTTTTGTTTTGTTTTGTTTTGTTTTGTTTTGTTTTGTTTTGTTTTGTTTTGTTTTTTTTATGGTGTGATTTTTTTGTGGTTTTTTTTGTGTTTTTTTTTTGAGGGGGGGATTTTTGTTAGGTTGTTAAATTTTTTTTTTTTGGTGTGGTTTTTTGTGCTCTTAAAACAAATATTCAGGTGTTCCCAAAATTTAAGGTGATTTTCAATAAATCCAGCAGAAGGAGCATCACAGCCTCACAGAGATGTCCCTGGAGAATGGGAAAAATTCCTCTTTTCTCTCTTCAGCTGCACACTCAAAAAAAAAAAAAAAAAAACCAAAAAAAAAAAAAAAAAGGAAAATGCTTGTAGCTAAATTAAAAAAAAAAAAAAAAAATGAAACAAGCCTCAAAAAGTATTGAAGAAATTGCTTTCCATGATGTGAAGTGGGTGTTAAAAGCAAAGCATCTTTTTTTCTGAAATTTAAAAATCCTTCAGCCTTTGAAATGTCCTTTTCACAGCCTCTCATGGATCCCAAGGGGAGAAACAGGAAAATGGGAAATAAAGGATGAAATCTGATTCATCCTTCCCAATCCCCTGCCTGGTAACTCTGCAGAGTTAATTTTGCTGGAAAAGTAAATTCAAGGGTTGTTCTGGAAAATCAGAATTAAAGTTTTTTTTCTCCTGGAAAAGCAGAATTAAAGATTGTTCTGGAAAAGTAAATTCAAGGGTCATTCTGGAAAAGCAGAATTAAAGTTTTTTTTTTTCTCCAGGAAAAGCAGAATTAATTTTTTTTTCTCCAGGAAGAGCAGAGTTAAAGGTTGTTCTGGAAAAGCAGAATTAAAGTTTTTTTCTCCAGAAAAATCAGAATTAAAGTTTTTTTCTCCAGGAAAAGCAGAATTAAAGTTTTTTTTTTCTCCAGGAAAAGCAGAATTAATTTTTTTTTCTCCAGGAAGAGCAGAGTTAAAGGTTGTTCTGAAAAAGCAGAATTAAAGTTTTTTTCTCCAGGAAAAGCAGAATTAAAGTTTTTTTGTCCAGGAAAAGCAGAATTAAAGTGTTTTGTCCAGGAAAAGCAGAACTAATTTTTTTTTTTCTCCAGGAAGAGCAGAGTTAAAGGTTGTTCTGGAAAAGCAGAATTAAAGTTTTTTTCTCCAGGAAAAGCAGAATTAAATTTTTTTTCCCTAGGAAAAGCAGAATTAAAGCCATTCCCAGGCAGTTCTCATGGCCCTTTTTGGCAACCAGGCAACCAAACAGGCTCTGAACTCATTTTGGCATTAATTAAATTAATTAAATTAAATAAATAAAATTAAATAATTAATTAAATAAAACCCTGGGAATGGGATTGGACAGAAGGAAATATTGTGGGAAGAATAATGAATGTACATTTAACAAACCAGAAAATTATGATTCTGATGAT
Source organism: Oenanthe melanoleuca (assembly GCF_029582105.1). NCBI lineage: Eukaryota > Metazoa > Chordata > Aves > Passeriformes > Muscicapidae > Oenanthe > Oenanthe melanoleuca. Next base: position 2,604,591 of record NC_079355.1, read on the forward strand.
CAAGAAAAGAATTGGTAAAGATTTATTCATGATTAAAGGATCCAAATAAAATGTCTGAAACAGAAGTTTTAATACTTAAATTTTTTACCATTTAAGGTTTTATCAAGGGTTATAGAAAGGACAAAGAGATGTTAAAGAGGGAAAAAAGGGGAAAACCCAACTGCAGTTTAAATGGAAATATTTGTCAAAAAATTGCATGGAGAAAAAATATAAATAAATATTTCTGTAAAAAAAAATAAAATTAAAACAAGCAATAAAATTAAAAGAAGCAACTTCAGTGATCAGCAATAAAAAAATCAGATTTTCCCTCCATGAGAGGTTGGGAAATGAATAATTAATTGATAACTCTGCCTCAGAGTGGTGCAAAGCCCTTTTCTCTGCAGGAGGAGGAATGCCAGGGATGGCAGAGCTGAGATGGAGAGGAGGATTCTGCTGCAAACCTTCCAAATTAAAATCAATCCAGAGTGATGGGGGAGCTTCTGCTCCACCCCTAAGGATGCTCCTGCAGGGCTGCTCTGGCTGCAGAATTCAGGCATTTTTTTTTATAAATTTAATTTTAATTTTTTATTCCCAGACTGCAGAGCTGAGCACATTCAGCTGCCCTGAGCCACCTCACTGCAGCACAGCTTTAATTCTTTATTTGTGTTTTATGGGCAGCAGCTCCTGCCAGACTGGGAAATAAAAGAGATTTTTACACCTTCCCAAAAAATTCTTTTCATTTGTATGTGTGGGGAGATGATTCACTCACTGCAGGGTGGATTTCTAAATATCCCACCTGGATTTTATTGCTGCCTCTGCAGCAAAGGGGAGAAAAAAATATTGCAGAGATTGAAATGACTGAATTATAGAAAAATAATTCCTCAGCTCATTCTCTCTGTGAGCAAAGGAAGCAAATCCTGGAATTCTCCTCTTCAGCTCCCTGCAGATAAAAGCACAACTCTAAAATCTCTCTGCTTGTTAATTGTCCACCCAGCCCACAAATGCTTGTTTGGACCCGTGTTTTATTTTTATTTTCATTCATACTGGACAATTTTGGGGAGGAAATTGCTGCATTGTGAGTTTCATGTGCTCTCAGCTGTGCTGTAAATGCAATTTTCTCTCTTCACTCTGTCACCAGCAGGACTGGCACAGCAAAAATGGGCAAAAAGGGAAATATCCCAGTGCTTCCCTCTGGATGCTGCTGCTGCTATGAGGATCCAAAATCCCAAAACTTGAGGGAAATTCAATTTTTCCTGCTGCACTTCATGTTCCTTCAGCACCCAGCCCTCAACCAACAGCACAAAAATAGAATTAATGCTAGAGGCCAATTAAATCTTTGCAGCAGGGATGGGGCTGGTCCCCAGAGCAGCTTTTTAGGGCAACAAAGCTCAGCTTAACTGAGATTGCCTTAAACTGGGGACTGCAGTGAGGCCTAAAGTCAGGACCAGCTGAACCCAGCTCAGTGTGGGGCTGGTGGGTCCAACCCTTGCTCATCACATGGGCAGGAAGCCAATTAAAGCAATAATTGATTAATTATCTCGTTCCAAATGGGCTGGGAGGGTTTTTTTCAGGAGTTTTATTTGATTTAGGAGAAGCTGCCCCATCCCTGGAAGTGCCCAAGGCCAGGCTGGAGCACCAGAGGAAGGTGCTCATGGTAGGGGTGGAAAAATAAATTTTTTTAAGGTTCCTTCCACCCAAACCACTCCAAGATTTGGCCCCAAACCCTCTCAGTTGTTTAATTGCTGGATCCAAAAGCAGAACACGAATTTAATTGATTTTAATTGAGATTAAGAACCAAGCCTGGGATCTGCCATCAGATGTTGCAGCCCAGTTTGGAGGCCTGAACCAAGAATTAAACAAAGCTAATTAATGAATCTTCTAATTAAGCATTCCCTGATAGAGCTGAGATGAAAGAATTGGCTGCCTGCTCCCTGCAGCTCCTGTAATCAAGAGACAGGACAAACTCAAAGGGAGCAAACTGCTGCTACTGTGGGCAGAAATATTTTTTATTTTTTATTTTTTATTCCCAGAAATTGGTGTAAATAATAATAAAATCATGAAAGCTGCCCAGGCAGTGGCACCAACAAAGCAAACAGTGCTTCAAAGGAGATAAATTAAACTTTATTTGCATTTTTCTGAGTCTCCCAGACATTGTAGTTCAGTCCTTGCAGACAAAATTTTGCTTTGGTTTGGGAATTCCTGGGAGTGTTGCCTCATATCAAAAGGACTGTTTGGAATGCAGGGAGAGGAATTCCTAAAATGTGAGATTTTGTTGCAGTTCATCAAAATAGATCAGAGCATTTTTCTTTTTGCCTGGTTTAATTCAACTCATCCAGAGACTTTGATATAATTTTAGAGAAATACATAAGACCTGACATCAGAGCTATTGAATATTTTTAGCAATGGGAGTGCCCAATTCCCCACTCCCCCAGAGCTGAGGTAAAAATCTTTTTTTTTTAAAGAAAACCGATGTTTTTGCTTTTTTTTTTTTAACTCAGGACTGCTTGATTTCTGTGTAAATCCCAACTAAGCAGCTCCTTCTGTGCTTCTGCAATAAAAGCAGCAGCAGACAGTGAAGGCTCCACCCCGTTGCAGTTTCTGATGGGAAATTCTTTGATTAAAAAATGAAAAATAAAAAAAAAAAAAAAAAGAGTTTACAGGGTGCATTCAGATAATTTCTGGGTTTCAGAATTTTCAGGGGGGTTTTCCCCTGAGGAAACACCAGCTGCAGGTCAGGATTTGTGATTTATGATTTATGGCTGCAGCAGAGGAAAAGGGAGGAGCAGGGATGTTTGTTTTGCTGCTTTCCCAAACCAGTGGGGTTTGGATTGATGGAATGGTTTGGGTGGGGAGGGACCTCCCAGGGACCCTGCCAGGGATGGGCACTGCTGCCTTTTAGAATAATTTGCTTTATTCAGCTCACGTTCCCAAGGTGGGTTTGGGGTTTTCTGCCTGAAGTGCTGATGGGCTGGGGATGCTCACACCCAGTTAAACCAGTAAGGAGCAGCTCCAGCTCCAGCAGGGGCAAAGGGGGACAGTGCTGAGCTGTGCAGGTGACACCAGTGGCACCACTCCATCCCTCTCCTCTGCTCACAATATTGATTTTTCCAACAGCAGCACACCCAGGGCTTGGCTACCCTCTGCATTATGGCAGAAAGCAGCACAAAGGACACAAAGGGAGGGGTGGGATCTGTCTGCAAACACAATTCGGGGAGCAGACACCCATCTCCTCCTCCTCATCCTCCTGGCACACAGAAAAAAAAATGTTTCCCACCCCTAAAACAAGTGAGCAGGAATTTTAACAGCCTGCAGTTACCAGGCTGGTTTTGCTGGGATCTGAAGCTCAGTGGTTTTTACAAGCTGTACATTCCTTTATTAGCACATGGCATTAAAATAATGGCAGCATTAATAATTAAATCCTGTGCTCAGGTTGCTGTAGGGCAGATTTGCATAAATCCACTGGCATGGAATGAGGTATTGCAGTTTGCAGGAGCTGAGTATCCCAGAAATATCATCTCCCTGAATCCCTGACCAGCATGCTGGGAACCCACAGCGACTCTATTCCTCATTCCTTCCCCTTTCAAGCCCAATCCCTGCTCAAGATAAAACAGATTAGCACAGAAAACTCCACCTGTGCTGCTCTTTGCACGTTCTGAATAATGGATGGCTGCTCTGGCATGCCTGAGTGCAGCCACAGCTCAAATTTAAGGAAGAAATGGTGAATCCAGATGGGTTTGCAGTGAGAGCAGCTGCACTGATCCTCAGCAGGACTTGCAGATCTGCACAGTAAAGCTCTGCTGGGATGTGTGGGACACTCCAGCCTTTATGAGCTCTGGGTGCAGCTCTCTCCATGCAGAAGGAGCTCAGAGGAGCAGGGACTGCAGCTCTGTGCCTCTGCCCTTCACAGCCCAGTGATCCCCATATTTGCACACCCCGAGACCTAAGGAGGAGCTGTCACACCACAGGTGATGCTCAGTGTGAGGAAATACAGCAAATGCACCCTGCTCTGCCTTCCCTAAAAATGCTGCCATTAAACAAACATTTATTTGTGCCAGAAATACCCAACAGCACTGCAATTAGTGACAGGAACATTAATTAATGCACATTACTAAGTCCTTCTCCTTTCTCTGGGAAGCCCCTCAGCATTTTATCTGTCCATTAAATGTCTGTACTGACTGTCATTCCTTCCTTGAGAAAGCTTTGAAGAGTCTGTTTTGTGATATATTTGCCCTTCTGACTCCAATGGGTGAATTCTCATTGTCTATCTAAACCTCCCATGCAGTCTGTGCTCAACACATCTCTAATTTACCTCTGATAAATCTCTCCTACATAAAACCTGCTTTGCTTTAATCCACCAGTGGCAACAGCCTGGCCCAGGGGTAGCTGCAATGCAGCTGTCCAATTTAATCTCTGCATCAGCCAGACTAGACAAGGATAAATATCCTGTGCCTGTGATCCATGTCTCAGGCAGACTTGGCTCCAGGGAATCTCCAGTATCCAGGTACCAGTGTGCCCTGCCAGGATGGAACCACCCTGTGCCTGCTGCTGCTGCTTTTGTGCCATGACACAAAACAAACTGCCAGGCTTCCCCTGAAGGGCCAAGGCCAGGCTGGGGGGGACAGGGGAGGTGACACTGCCAGGACAGGGGTGGCACTGGGACAGGGGAGGTGACATTGCCATGGCAGGGGTGACACTGGGACAGGGGAGGTGACATTGCCATGGCAGGGGTGGCACTGGGACAGGGGAGGTGTCCCTGACACGGCAGGGGTGACACTGGGACAGGGGAGGTGTCCCTGCCAGGACAGGGGTGGCACTGGGACAGGGGAGGTGACACTGCCAGGGCAGGGGTGGCACTGGGACAGGGGAGGTGTCCCTGACACGGCAGGGGTGGCACTGGGACAGGGGAGGTGTCCCTGCCAGGACAGGGGTGGCACTGGGACAGGGGAGGTGACTGCCATGGCAGGGGTGGCACTGGGACAGGGGAGGTGACACTGCCAGGACAGGGGTGGCACTGGGACAGGGGAAGTGTCATTGACATGGCAGGGGTGGCACTGGGACAGGGGAGGTGACACTGCCAGGACAGGGGTGACACTGGGACAGGGGAGGTGACACTGCCAGGGCAGGGGTGGCACTGGGACAGGGGAGGTGACACTGCCAGGACAGGGGTGGCACTGGGACAGGGGAAGTGTCATTGACATGGCAGGGGTGGCACTGGGACAGGGGAGGTGTCCCTGCCAGGACAGGGGTGGCACTGGGACAGGGGAGGTGACACTGACACGGCAGGGGTGGCACTGGGACAGGGGAGGTGACACTGCCAGGACAGGGGTGGCACTGGGACAGGGGAAGTGTCCCTGCCATGGCAGGGGTGGCACTGGGACAGGTGACACTGCCAGGACAGGGGTGGCACTGGATGAGCTGTGAGGTTCCTCCCAACCCAAACCATTCCATCATTCCAGGATCCCATAATTACCTGGTTATTAGGGACCACTTGTAACAAAGGACGTGGGGAGAATGCAGAGGCTCAAAGAGCACCCATGCCTGGTGAAAACGGCAAACTGAAGGGAAAGAAATATCCAATTTACACAGCTGGGTGTCCCCAACCTCCCCGAGGTGACCTCAGCCACAGCCTGGGGCTGGCAGCACATTCCTGGAACTCCTGCCGGGGCAGCTGTGGAGGGTGTAAAACACAGCCTGGGCGGGTGGGGGGTGCAGACAGACCTGCGGGGAGCTGGATCTGAAAGGAGAGCCTGAAGGGGGGCGAGAGATGGCCCGGGAGGGTCCGAGGCTGTGCCCAAGGAGCGACGAGGCGGGGCCGAGCCGGGGACGTTCCAGAGCGGGCAGGACACAGACACCGTGCCCGCGGGGATAGCGGAGCTGGGCGGGCATCCTCTCACTGCCAAAATACCCGGAGCTGTGCGGGCATCCTCTCACTGCTAAAATACCCGGAGCTGTGCGGGCATCCTCTCACTGCCAAAATACCCGGAGCTGTGCGGGCATCCTCTCACTGCTAAAATACTCAGAGCTCTGCGGGCATCCTCTCACTGCTAAAATACCCGGAGCTGTGCGGGCATCCTCTCACTGCTAAAATACCCGGAGCTGTCCAGACATCCTCTCACTGCTAAAATACCCAGAGCTGTGCGGGCATCCTCTCACTGCTAAAATACCCAGAGCTGTCCGTACATCCTCTCATTGCTAAAATACCCAGAGCTGGGCGGGCATCCTCTCACTGCCAAAATAATCGGAGCTGTGCGGGCATCCTCTCACTGCTAAAATACCCAGAGCTGTCCAGACATCCTCTCACTGCCAAAATACCCGGAGCTGTGCGGGCATCACCGGGCGAGGTCCGGCCCGCGCCGCTCAGGGCATCACAGCAGTGAGGGAATGCCTGGACCGCTCCTCCCGCCACCTCCCGCAGGATGCCTGGACCGCTCCTCTCGCCACCTCCGCAGGATGCCTGGACCGCTCCTCCCGCCACCTCCCCGCAGCGATGTCGCCGCGCCCCGCCCCGTCCCCGCCCGGAGCGCGCTCCGCCCGCCCTCCCCGCGCATAAATAGCGGGGTGCGGGCGGCGCCCGCCGCAGAGCAGCCGCCGGAGCCCCCGCAGCCATGAGCTCGTACGGCTACGACCCGTTCTTCCCGTCCTACAAGCGGCGCTACGCGGACAGCCCGCGCATCCATGTGTCGGTGCGCAGCGGCGGCGGCTTCGGCTCTGCGCGCTCCGCGTACTCCAGCCTGTCCGCGCCCGTGTCCTCCGTGTCCGTGCGCCGCAGCTACGCCACCTCCAGCGCCTCGGGCTCGCTGCTGCACTCGGTGGACAGCCTGGACCTCAGCCAGGTGGCCGCCATCAGCAACGACCTCAAGTCCATCCGCAGCCAGGAGCGAGCGCAGCTGCAGGACCTCAACGACCGCTTCGCCTGCTTCATCGAGCGCGTCCACGAGCTGGAGCAGCAGAACAAGGTGCTGGAGGCCGAGCTGCTGGTGCTGCGGCAGAAGCACGCCGAGCCCTCCCGCTTCCGAGCGCTGTACGAGCAGGAGATCCGCGAGCTGCGCTTGGCCGCGGAGGAGGCGACGAGCGAGAAGCAGGCGCTGCAGGGCGAGCGGGAGAGCCTGGAGGAGACGCTGCGGGGGCTGCAGGCTCGCTACGAGGAGGAGGTGCTGAGCCGCGAGGATGCGGAGGCGCGGCTGCTGGAGGTGCGCAAGGGCGCGGACGAGGCGGCGCTGGCGCGGGCGGAGCTGGAGAAGCGGGTGGACAGCCTGCTGGACGAGCTGGCCTTCCTCAAGAAGGTGCACGAGGAGGAGCTGGCCGAGCTGCAGGCGCAGATCCAGTACGCTCACCTGTCGGTGGAGATGGACGTGTCGGCCAAGCCCGACCTGTCGGCAGCGCTGCGCGACATCCGCGCTCAGTACGAGAAGCTGGCGGCGCGCAACATGCAGAACGCCGAGGAGTGGTTCCGCAGCCGCTTCACCGTGCTCAGCGAGAGCGCGGCCAAGAACACGGACGCCGTGCGAGCCGCCAAGGACGAGGTGTCCGAGAGCCGCCGCCTGCTCAAAGCCAAGACGCTGGAGATCGAGGCCACCCGCGGCATGAACGAGGCGCTGGAGAAGCAGCTGCAGGAGCTGGAAGAGAAGCAGAGCGCGGATATCTCCGCGCTGCAGGTGAGGGGCGGGGGGTGGAAGGGGCTCTGCAGGGGAGGAGGGTCGGGGTCCTTCGGGGAGGGGATGATGGGGCGTGCGGGATGCTGCGGGTCGGGAGATTTCGGGGTTTGGAGGGTCCTGCGGGTGAGGGGATGTCGGGGTTGGAAGGGTTCTGAAGATGAGGGGATGGTTTGGTTTGGAGGGTCCTGCAGGTCAGGAGATGCTGGGGTTTGGAGGGCTCTGAAAATGAGGCGATGTTGGGGTTGGAAGGGTTCTGAAGATGAGGGGATGGTTTGGTTTGGAGGGTTCTGAAGGTGAGGAGAGGTTGGGGTGTGCAGGATGCTGCAGGTCAGGAGATGCTGGGGTTTGGACGGTTCTGAAGATGAGGAGATGATGGGGTTTGGAGGGCTCTGAAAATGAGATGTTGGGGTTTGGAGGGTTCTGCAGGTGATGGGTCAGGTTTTACAGGGTTCTGCAGGTGAGGGGTCTCAGCGTTTTTTGGGGTCTGCAGATGAAAAGATGGATTTTGGGGTTTGAAGGGTTCTGCAGGTGAAGGAGTGGATGTTGCAGTTTGAAGGGTTCTGCAGGTGAGGGGGTTCAAGGTTTGAAGGGCTCTGCAGGTGAACAGATGGATTTTGGGGTTTTCTGGGCTCTGCAGGTGAAGAGGTGGACATTGGGGTTTGCAGTAAAGGGGGTTCAGGATTTGCTGAGGGGATTTGGGCTCTGCAGCCCCTCACAGATGAGGTTTGGGGGGTTGTTGGAAGCATCACTCCTGGTTTGTGCTGTGCCTGGGCTGCAGATAACTCACCCTGAAATCACAGTGCAGAATGGCACAGAGCTGTACAGGGTGTGGTGTGTAAATACAGACCCACATCTGGATTACCAAAATCATCCCAGAAATGGGGACACTGCTTCTGGTCCTGCTTATCTAAAGCGTGAGGAGTTATAAAATCAGAATTCAAAATGCCCCTGATAAAGCCCAATATCATGTGTCCATGTACTGATACAGCCTGATACAAAAAAAAAATTTAAAAAATCACAGAATCATAGAATATCCCGAGCTGGAAGGGACCCACAAGGATCACCAATGGATATCCCTAAGCTAAAATTAGAAAAAGCACATAAAAGCCAAAATCAAAATGAAACAATGCACAAATTTCACGGATGCTTTGGCACTTGGGTACCAGAAAATTGGTCTCTGTGTGTTAAATAGGGCTGGAATAATGTGGAGTAGAAAACCTGCCAGGTTTTAAAGGTGTTAAGTGATGCTTTTTGGCTGAGGCTGGAGTGGGAGCTGAGCAATTTCTGTCTGCTAGAGCGGGATTAAATTAAAAGGATTGGAGAAATTCCTTGTGGTTATTGCTGGATTTGAGAGAACAGAATTTTATGCTGTCATTATCATTCCATCCAACAGGATACAATCAACAAACTGGAGAATGAGCTGAGAACCACCAAGAGTGAGATGGCTCGGTACCTGAAGGAGTATCAGGACCTGCTCAATGTGAAAATGGCCCTGGACATCGAAATTGCAGCCTACAGGTACGGTGGGGGATGTTTTAATGAGCCACAACTCTTCAGGAGAATTCAGGTTATTTATCACTCCCCCAGCAGAAATTGTGGCAGACTTTAATCAGTTCCTCTCTGTGTGCACACAGAATTTTTAGCTTGGCAAGAAATGATCTCAGCTGTCCATCCTTACAGATAAAATCCCTGTTCTGTAAAGAGATTTGGATAAATGGAATTCCTCAATAGAATGGCTCACTCTCAAAATATGAAATCCTTCAAGAATAGGTTTTTGTTTTTGTTTTGTTTTTTTTTTTCTAAATTACAAATCTACAAATTAAATATTTTCCAGCAGAATTGCTGCTAAATAACTGTGATGGTTTGTCTCAGATACTGAGAGATTTCCCTGCTGGAACAGAATTTCTGTAGAAGCCACAAGGGGGAACAGTGAGAGAGCAGCTCCAAACCTTGTCCTGCAGGGTGGCAAAATGCACCTCTGGCTTCACCTGCCAGGGAAAGCTGAGCCTAGAGAGGTTTTCCTGTTCCTCCAGCAAGAAAAAATATTAATTAATTAATAATGGATGTGCTTGAAGAAATTATTCCAAGAAAACAGGGTAGTGCAAACCCAACCCTTAATTAATTAATAACCACGCGTGCACCTTGCAGGGCTTTTAGTGCCGAGCTCTGCTGCAGCACAACCAACTCTTTTCACTTTTAATTTTTTTTTTTTTTTTTGCTGCTAGGAAACTCCTGGAAGGCGAAGAGACCAGGCTGAGCTTCACCAGCGTGGGCAGCATCACCAGTGGCTACAGCCAGAGCAGCGCCAGCTTCGGCAGGAGCGCCTACAGCGGCCTCCAGGCCAGCTCCTACCTGCTGGGCAGCCGCCCCTTCCCCTCCTACTACTCCAGCCACGTGCAGGAGGAGCAGGTCGAGATCGAGGAGACCATCGAGGCTGCCAAGGCAGCAGAAGCCAAGGCAGCTCCTGCAGAGGAGGGCGAGGAGGAGGAGAAGGAGGAAGGCGAGGGAGAAGAGGGGGAAGAGGGGGAAGAGGAGGAGGAAGGTACGTGAACATCTCTTCTGCTCGTGCTGTACCCTGGGATTACACCCCAGACATCCCAGTTATTAAATTCCAGTTATTAAATACCAATTATTAAATCCCAGTTAATTATTAAATCCCAATTATTAAATCTGAGTTATTAAATCGCAGTATTAAATATTAAATCCCAATTGTTATTAAATCCCAGTTAATTATCAAATCCCAGTTATTAAATCCCAGTTATTAAATCCCAGTTATTAAATCCCAGTTAATTATTAAATCCCAGTTATTAAATCTGAGTTATTAAATCGCAGTAATTATTAAATCCCAATTGTTATTAAATCCCAGTTAATTATTAGATCCCAATTATCAAATCCCAATTATCAAATCCCAGTTAGTTATTAAATCCCAGTTAATTATTAAATCCCAGTTATTAAATCCCAGTTATTAAATCGCAGTAATTATTAAATCCCAATTGTTATTAAATCCCAGTTGATTATTAGATCCCAATTATTAAATCCCAGTTAATTATTAGATCCCAATTATTAAATCCCAGTTAATTATCAAATCCCAGTTATTAAATCCCAATTATTAAATCCCAGTTAATTATCAAATCCCAATTATCAAATCCCAATTATCAAATCCCAGTTAATTATTAAAAACCCCAATTAATTATTAAAAACCCCAATTAATTATTAAAAACCCCAATTATTAAAAACCCCAATTATTAAATCCCAATTACTAAATCAATTATTAAAGCCCTTTTCTGCTCCCATGAGGCAAAGGGTGGTGGTGTTAAGCACGTGGAATTTCCCAGGAAAGTCTAAATATCGAATAAGGTAAGGTCAAGTGCTCAAATCAGGCAGATTAAAGGTTTCAAAAAACCCAGAGATGATGTTCAGATCCTCAAAAATCAGGACCAAGGACATCCTGAGCTAAAAATGAATTCCCAGAGAGCAGCCTGAGATAATGAGAGCACCAGGTGATGCGTGGGGTGGGTTCAGTGCATGGCAACCTCCCCTCTCTGCGAGGCCCCTGAACTGTGAGGGCTCCATTAGTGAAAAATTTAATTATAGTGAAATTACAGCTATTGGGGAGCTGTGAAGGATTATTCACTTTGAGCACCGAGTCCAGATATTTTTCAAGGCCATGATTTGTTTCACTCCCCTTGAAATTCAGGAGAAATTTGGTTGTAGCAGCTGCCAAAACCTGTGGGGTTGAAAGGGATTCCCCCTGAGCTGGGATCAGGAATGTGAAATATCTTTCTGTCCTTAAAGGTGCTAAGGAGGAGTCAGAGGAAGCCAAAGAGGGTGAGGAAGAGGAAGGAGAAGGGGAAGAAACAGCAGCAGAAGAAGGGGAGGAATCCCAGGAAGCTGCTGAGGAAGCTGCTGAGGAGGAGAAGGAGGAGAAGGAAGCAGCAGGGAAGGAAGAGAGCGAAGGCAAGAAGAAAGCTTGACCAGCTGAGCTGAGCACAGCTGCAGCCTCACCCATTAATCCAGGGCCCACTGGGGCTCCAGCCCATGATTTCTGATGTTTCTCCCCTGCAGAGTCTGAGTTTGCTTGCAGAGCACCCAAGGCTTGCTCCCCGAGTGCCGCATGGTTCCACGGCTGAGTTCAGGGCTCCTGCCTGGCTGACCAGGACCTCAACATTTAAAATGGGAGGGGAAAAATAAAAATAAAAAATAAGTGGTGGGAATGAAAGGTTAACTGTAACTTGCATTTAAAATAATTCTGGAAACGGTGGGTGGGGGAAATGGTGGAGGCTTCATTAAGTACGTGCAATAAAGCTGTCAATAAAGTTCAGAAATGCTCACACTGATTCCTTGGGTGTGTCCTGAGTCACTGATGCCCTTAAAGGGTTAATAAAGGGGTTTATCCTGCTCATCTTGTGAATGAGAAGTGGTGGGAAAAAAATCTCATTTCACACATTTCATAAAAATCCCCTGGGGTGTGGTGGTGGCTGGGATGGTCTCACTGGCTGAAGCACAAACTCCTTTCTGAAAAATGAGAATTTTATCAAACCAACCCAGAGGAGAGAGGCAAATGTGGCTGTTAAACTGTGGCAGGAAATTGTTCAGTGTCTGGGGGGGATCAGTAAGGAGAGGGAAGAACAATGGAGGGTGTGGGTGAACAAAGAATATAATAAAAAATGACATTAAAATCAAACCATGATGAGCAATTAGAAGGATGGATGGTGTGGGGGAAGGAGCTGCCTGAGCTCAACCCTCTCTGGGCTGCAGAGGCTCCTTTTCTTCTGAGAATTTCCCAAAACTTCTAAAATTTTGACAGCACAAAAAAGGAGCATCTCACCAGCCTGGCAATTCCACAAGCTCCTGTGCTCTAAGCCTGTCAGTGTTCAATTAACTAAAGCTGACACAAAAAATTCAACCTTGTACTAATGCTGCAAATGAAACCAGTTTAAATAAAACCCACAGAAATTTGAGTTAAAATAGGCATTAATGGCTGCACTGAACATTACAGGAAGGTTGTCTGGATGAGTTTTTGCACAGGATTTTGGGGTAACTTTGGATTTTATGCACTGGTGGTGTGGTATCAGTTTGTGTTGGTTCTGAGTTTTGTTCAGAGAGAAAGGAAATTTCTTTTTTTATACAAGTTTTAGGGGGGGACTAAAAGCATCTCCCTTTTCAGTGTTCAAAGGGTGATTAAAAAAATTATGGTGGGTGAAGCCATCAGTTAAAATTACTCTTTTCTTCCACATTCCCAAGAGAAGCAGCAAGAGGAAGAAAAAGAAGCTTGTTCAAACCTTCCAGAAAAGCAGGAATTCCAGAACCGAGTTCCAATATCATTCCCAATTTTTTTTTCCCTACTTTCCTGGGACTTTGATGCTTTTGAGAACCAGAAGGAAAACGAGTAAAATAATTTTCACTTTCTTCAACAACACCTCTTAATTTTTTACTTTTACATTTCCCTCCTGTTTTTAATGGAGATTTTTCTCCCTGTGTTTATGCAGAGCTGCTGTTAGAAATGAGATTTGATTTTCCCTCTCCAGGACAGTGCTGAGGAGAGCTGGGGGAACTTTCAGCTCTTCACAGAGAGCTCCCAGAGCTGCAGGGGGATGGAGAGAGCTGCTCCTGTGGGGTGTGACAGCCCCAGCTCCCCCCGTGCTGCTGGGGCTGCTGCTCAGAGATAAGAGATGAGAGCTGGTTCTGAGAAATGAGAGCTGGTTCTGGGCAATTCCCCAAAGTCTGGCACTCAGCTGGGACACAGGGGCTGCTCCTGAGGGGGAAAATCCTTTTCCAGCCCCGTTGGCAAAACCCATCAGGACCATTAAAGGCAGAGCTGAGCTGGACAGAGAACACAGAAAATGGGTGGAGGGGCAGGACAAAGGGAATGGCTTCAAACTGATGGGATACAGGGAAGGAATTCTTCACTTAGGGGATCTGGGATGGAATTCCCAGAGCAGCTGAGGCTGCCCTGGACCCCAGGCAGTGCCCTGGAGAGGGTTTGGAGTGACCTGGGACAGTGGCTGTCCCTGCCCACGACAGGTGAGTCTGGATGAGCTTTAAGGTCCCTTCCAACCCACCCCATTCCACGATTTATCAAACCCTGCCTTTCCCCCAAGCACTCTGAGCCTGAACTCTCCAAACCCCAAATTTTCATCCTCCTTCTTGCCTTATTTTCCCTTTCTCTGCGTGTTTGGGAGGGGAAGCTCGCTGTGCAGAGCTCCGGCCGCTCCCGGGGCTGTTTTTAATGCCCCGCAGCCCTGCAGGGCTGAGGCAGGAGCTGGGAGAGCTGCTGGTGCTCCCAGGGCTGCGGGATGGATCCTGCCCCAGCCCTCGGCTCACCTTGCAGAGTCACCCGGGAGCGTCCAGGCGCTGCTTTGACGCAATGCAGTAAAATCCGGCAGAGAAACTCGGGAGAAACTTTCCCGGAGTTGCGGCTGCAAGTGAAGGCAGCAGCGAGTGCAGCGGGATTTCCTGCATATGTATATGTATATGTATATGTATATGTATATGTATATGTATATGTATATGTATATGTATATGTATATGTATATGTATATGTATAATTTATATTTTTATAATTTTTAAATTTTCTTTATTTAGTTAGTTATTTATGTATTATTTATTTTATTATTTATATATAATTACATATATTGTATATGTATATGTATATGTATATGTATATGTATATGTATATGTATATGTATATGTATATGTATAATTTATATTTTTATAATTTTTAAATTTTCTTTATTTAGTTAGTTATTTATGTATTATTTATTTTATTATTTATATATAATTACATATATTGTATATGTATATGTATATGTATATGTATATGTATATGTATATGTATATGTATAATTTATATTTTTATAATTTTTAAATTTTCTTTATTTAGTTAGTTATTTATGTATTATTTATTTTATTATTTATATATAATTACATATATTGTATATGTATATGCATATGCATATGTATATGTATATGTATATGTATATGTATATGTATATGTATATGTATATGTATAATTTATATTTTTATAATTTTTTAAATTTTCTTTATTTAGTTAGTTATATATGTATATGTATATGTATATGTATATGTATATGTATATGTATAATTTATATTTTTATAATTTTTAAATTTTCTTTATTTAGTTAGTTATTTATGTATTATTTATTTTATTATTTATATATAATTACATATATTGTATATGTATATGTATATGCATATGTATATGTATATGTATATGTATATGTATATGTATAATTTATATTTTTATAATTTTTAAATTTTCTTTATTTAGTTAGTTATTTATGTATTATTTATTTTATTATTTATATATAATTACATGTATTGTATATGTATATGTATATGTATATGTATATGTATATGTATATGTATATGTATATGTATATGTATATGTATAATTTATATTTTTATAACTTTTGAATTTTCTTTATTTAGTTAGTTATTTATGTATTATTTATTATTTATATATAATTACATATATTGTATATGTATATGTATATGTATATGTATATGTATATGTATATGTATATGTATATGTATATGTATAATTTATATTTTTATAATTTTTAAATTTTCTTTATTTAGTTAGTTATTTATGTATTATTTATTTTATTATTTATATATAATTACATGTATATGTATATGTATATGTATATGTATAATTTATATTTTTATAATTTTTAAATTTTCTTTGTTTAGTTAGTTATTTATGTATTATTTATTATTTATATATAATTACATATATTGTATATGTATATGTATATGTATATGTATATGTATATGTATATGTATATGTATATGTATATGTATAATTTATATTTTTATAATTTTTAAATTTTCTTTATTTAGTTAGTTATTTATGTATTATTTATTTTATTATTTATATATAATTACATGTATATGTATATGTATATGTATATGTATATGTATATGTATAATTTATATTTTTATAACTTTTGAATTTTCTTTATTTAGTTAGTTATTTATGTATTATTTATTTTATTATTTATATATAATTACATATATTGTATATGTATATGTATATGTATATGTATATGAATATGTATATGTATATGTATATGTATATGTATATGTATATGTATATGTATATGTATAATTTATATTTTTATAATTTTTAAATTTTCTTTATTTAGTTAGTTATTTATATATTATTTATTTTATTATTTATATATAATTACATATATTGTATATGTATATGTATATGTATATGAATATGTATATGTATATGTATATGTATATGTATATGTATAATTTATATTTTTATAATTTTTAAATTTTCTTTATTTAGTTAGTTATTTATGTATTATTTATTTTATTATTTATATATAATTACATATATTGTATATGTATATGTATATGTATATGTATATGTATATGTATATGTATATGTATATGTATATGTATATGTATATGTATATGTATAATTTATATTCTTATAATTTTTAAATTTTCTTTATTTAGTTAGTTATTTATGTATTATTTATTTTATTATTTATAT
Organism: Oenanthe melanoleuca; assembly: GCF_029582105.1. Lineage (NCBI taxonomy): Eukaryota > Metazoa > Chordata > Aves > Passeriformes > Muscicapidae > Oenanthe > Oenanthe melanoleuca. Next base: position 2,620,761 of record NC_079355.1, read on the forward strand.
ATAATTACATGTATATGTATATGTATATGTATATGTATAATTTATATTTTTATAACTTGAATTTTCTTTATTTAGTTAGTTATTTATGTATTATTTATTATTTATATATAATTACATATATTGTATATGTATATGTATATGTATATGTATATGTATATGTATATGTATATGTATATGTATATGTATATGTATATGTATAATTTATATTTTTATAATTTAAAAATTTTCTTTATTTAGTTAGTTATTTATGTATTATTTATTATTTATATATAATTACATATATTGTATATGTATATGTATATGTATATGTATATGTATATGTATATGTATATGTATATGTATAATTTATATTTTTATAATTTTTAAATTTTCTTTATTTAGTTAGTTACTTATGTATTATTTATTTTATTATTTATATATAATTACATATATTGTATATGTATATGCATATGCATATGCATATGTATATGTATATGTATATGTATATGTATATGTATATGTATATGTATATGTATATGTATAATTTATATTTTTATAATTTTTAAATTTTCTTTGTTTAGTTAGTTATTTATGTATTATTTATTATTTATATATAATTACATATATTGTATATGTATATGTATATGTATATGTATATGTATATGTATATGTATATGTATATGTATATGTATATGTATATGTATATGTGTATATATGTATATATATAATTTATATTTTTATAATTTAAAATTTTATTTATTTATTTACTTATATATAATTTATTTTTTTATTTTATTATTTTTATATAATTATATATAGTATATATGTGTGTATATGTATATGTATATGTTTATGTTTTTATGTCTATATGTATATATATGTATATATGTATATATATAATTTATTTCTTTATAATTTATAAATTTTATTTATTTATTTACTTATTTATATATTATTTATTTATTTTATTGTTTATATATAATATATATAATATATATATTATATAAGGATAGATATTATATATATGTATATGTATATATGTATATATGTCTATGTATGTATATATATGTATATATATAATTTATATTTCTATAATTTATAAATTTTATTAATTTACTTATTTTTATAATTCATAACATATTTAATTTATATAATGGAATTTTATAATTTACATAATTTATAATTTACATATTTATATATATATTTATATAAATATAAACCTGCTACCTTCCCAGATTGGTTTTCCTTGAAAAAAACAAGGAATCCTGAAAAAAAACGTGTGAATGGGGAGAGCACAAACCCTGATGACTGGAGAAAATTCTGGTGGCTGACTCAGCAAACGCATCCTGCCTGTGTTTTGTAACGCTCCCACTTTGTTCCCACCTGGAATTTTGTTCTGGGATGCTGAAAAATAACTGTGGCATCTCCACAACCCAGCACAGGAAAAAAAAATCCTTGTTTAGGGTGGTCAGAATATCCCACCTTGAAAAAAATGCAGAAATCTTCACTGAAAATTCCTTTAATTATTGTTTTACCCTTCGTGGATTTTTTTTTTTATTGTTTAATTAATTTCTCTGTCTGAAAATAATTATTCCCTTTGTCTGGAGGAATAATTGGTGCAGAACAGGAAAATAACATCCAATTTCTGCCTCTCTGCTCTCCTTTGAAACTGTTTGATTGCAGATGTCAGCAGACAAAACCTCTTGGCACCATTAAATATTAATCAGTTCTTGCAGTTTTATAAACATTTAGAGATATGTTAACTGCTTGCTTGTTCCTCCTAGGATTTGCTGGGAACATCTGCAGTGGGAATTGGGCTAAATTCCCAAATCTGGTGTGTTGAGAAGAGGGAAAATACAATTGTGGGGAATAACTGGGAGATATTTTGGGTGGGAAATGTGGATTTTGGGAATTACATCGAGCCAAGAGGTTTTTCCTCCCAAAACCATCCAGGGAGTGGATGTGCCCAGGAACTGCAATCCTGGATTTGTGCAAACCCCAAATCGGGATTTTGGGTTCCCTGGGGCTGGAAAGGAATCCCAAGGTGGAAAACATCCCAGCTGCAGGTGTGAAACGTTCCCAAATCTGCTGTGACACCACATTCAATCCACAGTGCAGGTGACCCTTCCTCTCCTGAAGATTCCCAGCTCCCCACCCTGAGGGATGGGCTCTGCAGTTCTGGAATTTTTAGAAACTTCTAGAACTTGTTTGGAAGCACACACACACACATAATTAAATTGAATAATAATTAGCATCATTCACCACGTTAAATATCAGTCTCTGGTTTTGTGGTGCTCTCTTAAAAATTTATTTAAATCCAACCTTCAGTTCTCACCAAGCTTTGGGCACTTTGTGTTTCATCACGATTTGGTGCAGATACCAAAAACAGGGGCGTGCTGAACTCCTTATTCCTAAAGGTAATTTTCTGTCACACCCACACATGGCCACTGTTTAATTTGCAAAATCTGCTTTAATTAATCATCACTCAGCAGCCAGGCTGATTCCCATTATTGGGAGCAGCAGGAGAAACTTCCATTGCTTTGCTCCTCAAAGAGACCCAGATTTATTTATCTGCTGTGGACTCTGCACTATTTCTGAAGTGAAGAACACACTGAACCCTTTCAACTCAGAACTCCTTGATCTTCAGTTATTGATGGGGTGAAGAATCCATGGAAATCCTAGATTTTGATCAGACCCACAATTAACCAACAGATTTCAGGGCCTGAATCCAGGCTTGAAAATTATTTGCATTTCTTTGTGAGTTGTGGGAGGTGGGGCAGCAGCTGCAATCTTCATTTTCCTCTTAAAATGGGGAAATAAACACAAAATTAATCTCATAATGACCAATTAATTCCCACATTGGAGTTGGGGCCTTTATCTCCTTTCCTTTGTTCCATTTATTTTTCCACTTGGAGCTTCTTTAGCCAATCTGGGAGAGGCCAGCACAGGGGAGGCCTGTTGGAAATTGGAAAAAATTGAGTTTATAACCCCTGGGTTAATTATTGCTTTTAGAATTTCGTGTTTTGAGGCAGATTGAACTTTTTGATCACTGGAGAATTAACAAGGAGGCTCCCACACAATTAAAGCAAGATGGTGTAAAATTACCAGAACCAAACCCATTTTGAGGACCTGGTGGTGGCTTGGTTGAGGTCCCTTAATTGGTTTTTTGCTCAATTAAGTGACCACACCCAGCTGTGGTTCCTGCAGCCTCTCTGCAAAGGAAAATAAAGAAATTATTTGGAAATTGGCTCTGTGTGTGTGGAAGGAGGAAAACCACACTGACAGCAGATTTTAACATTTTTTGGCTCTACACAAAAGCAAGATTGAGGGCTTAGAGATCTTCCTAAAAAAAGGAATTACAATCCCTCTAAGCACCTCAGAGGTCCTCAATGAATTCCTTTTTCCTCTAGAAAATTTGGGATATGGCTCTTATTTTCTCAACCCAGCTTTTGTGGTGTTAAATTTGTGCATCATATCCAATTCCCAAGGCACAGAACACCCTGAGCTGGATGGGACCCCCAAGGACCATCAAAATCCTAAACAAACGAGAACACCAAGGAAAAAAAAAATTAAAAAATTCCAACCCATGCAATTCCCACTCAGGAGAGAGCACCCAGCTTAGGGAAGGGTTTAAATTGGAAAAAATAGAACAAGAAGTCATGTTTTCATATTGACCTTTATTGAGCAAGAACTGCTGTGACTTTTACATCAAACAACAAAAGGTTGCGTACTGTGCATGTCAACAAGGTTCTCCCAGGAGCAAAAGTCCACCCTAATTGCACCAGTGAGGTAAACATAATTAGTTATAAGTAGCTTTATTTTTATTTTTTATTTTTTTTTTAAGGCTAGGAGAGTTCTGGTTCTCACGAATACTCTATTACTGTTTTCAGTTTGGTTTTGGCTCAGTTGGTTCTTTGCATAATACATCTGAACTCATTCCTCAGATCCCTCCCTCCAACAGCTCAGGAAATTCAGAAAAAGCTTCCTCTGCACATTTCATCTCATGCACTAGTAGTAGCAGTAGTAATTTTTTTATTATTTTTTTTTTTTGTAGATCCCCAAGCTCTGTGGAGGGAGTACATCTTGAGCCTGCATGCATTCCCCCCCCCTTTCCCTATATTGCACGAAAAAAGTAAAATACTGTGTGTCTGGAGCCTCCGTGAGAGAACCCGACCTGCTTTGAAGCCGCCACCCACATGCATTTTGCAGCTGCCTATGGCTTAACCTTTTGCACCGACCCAAGCTCTTGAACTGGCTGGAATTTTTAGCTATGGCTGCTTTTTATTCGCTCTCTTTAATCTCCTTTACTACAGCATGTGAAGTGACTTTCTCCACTTTCTTGGTGGACACCAGCTTCTCCTCGAAGCTCTCCTCGTGCTCCTCCACCTTCTGCGTGACCGTCACCGACTTGGTGACGAAGGTGGTGCCGCCCTCCCCGTCCTCCCTGGTGATTTTCTCTGATTTCTTGGTCACCACGATCTTCTCAGCCTTGTCATCCACGGGGCTCACATCCAGGCCGTTGGTGACCACTCCCTTGTCCTCCTCCTCCTTCTCTTTGGATTCCTCCTCCTTCTTCTCCTCCACCTCGCCGTTGACCGCGATGTCCTCTTTCCTGGACTCCTTCTCGGCCTCGGCGCTCACTTTGGTTACTTTGGTGACAGTGATGGTCTCCTCCACCACAGCCTTGGCATCCTTGCCTGGGGAGGGGGGTTTCTCAGGGGACTGGGGTTTCTCTGGGGATTGAGGTTTCTCAGGGCTCCGGGGTTTCTCTGGGCTCGCGGGTTTCTCGGGCGTGCGCGGTTTCTCCGGTGAACGCGCCTTCTCCGGCGGTGCCAGCTTCTCCAGGGCCACGGATTTCTCCGGTGTCACAGCTTTTTCTGGGGTCACAGCTTTCTCTGGGGTCACAGCCTTCTCTGGGGAGGTCACCTTTGGTGTGGCAGGTTTCTCTGGAGATGCTTTCTCCTCCTTCTCCGCTTTCTCCACCTTCTGCTCCTTCGCTGCTTCCGTGGTTTTTTCTTTCGGGGCGGCCTTGGCGGGCTCTGCTACAGGGGATTTGGGGGGAGACTTTACAGGAGGTGTTTTCACCTTCTCTGCCTTTGCTGGTGCCTCTTCAGCTTTGCCCTTGGCCTCAGGTTTTTCCTCCTCTTCCTCAGCTTCCTCCCCTTCTTCCTTTTCCTCGATTTCTTCTTTTTCAGAGCCACCTTCTTCTGCAGCGTCAGATTTTGCAGCTTCTTCTTCCTCCTCTGCTTCCTCTTCCTCCTTCTCTTCCTCCTCAGGTGCAGCTTCTTCTTCTGCAGGAGCCTTCTCAGAAACTTCTTCCTCTGCAGCTTCCTCTGCTTTTTCCTCCTCCTGTTCCTCTTGCTGTGCCTTGGCTGCCATTTCTTCTGCAATGGCTGCCAGGGCATCTTCCATCTCAGACTTTTCATCCTCCACCTTCGTCTCTTCAATGATTTCTTCTACAAACTTGTGCTGGACCTTCAGCTTTGGCGGTTCGATTTTTGTTTTCTGGATTTTGGTGGATGCTATTGTGACAGATGGTTGTCTGTGTGTGAATATGGGACCAGTAATGCTTCCAGAGAAGGCACTGAATCTTGTCTCTTCACCCTCCAGCAGCTTCCTAAGGGAATCAGGAGGAGAGGAAAAAAAAAAAAAAAAAAAGAAAATGAGCATTAAAAAAATCAAAAGATGGGAATAATTGTGGCTGTCCCATCCTTGGAAGTGTTCAAGGCCAGGCTTGGAGCAGCCTGGGATACTGGAAGGTGACCCTGCTTTGGGATGGGCTTTAGGTCTCTTCCAACCCAAACCATTCCAGGATTCTAGAATATTTCCCTGCTGTACCATTGCCCTGCCAGCAGGATAGATCCAGTTTGCTGTGGAATGTGCTGGAACTGAACAGGGCCATGCACAGCTCACAGCCCCAGCCCAGCTTCCCCTGAACCTGCTCTTTTGCACAACTCACATTCTGCAGTTTTTATGGTTATGGCGAGCGTGACACCTCCAGTGATCAGTTAAAACTCATCTCTACTGTCAGAAAGCTCATTATGGCATAAATCAGCAGGGAATAGCACAAACTAATTTGATAGGATTCATTATGACTTAGGCAAACAGAATTTGACACAGCCAACGGACCCAAATCAAATATTGTGTCTGAGACGGTCACAGCTGATTAGAGCACACATCCTAATTTGATAATTTGGGCATCCACCTTTTCTTTGTGGGAATATGAGAACTGCAGACTTCAGGTGACTTTGGCAGCTTCCAGCTGCAGCCCCTGGGGTGTCTGTGTGTCTGAACAACCTCAGGAATTTCAACGGATCTGGAGATGGGGGTGGGTTTTTTTTGTTGTTGTTGTTTTTCACTTTTCTTCTATTCAAATGTTTTTCATCTAAGCCTGTGACCCAGAAAAATCAGGAGCTCTCCAGTGAGAGTTCTGAAGTGATACAGAGGAGACTAAAAAAACCTGCCAGGTGATGGCAACAGCAAGCAACGCTCAGCTCCAGATTAGAGCAGATGCCTCTGAAGGAAAGTTGAGCAAGAAAAGCAAAAGTGTTTGTGACAGGCAGATCAGCACTCGCTGCCTCAAACCATGATCAAGCAAATTCGCTGTCTCTCCCAGGCGATAAAAGGGAATTGTGGTGACAAGCCCTGCACGCCTGGCGTCTGCAAAGGATTAAAAATAACCCGGTGTTTCGCTGCAGCTCCTGCTCGAGCGGGCAGGGACAGAATGCGGCACGGGAGCTCCGCACTGAGTCACGCTGTGCCCGCGGCTCTGCCGCTCCCTAATGACCTTCCGGGCTCACTAATGGCCGCAGCGATTCAGCCAGGCTCTCATTTCACCCCTGCTCACTGCACGCAGATGTTTCTCAGCTGTGGTGAAGCCTCCTGAGCCGGCAGCATCCGCAGTGCTATTAATATTCCAGACATGTCTGCAAAGATCCCACTGTACCTGTACGCAGCAATTTCGATGTCCAGGGCCATCTTGACATTGAGGAGGTCCTGGTACTCCCGCAAGTGACGAGCCATCTCCCACTTGGTTCCTCTGAGCTCGTTTTCCAGCTGGTGAATCGTGTCCTGCAAGGGAGAAGCAGAAAACCCCTGTGGCACGGAGAGGCGGGGGCAGAGCGGGCACAACTTTCTCCGAGGGGACTTTTGGAAACTCTTCCCGCCGCTCGGGGAGGCAGGGCCGGCATCAGAGCAGGACCCACCCGCTCCCTCCGCAGCATCCTCCCCCCGCCTTCCGCATCCCTGCGTCCCTCGCTGCGGAGCGGGCAGCGGGCACCTCCCGCAGCATCCTCCTCCTTGAGTCAGCACCGGGCACATCCCGCATCCCTCCCTCATTTCCTTCATCCTGAGCCGGCACCGGGCACATCCCGCAGCATCCTCCTTGAGTCAGCACCGGGCACATCCCGCATCCCTCCCGCATTTCCCCCACCCTGAGCCGGCACTGGGCATCCCCGCATCCCTCTCCTCGGAGCCGGCACCGGGCATCCCCCGCCTCCCCGCCGGGCCGGGGACAGCCCCGCTCCGCCTCCCCGGTACCTGATAGGTGCTGAGGTCGTTATTGTGGCGCTCCTCGATGTCGCTGAGCTGCCTCTCCAGCGACTCCTTGGTGCCGCGCACCGACTCGAGCTCGATGCTCTTGGACTGGAGCTGCCGGCGGTACTCGGCGATCTCCTCCTTGGCGGAGCGGATCGCCTCCTTGTTCTGCTCGGCCGCCTCGGTGAGCTTGGCGTAGCGGCACTTGAACCACTCCTCGGCCTGGTGCATGTTGTGGTCGGACTGGCACTCGAGCTGGGCGCGGATCTCCTTCAGAGCCGTGGTCAGGTCCGTCTTCAGGTAGTCCTTCCTCTCCACGGTGGCGTGCGACGCCTGCAGCTGCGCCAGCAGCTCGGCCACCTCCTCCTCGTGGTTGCCCCTCAGGAAAGCCACCTCGTCCTGCAGCGACTGCACCTTCTTGTCCAGCTCCGCGCGCATCAGCGACGCCTCCTCCATCTCCTTGCGCAGGGCGCGGATCGTCGCCTCCGTCTCGTCGCGCAGCCGCGCCTCATCCTCGAAGCGCTCCCGCAGGCGCTGGATGTCCTCCTCGATGTGCTCCGAGTCCAGCTGGATCTGCGCCTTCTCGTGGCTCACCTGCTCCAGCGCCCCGCGCAGCTCCCGCAGCTCCTGCTCGTAGGCGTCGCTCAGCTGCGCCCGCCCGGCGTGTTTCTGCCGCAGCGCCGCCAGCTCCGCCTCGATCTCCTTGTTCTGCTGCTCCAGGTAATGCACCTTCTCGATGTAGCCGGCGAAGCGGTCGTTGAGCCCCTGCAGCTGCTCCTTCTCGTTGGAGCGGCTCAGCTTGAGCTCGGCCGCGCCGTTCAGCAGCGAGGACTGGCTCACGTCCAGGCTCTCGGCCGAGCTCAGCACCGTGGAGCCGTAGGTGGCCCGCGGGCCACCCAGGTTGGGGCGCTTGTAGGACGAGGACACGGTGCTGCCCGAGCCCCGCGACCACGACTGCGAGCGGAAGCCGCTGGACGGGGAGGCGCTGGCGCGGCTGTAGGTGGCCCGGGTCTCGGTCACCCTGCGGTACGAGGGGTTGCCCAGGGGCTCCATGGTGTAGCTCATGGTGGGGGCGCTGGGGGCGGCGGTGCGGGGCTGCTCCGGCCGCCGCTGCCCGTTTTATAGCCCGGCCGGGCGGCTGCGGGGCGGCCCCGCACACGTGGATGGGGGGCGGCTCCCCCCGGCCCGCCCCGCGCCCCGCCCCGGCTCCCCCTTCTTTCCTTCCTTCCCTCGCTGGCCCTCGCCTCGTCCCGGCTGCTCTGCCCGGCCCCGGCACCTCCCCGGTGCCCCTTCCCCTCTCCCCTTCCCCTTTTCCTCTCCCTTTCCCCGCTCCCCTTCCCCTTGCTGCCCCCGCTCTCTGCCCCCTCCTCCCCTTTCTCCTCCCCACTGCCCACCCACCCCCCTTGTCTCCGCTGCCCCCACTCCCTCCTTTCTCCCCCCTGCTGCCCTTTCCCGTGTTCCTTCCCTCTTCCCCTGCTTCCTTCTCCCCCCCTTCCTAGGCCAGCATCCTCTTTCTTTCCTTTCTTTCCTTCCTTCCACTCTTTCCTTCCTTTCTTCCTCCCTTACATTCCATTCTTCCCTTTATTTTCTCCCCTCCTTTTCTTTTATTTATTTTCCTCTCTTGCTTTCCTTCCTTTCATTTCTTTCCCCCCTTTCTTCCCTTCCTTCTCCCTCTTTTCCTCTCTTTCTCTCCGGCACCTCCCGTTCCCGCAGCGCCCAGAGCGGAGCGGTGCAGAGCCGGGTAGGGCCGGGGGATGGGAACGGGCTGCGGGAATCGCGATCAGCGGCTCCATCACCACGGACAGCTCCGGCCGGGCTCGGGGGGTTTCGTGGGGCGGAGAGACCCGCAGATGGCTGGGGAGGGTCCTGTCCCCCTGTCCCCCCCTCTGTCCGTCTGTCCCCAGCGTGTGAAGGTCGCAGCGGGCGGGGGATGCGGGCGCTCTGCGGCACCGAGCGCTCCCCGCACCCGCTCCGGGAAAAGCCCTGGAGCAGCCAGCGAGAGTTTGGGGGACCCCCCCCCGGCATCCCAAATCCTTGCTCTTGGTCCTTTTCTTCCTCTTTTCTTTCCTTCCTCCCTTCCCTTCTCTCCTCCTCCCACCCGCCCGCTTTGATCTAACGCTTGGTGCATTGCTCAGAATGAATAATAAATTGTTTGAAACGCTGTTAGGAATTGCGTTTATGGGGGGAAAAGAGACTTTGTATGGGCTGCATGACAGTGCCTGGCTGCCATCCAGGCTCGGAACTCCTTCTGGAGGGATTACAGCTACGGAGGAAACGGATTAGTAAACTGCAAAGAGAAAAAAAAAAATAAAAATAAAAATAAAACAATCAAAACCCCCCGAAAAAAGCCCAAAACTGCTGGCGCTAGAAAAATCCCTGCCACAGCTCGCACGGAAAAGCAGAGAGACGCTGGGGGGGAGAGTTAACTCTCGCTCAGAGGTGCAGAAAAGGCTCCGTGCTCACAGATTTTTGAGCGGATGATGTGGCGAAAAGCAAAACCCTCCTCACAAACCGCCTGACAATTGCTGCTGGGAAGAGTTGGGGAATTGTGAGCGCCGGGGTTAAACTTTGGCGAGCACATGGCGAGCGCCCCGGCGGCTCATTAACATGACGCTGTCATAGGACTGCAGCACTGCAGTCAGGGCTTAGCCCAAACACGGGCAGCTCCAGCTTCACCTCCCGACGCTCAAATTATCCACGCAGGACCAGGATTTTATGCTAATGAATTCTAATTAATTGTACTGAAAGTTTCTGCCACGGGCGCGAACCCCTTTGGGTTTTATTGGGAGTCAAAATGAAATTACTGGCTACAAGGGCGTTGCATTTTGTTTCTTTTTAGGGTGGAAGATTTGTTATGATCTGGTTTATTAATTTTTTTTTCTCCTTTGTAATAAAGACTGGGAGGGGGGAATAGATCATGGTTTTATCCATAAGGAAAACTCACTGTGTGAGGAAACACACAGTTAACAGAGGTGCTTAGGAGCTTTTATTATCCTTTTAATCTCCTGAAAACAAGGACTGGCAGATGGAAATCTGTAATAAAACTCCCTCTCATTAAACACCTCTGTGTTTGAAATCCATTTAGCCTGTGTGCAAAATAAATTGTTGCTTTATAATCAAGCAGGGCTAGGTTTGATTTATTTATTTAATAGTGATACCAAGCAATGCAAACTTTTATGGAACACAATGAATCTCATATATATATATAAGGATTGCTTTAAAAATCAGGATATTTAGAAAGGAAAGAGTTGGCATTCATGGAGGTGCCTAATGCAGAAATTCTGAGATAAAATTCATTGTTTTAATTGAAAGCAGAGCCTTGCAATGTGAATTTCTGCTCTCTAATCAGGTGCAGGGGGACAGGGCTCCTGCTACATTATCCTGAAGGTGGTTTGAAGGTTAAAGTGAGTCAGGGAAATCAGTCTGAGATGTTCCCTCTTTTCTGATGAGTAATTAATCCCTTTTCCCTTTCTGCCCATCTCTGCTCTGGAGATTTTGAAATGCAGGCTGGATATTTCTGCTTAAAGAGAACTGGTTCTGCCTCAAAGTTGACCAAACAAGAGCTTCTACTTTGGAGCAAAGCTGATGTCTCAGGATTGAGGCAGGAGGAGAAAAGGGAAGGAAAGAGAAAGGACAGCAGCAGAATTGATTTTAATGTCGATTTTCCACTATTGACAATCCTGCAGCGATGGGAGGGTGAGATTGAGTCCTGCAGCTTCCTTAAAAAACAAGGAAAAAGGAAAAAAAAATACAGAAAGTGGAGTAGCACAACAGCCTGGCTGCTCCCAGGGAAAAATCCAAATATAATGATAAAGAATGAATTTGAATATATTAAGAAAATGTTGAATCAGGTGGGTAGAATAAAAGGGGGTTTGGGTGGGGTTTTTTGTGTTGCAGAGGCAGCAGAATGACACTGGACAGGTAATGCAACGTGGCTGGAACTGTTCCAGATTATTTATCAGCTTAGGGGGGTTTGTCTTGGTGAGTTTTTAACATAAAGCCTGGTTTAAGTTGGAGCAATTCGAGCCTAAACAGATCTTAATGACACCCAAGGAGGGCAACAGCGACATCAGGAGTTTTGTCAGAGAGGAGAAGGAGTCAGGAAATGAGGATTTGGTGAATTTTTGTGTTGGTGGATTTCCATTTGTGCCCCTGGATCCCCCCAAACTCACCACAAATAATGTCCCAGGACAGCAGCTGGTGGAAATTGGTCTCGTTCCAGCTGAGCCAGGAGAGCAAGGACGGACATTTGAGCCCAGCTGAGGATGTGTCCTGAGATATTTAAACAGCCAGGGAGGAAAAATGGGATTTCTGGATTTTCCAAGGGCCTTGTCCTGCTCTGCTGGATGCTCCTTGGGAAGGGATCTCAGCCCTAGGGCAGCCCAGGAGTGCCCAGGGCTGTGTCCTGCTCCCTGGGAAGTGCATTTTGAACAGGATTCCCTTTTTCCTCATCGTTTGTTCAGGATCCTGAGATTTGAAGAATCAGCTTTGGGGTGAGCTGGTTGATAAAGGATGATCCTGTCCACAAAAGGATCTTCAGCATCCTCAGGGCCTGAAGCAAAGAAGGAGGGGGATGGAGGGGAGAGAACTGTGGGCATTTTGGGTTGGAATGGGATGATTTTAAGGCTCTTTCCAACCCAAACCATTCCAGGATTCCATTCCCATCTATGTGGTGAGCCTGGGCTGAGGTGGGGACGCCCCATTTTGGTATCCCAGGCACAGAAAGGTCCTGCTGGGCAATGCCTGAGCTCTGAGAAGTGGATGTGTTCCTTTTACTGGTGCTGGGAAGAGGCAGAGCTGCAGCCCAGCAGCATTTCCCTGATGCAGCTCACTGCTCGTCCTTCCCTCTGAGCCCCCTGGGGCCCCTCAGAGCCTCAAGCCAAGCCCTGCCAGGCACTGGGTTATTTCCTTCCTGCAGAAACGTTCTGTGCTGCATTTGAGGCTGAAATGTTCCTGAGAGCCCAGCCCTGAGGCAGATTTTCATTCCATTGACCAGTGAAGGGAAATTTGTTGGAAATTCCTACAAATCATCACCGAGCTCGTGGCTGCTTTCGCTTTCCTCAGTTTCTCTGCTGCAAGAGCTGCTTGTGGAATGGTGGAATGGTTTGGGTTGGAAGAGAGCTCAAATCCCATCCCATTGATCCCATCCCATCCATCCCATAAATCCCATAAATCCCATAAATCCCATAAATCCCATAAATCCCATCCCATCCCATCCCATCCCATCCCATCCCATCCCATCCCATCCCATCCCATCCCATCCCATCCCATCCCATCCCATCCCATCCCATCCCATAAATTCCATAAATCCCATAAGTCCCATCTCATCCCATTGATCCCATCCCATCCATCCCATCCCATCCATCCCATAAATCCCATCCTATTCCATCCCATTGATCCCATCCCATCCCATCCCATCCCATCCCATCCCATCCCATCCCATCCCATCCCATCCCATCCCATCAATCCCATCAATCCCATAAATCCCATCAATCCCATCCCATCCCATCCTTCCCCTTCCACTGCCCCAGGATGCTCCAAGCCCCACCCATCCTGTCCTTGTGAAACACTCACCCCAAAATTTCCTGCAGCGTCAGCACCCAGAAGGATTTCACAGCTCCAGACTCACTTCAGGCATTTACTCACTCCAAAAACTGAAACTTTCACCATCTGCCCACACTTTTCTGGGGTGTTTTCCCGTTTTATCTCATTTATCCCATGTTATCTCATTTTTAGATCCCTGCATTGCACATTGATTTTGTAACTCCTGGAGTGGGATGTTCTCTCCTGTTTCCACGGGCCACTTCTTTAATCTGGAGGAATTCACAGAGGAGCAGGATGTTGAATTATTCCGTGAAGGGCTTAGCCTGGAGTCTGCTGATTAATTATAGAAATAATAGGAATTTATTCCAGCAGATTCCTGCAGCTTTGTGTGGTGTCTTTGGGATAACAGGGGCAGGGAGATCTTGTGCCTGGTATTTGTGGCTTTGATTTTTCACCAATAAATTCCAGCAGCTTTTGGAATCCTTGCCCAGCAGAAGCTCTGTGCGTGCTGAGCTCCTTCCCACTGCTTATTTTAATTGTCTTTTAACCAATTAATTACAGAATTGTGGTGAACTTGTCCTGTGAGTCATGGAATCACAGAGTCCTGGGATGGTTTGGGTGGGAAGGGACTTTAAAAATCTTTTAATCCCACTCTTGCCATGGCAGAGACACCTTCCCCACCCCAGGGTGTCCAACCTCTACTTGGGCACCTCCATTTATTCCAGAAAAAGAAATGGACTCCAAGAAATCCACTCAGAGAAATCTCCTCTCCCAAATAAATTAATAAAAGGCTATTTTAAAAGTGGTGATCTGACTAAATCACTTCTGTGCATCATTAGTGTGAAAGAAAAGAAGTTGTGAGGAAGAGGAAAAATTGTTCTTAAGGTTTTATTCTAATTCTTATTATTTTTTCCTTATAGTTGCTATTAATAAAAGTTTTCTTTGTGCCCTTTAAATTTAAGCCTGTTTTGCCTTCCTCCTAAAAAAAAATCTCACAGCAAAAAAACAAACAAATTATTCTGGTGAATGCACCAGCAATTTAGTCAAACCAGGAACTGCAACATAAATGAATGCATTAACAGAAAAATCTCAAATTAACAAAACCACTGCACCAAGAAATCCACTGAGCCTCAGTTTCCTTTTTTCTGCTCCATCCCCTGCAGGATTCAGGCACAAAAACCTGCCAAGGTTCAGCTAAATCCCAGAAAATTGGGATTTAACTGGAGGAGAAGCAGAGGAACCCATGGGTTTGCCCTTTGCTGTTTGGTGTCTCCAGCTGGAAATTGCCACCAAAAAAGTACAAAAAAAAAAAAAAAAAATCCAGGTCAGGATAGTAATCTTATCAAAAATAGCTCTTCTTACCTTGTTTGGAGAAGTTTGTCTTTTTTTTTTTTAGCTTTCTCTTTCTAAAAATATCACTTTGAGAAGTGACCACAGTTGTAGTTTTTTTTTTTTTCTGACCGTTTTTCTCTGTGTCCCCCATGACAGCTCTGCTATGGAGCAAAGATATTTTTAGGGTGTTGCTTCCCAAAAGAAAAAAAAAAAAAAAAATAAAAGGAGATAAATTACATCAGATTGGAAATTAGAGGCAGTTAGCCACGACAGCAGCTACCTGTGACATTTATTGTCATACCCAGCAATAATTATGGGAATTATTGGGGGAAAAGTTTGATTTTTCAATCATTGGCAGCACCTGGATGGGGAAATCCTTCTGCCTGGGCTGGTGAGCAGCAGCCCTGAGATTTGGGATCACTTTGTCCAAATTACCTCTTCTTAATATCCTTAATTCTTAATATCCTGAAAACTCTGGGGCTGGTGGATTTGCAAACAGCAAAATTGCAGGTGGGGTAAATGCAGCTCAGAGTTTTTGGTTTTGGGCAAAATAAATTTAAAACCAAAATTAAAATTAAATTTAAAACCAACATTTCCTTTTCTCTGTTCCTGTCCCCACTCCAGCATCTCAGGGATTTTTTTTTCCCTTTCCTTGGCTTGTTTTTAGCAGGGCAGAAATGCCCTGGATGGTGCCAGTGCCTGAAAGGACAGGGAACATTTCCCCTGCCAGTCTCATTTGGATCTGGGTTAATTGCTCTCCTGCTGGAGCTTTAATTGATGTGTGAGGAGGAAGCCCCACACAAACCACTCCTGATTTTTCTTTTTAATTAGTGCTGGAGGAAGAGTCCACCTCTGTGCTGAGCCCTCTGAGGTTCAGTTCTTCTGGAGATGCTGCACATAAATAGAATTTATTTTCCTGATGCAGCGCCTTGAGCAGAGCTGGAGAAGTTTTTGGGAGGTTTTTTGGAGAGGTTTTTCCAGGTGAGAAAGTTGCACAGCAAAATTAAGAAAAAAGGGTCCGTTCAAGAAGCGCTGCTTGGAGGGTTCACCTCGTGCTTTATTGTGGAAAAAAAAAAAATAAAATTTAATAATATTAATTATCACTTTGGCCCAAGAGCTCAGAGGAGCCTGAGCAAGCTTTGTGCAAAAAATCTGAGCTGGTTTTGGCTGGAATTTCACTTTAATTTCTCCAGTCTTGTTCTCTTAACATCTAAAGAATATTCTTAGCAGAAATAACTGTAAGCTGATTAGGAGGGAAGCAATAAATCCAAATCAAATCGAATCATGCAGCAAGAAAATCAATAATTTCAGTGATGTATTTTTAAACTCATGTTATTAGGAAAAAACACACGCAGATTTTTAAAGTCTTGATTAAGCCAGAGCTGGGAGTTTTCCTTTTTGTCTCAGGGTCCTCAAGTGGGATAAAAATCAGAATTTTAAAAATAAATTTAAAAGAAATGGTGTGAATAGTGAATGCAAGACAAAGTCAAGACAGTTGGGAGCTCAATCCATCCTGAGGGAGGGATGATTCCAGGGAGCTGCCTGTGGCAATCCTGAAAATACTCCATAATCTGATTTAAAAATGGCAAAACCAAAGGTAATTTTTAGTGCTCATTCTTTTATTTTTTAATCAATGTCTGTTCTGGGCAGCTGCACATTGGATTAGCTCAGAGACTCCACGTTTGTCATAAAACAGGAGCTTGTTTTCCATCTGGGACGTAGGGAAATGCCATCAAAATGTGCTTTTCTGAATTTACCAGCAGCAAATGCAATTCTCCATGCCCTGAAATGAAATTCCCTGATAATCACTGGAGTCCTGGAGCCTTCTCTTGGCTTGGAGTGATGGATCAGCAGGTCCAGCACACAGAATTCCTTAAAATCCCCTTGGAAAGGGAGGGTGGGAAGGACCCCTGGGGGTAGGAAAGATCCCAATATCAGAATTGCAGGTGATATTCGGATCTCCTCCGTTTCTCTGCTGCAAGAGCCGCTCGTGGAATGGTGGAATGGTTTGGGTTGGAAGAGGCCTCAAATCCCATCCCATTGATCCCATCCCATTGATCCCATCCCATTGATCCCATTGATCCCATGCCATCCCATTGATCCCATTGATCCCATCCCATTGATCCCATCCCATTGATCCCATCCCGTTGATCCAAACACATCCATTGATCCAAATCCATCCCGTCCCATCCCATCCCATCCCATTGATCCAAATCCATCCCATTCATCCCATCCCGTCCCACTGATCCCATTGATCCCATTGATCCCATTGATCCCATTGATCCCATTGATCCTGTTGATCTCATTGATTCCATCCCATTGATCCCACTAATCTCATTGATCCCATTGATCCCATTGATCCCATCCCATTGATCCCATTGAACCCATTGATCCCATTGATCTCATTGATCCCATCCCATTGATCCCATTGATCCCACTGATCTCATTGATCCCATTGATCCCATTGATCCCATTGATCCCATTGATCCCGTCAATCTCATTGATTCCATTGATCCCATTGATCCCATCGGTCCCATTGATCCCATTCCATGGATATGGGACCATCCCATTGATCCCGTCGATCACATTGATCCCATTGATCCCATTGATCCCATTGATCTCATTGATCCCATCAATCCCATTGATCCCATCACATCGATCCCATTGATCCCATTGATCCCATTGATCCCATCCCATTCCATTGATCCCATTGATTCCATCGATCCCATTGATCCCATTGATCTCATTGATCCCATCAATTCCATTGATCCCATCACATCGATCCCATTGATCCCATTGATCCCATCCCATTCCATTGATCCCATTGATTCCATCGATCCCATTGATCCCATTGATCCCATCCCATTGATCCCATTGATCCCATTGATCCCATTGATCCCATTGATCCCATTGATCCAATTGATCCCATTGATCCCATCCCAGGGATATGGGACCATCCCTTTCTCTCATTTTTGGGGTCACTCCTGTTGCACTGATGGATTTGTGACCATCCCTTTCCGTCTCTGGAGGATTCCAGGATCGTTCCCTCCATGACTCAGCCCCACGCTCCGGCCGAGGCGGCTCCTTCCCAAAATTAATTCACCATTCCCACCCGCCGGAGCTTCCCGGGCTTCTCTCGCGTTTTTCTTTTTTACATCCTCACAAACGAGGGATGCTCCTTCCACGTGGCTGATAAGGAGAAAAAAATCGCTTTTTTTTTTACTTTTTTTTTTTTTTTTTTTTTTTTTTTTAATGCAGCACCAGAAATGATCTGAACCAGAATAATAAATTACAACAAAATAATAAAATAATTTGGATTTAGAGGGTTTACATTCTCCATTTCAAAGAGAATCTTCTGCCTTTATTGGCAGACACCTGTCCTTCAAACCATGATTATGCAGAAACTGATTTATTCTTTATTTATTAGCTTTAATTATACATTTTAATACTACAGTTTATGTGATCACCCATTTCTTGATTGGTGCTTCTGTGCTGTTTTGCATTATTTTTTTCAGATATGATGATTGGTTGCTGTCCAGAACTTCACCACTCACCTTTACTTTGGGTTTTTTAATCTCAATATTTTGATTTTTAGCTCCATTTTTTTTTTTTTTTTTAATTTAACATAGTTTATGTTTCAGTAGCTTTGAAGGGTTTGAACAAATTGCAGAAAAAATCCTTTAAAATAATCCTTTAAAAATACTTTCAAATGGTTCATTTTGTGCACTTGTTATAAACATTGCTCTAGACTAAGAAATGCAGAGAAAAACAGCTGAGCACGTGCAAAAAAAATGCAGAAAAACAACTGGGCAGCAAAATATGGAGAAAAATAGCTCAAAAAAAATGGAGAAAAATTTAGTTTGGCTGGTTCAAACATGGCTCAGTTCAAACATAATTGTTCAGTGTTCCCACCCCCATCCCTCCATGAAAATGAAATATTCTCCTCAGCCCTGCATTAACCCCTGGCCCTGCTTTTAAGGCAGGATTTCAATTACCCAGAGTGGTGCTGAGATGTTCCAGGGGGGAGGTGGATCCTTGAGGGGCTCAGGAACCTCCTGCAGGGATGGATTTGGGTGTATTTGGTATTGGGGTATTTATAGGAAAAGCTTTTTAACGGCCTAAATTGGGAAAAAAAAAAAAAAAATCTGGTTAAAGCCAAGCTCATCCTCACATAATTAA
This sequence comes from Oenanthe melanoleuca, assembly GCF_029582105.1. Taxonomy (NCBI): domain Eukaryota; kingdom Metazoa; phylum Chordata; class Aves; order Passeriformes; family Muscicapidae; genus Oenanthe; species Oenanthe melanoleuca. The sequence goes on from NC_079355.1 coordinate 2,639,331, forward strand.
TTAACCCAGAATATTGATCAGCCCTTCCTCCCCTCCCTTCCCAAGGAAATTTCCTTGGGGAAGATTTTCCTGCTGCTCCCTGTGATGCAGCCAGACCCACTCCCCATAAAAAGATTTTAAAATGCTCTGCTCTGCCTTAAATCCTGTCTTTCCTGCTTTAAACATGTTTAAAAAAAATAAAAATAAATTTTAAAAAGGGATTTTTATGGGATGTTTTCCTCTCAGGCATCACCTCTGTGTTTCCTCAGCCACCTCTCTGAATGCCCACAAAGAGCAAAATAAATTAATAAAACATTCAGGGTGAAACATTCCAGATTTCCTGTTCAAGATGTGTTTTTATTTTATTATCACAAACAAGGCACTGAAGGTGCTTTTCTGATTTAAAGTTTCTCTGTTTGGATTCATGCCTGGTAAAAATGTAAAAAAAAATAAAATAAATTTTAGGTAAAGCTTATTTTCAGTTCTCCTGCAGGTTAAATTAACTGTCAGCTTTGCCCATCAGGCTCCACATCCTTCAGTAATCTCAATTTTTATTTGGTACTAAATGTTAATCACCAGAATTTGCTGCTCATATTTTAATATTCCTTTTCATTATCCAGGCTCCTGCACACAGAAATCTGAATTTATCTGAGGGGCTGTAAACACTTTAACACACTTTCTATTATTTATGCCACTTATTTGCAAAGGATGACACAGAAAAACAAAAAAAAAAAAGAAAAAAAAAAACCTCTTTTCAAGAAATTCTCTGCTTGGCCCAGCATGGAAAAAAATAAATGTTTGTAAAATATCCCAGAAAATTTGGGCTATGGTGGTGGAAAGTGCAGGGCCTGCTGTAAATTCACAAAAAACAGGAGCTGAGCTTTGAAATCTGCATTTATTGTTTTTGGGTTTTTTTCCATTAAATTAGCAAGCTGCAGCTTTGTGTTTGAGGATTCTGAAATAGAAGAGGAATAATAGAAATAAGAGAAATGATAGAAATAATAGAAGTGATAGAAAACATGGAAAAAATAGAAAAAATGGAAATAATGGGAATCATAGAAAAAAAATGGAAATTATAGAAGAAATGGAAATAATAGAAGAAATTGAAATAATAGAAAAAATGGAAATAATAGAAAGGAGCTTCTTGTGTATTCCAGCTGCTCTGAAATAAAGGACTGGGAGTGTTTGAGGTCAAAGGGGAAAACACAGCTGGATTTGGGGGATTTTAGGTAAAAAAACCAAAAAAATTATTATTTTTGTGGAATTCTGGAATGGTTTAGGTTGGAAAGGACCTCCAGGTGCTCCATTTCCCATCTCACCTGAGCAGCATTTTGGGATCAGGAGGTCTGAGCCCCTCCAGGTGCTCCTTGAGCTCCATTTCCCCATTTTACCTGAGCTGCATTTTGGGATCACAAGTCTGAAAGACTCCAGGTGCACCATTTCCCCACATCCCATCTCACCTGAGCAGCATTTTGGGATCAGGAGGTCTGAACCATTCCAGGTGCTCCTTGAGCTCCATTTCCCCATTTTACCTGAGCAGCATTTTGGGATCAGAGGTCTGAACCCCTCCAGGTGCTCCAGGTGCTCCATTTCCCCTACATCCCATCTTACCTGAGCAGCATTTTGGGATCAGAGGTCTGAACCATTCCAGGTGCTCCTTGAGCTCCATTTCCCCATCTTACCTGAGCAGCATTTTGGGATAAGGAGATCTGAACCACTCCAGGTGCTCCTTGAGCTCCATTTCCCCACATTCCATCTCACCTGAGCAGCATTTTGGGATCACAAGGTCTGAACCACTCCAGGTGCTCCATTTGCCCATTTTACCTGAGCAGCATTTTGGGATCAGAGGTCTGAGCCCCTCTGTGAGTGGATTTAAGCTGCTGGGAGCTGCAGCCAGGCTGTGGAATTTGGGATTCCAAGCCATCCTCCTCCTGCTGTCAGCCTGAACTCTGATTTCTCAATTTGCTGAGTCCTGCTCAGGCTCAGCTTCGTTAGCCACGTCCCCTTCAGATGGAATTAGAGCTCTAATTGACAGGAGAGAGCTCTGGGATTGGGGAAAGCTCTCCTGGCTGCAGCAGGGAGAGGAGGATCAGCTCTCCTGGTGATTTCTGGGGCCCTGGTGGGAGCAGGGATGTGTTTGTTCCTGGGGAACTGGAGCTGCACAGCTCCAGGGTGTTCCTGCCCTGCCTGGGGGGCTCAGGCAGTAGGAAAATGGACATGAGGGGTTTGGGCACACACAGGGGTTGTGAGAGCATTGGGGTTTGGACTCCTGTTCCTGCTCAGGACTAACAAATTCCAGTGGATATTTCCTGCAGGATTGTTTTGGGATGTGCTGGCTTTGGGCACACATGGAGAATATAAAGATTAAATTGTAAGTGACAGCATTGAGGTTTAGACTCCTGTTCCTGCTCAGGACTGACAAATTCCAGTGGATATTTCCTGCAGGATCATTCTGGGCTGTGCTGGGTTTGGGCACACACAGAGAATATAAAAATTGAGTTGTAAGTAAGATAATTGAGGTTTGGACTCCTGTTCCTGCTCAGGAGTAACAAATTCCAGTGGATGTTTCCTGCAGGATTGTTTTGGGATGTGCTGGCTTTGGGCACACACAGAGAATGTAAAGATTAAATTGTAAGTGAGAGCATCGAGGTTTAGACTCCTGTTCCTGCTCAGGACTAACAAATTCCAGCAGGTGTTTCCTGCAGCATCATTCTGGGCTCTGCTGGCTTTGGGCACACACAGGACATGTAAAGATTGAGTTGTGACAGCATCAATGTTTAGACTCTTGATCCTGCTCAGGACTAACAAATTCCAGTGGATATTTCCTGCAAGATCCTCTCTGGGCTGTGCTGGGTTTAGGCACACATGGAGAATATAAAGATTAAGTTGTGAGAGCATTGAGGTTTAGACTCTTGATCCTGCTCAGGAGAACAAATTCCAGCAAGTGTTTCCTGCAGGATCATTTCGGGATGTGCTGGGTTTAGGCACACACAGAGAATATAAAAACTGAGTTGTAAGTAAGACAATTGAGGTTTAGACTCCTGTTCCTGCTCAGGATTAACAAATTCCAGCAGGTTTTTCCTACAGGACTATTCTGGACTCTGCTGGGTTTGGGCACACATGGAGAATATAAAAACTGAATTGTAAGTAAGACAATTGAGGTTTAGTCTCCTGTTCCTGCTCAGGATTAACAAATTCCAGTGGATGTTTCCTGCAGGATCATTCTGGGCTCTGCTGGCTTTGAGCACACACAGGACATGTAAAGATTGAGTTGTGAGATCGTTGAGGTTTGGACTCCTGTTCCTGCTCAGGAGCACAAATTCCAGCAGGTATTTCCTGCAGGATTGTTTCGGGATGTGCTGGGTTTAGGCACACACAGAGAATATAAAGATTAAATTATAAGTGACAGCATTGAGGTTTAGACTCCTGTTCCTGCTCAGGACTGACAAATTCCAGCAGGTTTTTCCTGCAGGACCATTCTGGGCTCTGCTGGGGTGATCCACAGGCTCCCCTGTGCTGTCCCTTCTCTTCTGTGTTTTCTCCTGAATCACATCATGGCCAAGGACTTCAAACTCCCTTTTCCTGGTGGGAATTTGGGAGTTATACCATTAAAAAAAAAAAAATAAAAGGAAATTATTTTTCTTTTAGCCCCCTCCTGCTGTGGCACTGGCACACATGGTGTCACCACGGGTTGGCAGGTGACAAATTTGGCCAACCTGAGCCCAGGAAGAACAGGAGCACCAGAGGGGTTTGCCAGGAGCTGGCTGCAATCCAAGGGCCAAAATTCCTCACTGAAGCTCCCTCTGGAGAAGCTCTGCTCTGGAATTGTTATTTCACCCTCTGTGAGCAAATCCATCGAGGAAAAAAGTTCATTTTCAGCTGGAGCTGCCCCCGACTGCTGGGAACATTCAGCTCCAAGGGGTTGATTTATGGCTCTTTTTGGAGCTTGTAAAATCATTTGTTTCTATTAATACCCTCACTGCCACTTCAGCAGGGACAAATGTGCAGCCACAGATGGAGGGAGATGAAAAATTGGGAAAAGCTGAGGAGCCTTCAAGCCTCTCAAACCCAGCCCAGGGATCCTCTGAGGTGAATTTTCCCCTGGCAATTTGGGGCCAGAGAGAAAAATCATCCCTGGTGAAGGGGATGAGACTCAGAATCTTTTTCTGGGGGTGATAAAGGAGAAGTGAACAGGGATGAAAAGTGGGCAGGGGAGAGGTGGGGGCTGCTTGAAAAAAAGAAAAAAGGCCAAATTTTATCCCAATTGGGATTTGATTTTTAATTTTTAATCCCAAGAGGGATTTAATTTTTAAGGTAAAACCAGATCAGCCCCCCATGGTCATCATGTGGGGTTTTGCCAGAAAGCCCCAAGTGCTCCTTGCTCTTAATTTGTTATTCCAGGTGACTTTTAGTAGAATTTCAATGTCTTTAAACACTCAGACCCTTCCTAATTCTATGGAGAAATTTCAGATATCCCACAGTGAATGAATTCTGTGCAATTCCATTCCCCACCAGGAAAATGCACCCCTGCAAAAGTTTCATTTCAGGGCTGTGAAAATGCAAATCAGCCAAAAAATAGACAAATAGATAAATAAATAAATAGATAAATGAATAGATAAATAGATAAATGAATAGATAGATAAATGAATAAATAGATAAATGAATAGATAAATAAATAGATAGATAAATGAATAGATAAATAAATAAATAGATAGATAAATGAATAACTCCCCTGCTTTCTATTCAGAGAGCCAAACCCCTCCATTCTCTTATCAAATTGACCTGCCAAGACCCAGCCTTCAGCTCAGAGTGGATTTATTGATCCTGAGTTTAATTCCATGAGGAAGCAGCACAGTAAAGGGAGATTCCCTTTGGCTGCAATGAAAGGAGGCTGAGCCCAATTGCTGTGCCCAGGAGCTCATTTGGATTTCTGAACCCATCTAAAAGAAATAAAGAAATGTTTGTTTGTTTATTTGTGTGAATGTCACTTTAGTGAGGCTTTTTTAAATCCCCTCTCATGTCTGGGTTGGCTTAACACCCAAAATGTTCTGAGGGAGCTGTGAAGGCTCAAAAGAAAAAAGGTGATTAGAGATGGAGAAGGGAACAAAGGAGCTCAGAGCATCCAGGGACTCCTGACCTTGGGGAAAAAAAAGCTGCTCTGGGATTAAAATGTAACTTCTGACTCCAAGATATTTGAAGGGCATTGGTATTTTACAGCAATTTGAAGGTGTAAATAAATAACTTGATATTTCTTGGGATTTATTATTCAAAATCTCTTCATTCCATCCCATCTCCAACCAAACCTCACCATTTTTAGCTCTAACCCAGAGCCAGGACAGGTAATTCTGAGCCATCCAAACCAGGTGGAAGAAGCCAGACTGGCTTGGGAAAGATGAAACAGGAAAACCTTACAAATATGAATGCTCAGATTCTGGGAATATAGAAACCATGAACGAAATTGAAATGAAAGCCACGTTTGGGATACCAAACTTCAGTTACTGAATTACCATGAAACAATGGGATGGCCCTGAAGGTAATCCCCTCTTGATTGAACAATGCCCTTGGCCAGAGAGCAACTCCAAAGGTCACAAAAGACTTGCCAGGGCCCAAAGATCAGATCTTAGAGTTTAAAATGGAACACACTGTGCTAATATAAGGATTCCTATAGGCTGCATGTAAATGCTATAGAATTTGTATTTCGTGTTAGATTGGTTAGTGGAAAGTAGAATATTCATCATGGAAGAAGATTTATTGTATTGCAAACGGGAAATCTCTCTCTTGCTTTTACTCTTTCTTACCCCTCTTGCTCTCTCTCCCTTCTTCTCTCACCCCCTCACCCTTTTATCCCATTTCTCTCTCTAACCCCTCTCACTCCTTGTCCTGCTCTGTGCTGCAGACTCTCTGTGCTTTCACTCTCACAATAAATGTAACAGCAAATTTTAGCTTACACAGAGTGAATGAGTTTTGTGACTGCTGTCCATCCTGGACCTGGCCAAGCCCCTCCTGAAATAATCCAGGGCAAAGCTCTATTCTGTTCCACATTGCTGCCCCAAAACCTGCTCCTGTCCATGCTCCCCCTAAAAACCCCAGCCTGGCCACCAGGGATCCTGGGATCTTTATGAACCCAATTCTTATTTGTTTATTAATTCTAATTTCAGCCCTGGCTCTCAGCTTGCAGCTTTATTAACCCAATTATTATTTATTTATTAATTCTGATTTCAGCCCTGGCTCTCAGCTTGTTCTGAGGGATAGGAGGGTTAATTCCAAGGGTTAATTAAGGTTTTTTTTCACAGGTCACTGGGTATGCTGCCTGCTTTAACTTGGCTTTTTCTCCCTTTACCGAGACAGAAATCAAACATTAATAAATTAAAAGATGGTGGAAGAGTGATTCAATAATCAATCAAAACTTTCCCAGGCTGGGACTAGTGACTCCAAGAAAAGCTGAGAAAACAGAAGCAACTTCTCTCCTGGCTGAAAGGTGAAGGAAAATGACCTTTTTTGGCAGATTGTTAATGAGCTTTTGGCCGAGATCTGGTGATTTCCACGTGTGCACAGGGCAGAGAAGGGGCTTGGCTTTGACTCAAGCTGCAGTGAGTGGCAGGTAATTAATTAAAACAAGGTGTAAAGTCACTGGATTTGAGCCTGAGCCCAGATTTCCCCAAAGCTTGGGTGATCTCTGAGTGAGGACTGCCCTCCTGCTCACCTGGATCTTGAATAAAATCGCTTTGATTTGCACAAATTCTTGTTTTTTTACCTCTTCTGGATCATCCCAACTGGCAGGAAAAATTTATTCTGTTATTAAATCTTGATGGCTTCCTGGAGCTTTTTCATATTCCAAATCTTCTTTTGGAAGGGTGTGTTAGATCCCAGAAATCTGGAATTTTTGAGTTTCTGTCATTCCCCCAGAACAACACTGCTTTTAACATGAGCTTGGAGAAAACGTCCAAAATTTGGGTGATGGAGTTAAAACCACGGGTGTGTAGTTAAATAGAAGTGTGTGAAAGGTTTTAAAATTAAGGTTTTTAGAATATAAAAATTCTGGGTGTGGGACAAAATGGAGAATTTTGGGTGGTGTCTCTTTCTTCTTCTTCTTCTTCATGATTTCAGGCAGTAATTTCTGGTTGAATAGTCAGTGCTGCACTGAGGGTCACAGGAATTTGGTTATTGGGTTAAAAGTATAAATAATATAGGTGTTAGTTCTATTATTATCATTATTATTATTATTATTATTATTACTATTATTACTATTATTATTACTATTATTATTACTATTGCTATTATTATTACTACTATTATTATTGCTGCTATTATTATTATTTTTTTTTTTAATTTTATTATTTTATTATTATTATTTACTGTTTAGCTTTAATAACCTTGTAACCAGCTGGATTCAGCTCCATTCTTCTCACTTTTAGCTGGTGGCTGGAAGTGCTGCAGAACTCTCTGTGCTTGAGATAAGATTTCATAAAAAAGTGAAAACATGAGAAATTCGCCTCCTTTGTGTTTTTAATCCTGTGAGTGAAGGCAGGAGAAAATGAAGACAAGGCACTGATTAAGTGGTGCAGGGTGAAAAGTGTTTTTTGGGTTTGTTTTCTGGATCATATGGATGTGCAGGATTTATGAGGTTATTTTATTTTTTTTCAGTTTATTTGACTCGTTATACACAAAATATCAATGTGTGGATGCTGCTCTTGGGTCTAAAGGAGCCAAAAAAATGTAAATTAATAAATTTTCCATGTTTGGGCACAAACATTGATTAACATTTGATTCATATCAATGTGTGGGTGCAGCTCTTGGGTGTCAAACGAGACAAAAAAAAATGTAAATTAATATTAAAAAATTATCCATTTTTAGGCACCTTCAGGAAGTTTGGGGTGCCAGAGCTTGGGGTGCAATTGGGAACTTGCCTCGGGCCACAAATTTAAACCCTGATCATGTTTTTCTCACTTGAAATTCAACATCTTTCACCAATAAAATCCATCAGATCCATAAAACAATGAGCAGTGGGTGCACCTGAGCCTTGATTGGAATTTTTTCCCCCTGAGGAAAGTGTGTGTCACTTTTGGCACCTGAGCACCACTCAGACAACAAAACCAAGCCCTAAAGCAGAATATTTTTTTCTCAGCTGATGTCTTTATTTGACATGCCCTTCAGGAAGGATTTCCTTTAATTCAATTCTAAATCTTGCAGTGTAAAATTGATTTTTTTTTTCCCCTGCCTGTTTCTGTGCAAACAAATGTTCCCTCCCCCAGGAAAGGGCTTTATTCTTTATTTTTTTTTTTTTTATGGAGTTAAAGTCTCCAGTCAGCACTGCCAGGGTGAGGCTGGCTCCTGAGTAAGGAATTAATTAATTGATGGAGGCAGCAGGAAATGGAAATGTGGTGCTGGGATGTTTATCTCCAGCAGGACCTGGCTGCTGATAAGGGATTTGTTATCTCCTGTCCTCCCGAGGTCACTGCACGGGGGGGAAATCCAAGTTGAACCATCCCTGGAATATTTTCAATATTTCATTTGTGCACCTGCAGCTTTTCAGCATTCCTGGCTGTTCTGGGGTCTCAGGAGTGGGATTTCCTCAGGAAAACTCTGGGAATTCTCAGATCCCTTCTGGGAAAAGCTGATCCCACTGAAGCCAGCACAGGGAAGGAATTTCCTGCTGACCTTGAAATCAAGAAATAAAATTAAAATGAAATGAAATAAAGATGAAATAAAAAAACCTGAGCCTGCTGCTAAAAATGGCTGTGGTTGGGAAAGCAAAATTGGATTTGGAGATGTTTAAAGAGCCTGAGAGGAAGAAATCTTGCTTTATTTCTTTTTATTTTTATTTTCAGCAAATGATGTAACTTCTAAATGTACAAAAGATACCAAATATTTGTTGGAAAAATAAAAATAGCAACAAAAATCTTGGGTTTGTTATAGTGATTTTCAACTTTAAAGTCAGTTTAATTCTAATATGAGCAGCTGTGCTGAACCCAAATCCTAAAAGACACAAAACTTGAAATTGTGTTGCTTTATGACAGAAATAATTTTTATTTTCTTTTGCTTTATAGGATCCATCCTGAAGACTTGGAGTTCTGGGAATCTGGGAGATTTAGTGCTACAAATCCCATCACTTTTCTCTCCTTTTAATGGACAATTGGGGTGCAAACACGAAATGTTTGATGGTTCTCAGATGCCAAATTTCTGCCAAATAATTTTTACTGGGGCTGGACACAGAATTGCTGCTGAAATGATGAAAATGAGAAGTTGGCAAAGTCCTTCTGAGGCAAAAATGTGAATTTTGGCTCCTTTTGCTGACTGCAGAGCCAGAAAAGTCAGTTTAATAAAACAGAATTATTTAACTCTTGAATGCCTGGTTTGTGCTGTTGGATTGTTCTGGAAAATTCTGGAATTTCAAATTTTCTGCTGTTCTCTCATAAATGGATCCTGTCCCACCTTGTCCAGCCTTGGACACTCTAAGGGATCCAGGGGCAGCCACAGCTTCTCTGGGAATTCCATCCCAGCCCTTCACAGGGAGGAATTAATTCCCAATTTCCCATCTAACCCGACTCATTTAATGCTTTTTTTCCCCCTCCTGTCTAGAATTTGCTGCAATAATTTTTACAATTTTTCTATCTTTTATAAAAAGCCATTGAAAATAAACCTTTCTCATTTGAGCCATCAACCCCAAACATCTTCTTCTATATTTTTATATTTTATTTTTACTCCTGGGTGATGTTTCTCCCCAGCATTGCATTCATCTTACTTGTACCTCCTTTTATTTTTATTCTGTGTACAATTCAAGGATTTGAAGAACACTCAAACCTGTTTTGTTTCTCCCTGGTTTTATTTTGGGTGGAATTCAAGGATTTGATGAGCACTTTTAAATAAAACCTGTTCTTTTTGTTTCTCCCTGCTTTTTTTTTTTTCCTTGTGGAATACAAAGATTTGAAGAGTACTGTAAAAAAAACCTTTTTTTTTTTTTCAATGTCTCTATTGGGTTTTTTCCTCACAAATTATCTTTGTAAGAGCATCCATAAATACCTGAGTAAGTCAGGCATGAACACTGAGACTAAATATAAACCCTAAGGAAAAATACAGTTAAAAAACACCATGAAGAGGAGGACAGCTGGATTTTTTTTTGGACAGATCCATTATCCACGTGGGATCTGTGGATCCACCACAGACCAGGCTCAAACCTCCTTCACCAATGCAGAAATTCAAAATATTTGAGCTGTTATAGACACCAAAACAGGAACTTAATTTCTCAAAAAGCCTTTTAAAATTCCAGTTAAATATTCCAAGAAGGGATGTGTCTTAGGCTGCAATACAGGATGTGACCAAAATCTGGATTCTGTCACCAGCTGTTAAACCAGCTGGGCAGTGACCCTGATCTCCATGAGAGATATCTCCTGTTAATGGGCCATTTGTTAAAACCAGCTGGGGCAATCATCTTTATCTGTCTTTATCTTTATCTATCTTTATTTATCTTTATCTTTATCTTTATCTTTATCTTTATCTTTATCTTTATCTTTATCTTTATCATCTTTATCTTTATCTTTATCTTTATCTTCATCTTCATCTTCATCTTCATCTTTATCATCTTTATCTTCCCACAGCCCATCCTCCCTCCAGGAGATATCTCCTGTTAATGGCCAGTGAGTCCCAGGGCATGACTGATAAAATTCCATCATCCCACTGGGAGATGCTCCAGCCAGGGGAGGAGCCAAACATTTCCTACCCAGATAAAAACTGAGATTTGGAACACCAGAGCAGCCTTTTCCACTGGATTCCAGAGGAAAACCAGAGCCTTCCACATCATCCCTGGAGCTTCAGAGGAAACTGCACCTTCTCCAGGAGCACTGCTCCAGCTGAACCACATCTGCCCCTGCAGGAGGATGCAGCCACCATTGAATGGGACTGTGCCAACACCCTGACTGACTGACGGGTGTCAGCTTGGATTCTGACTCTGGCAGGGTTTGGGATTGTTCTGTGTAATACTGCATTTCTATTTTAATTTTCCTAGTAAAGAACTGTTATTCCTATTTGCCATATCTTTGTCTGAGAGCCCCTTAATTTCACAATTACAATAATTTGGATTTAGGGGGTTTACATTCTCCATTCAAAGAGAAGCTCCTGCCTTTACTGGCAGACACCTGTCCTCCAAACCAGGACATGATGGGAGGGGATTAAAATCCTTGTTAGGACTCCAGGATCCACCTGGAACAGATGTTTGAGAGGTGCACAACATGCAGTTGTAGATTCCAAAAGCAATTTATTTCCCCTCAAAAGTTATTGTCAGAAGCAGAAAAGTTTCCAAAGTCTTGCTGGAATCTGGAATTGTAGCAATTCCAACAAGGCACATGCTGCACCCAGGAAAATCAAAACAAATCCAGATTAATGTGCTGCACCCAGGAAAATAAAATTAATATCCAGACTGCTCTAGAGAGGTTTGACAAATGAAGAGTAAAACTCATATATCTGGGGTTATTTCAATATTTAATTGAGGATCACAGGAGCACAGCAGGATTTGGGATCTGAGGGTGAGATGGGATGAATCAAAAAAATCTGGTGCAGCTGCTGCTCTTGGTTTTGTAATTTTTCTTAGGGCCATTAAACAAAACCCTTGTTAGAAATAAACATCCTAAAGCATCCTTCATTTGTATGCTCAGTGTTGATTCTAAAAATATGAGGGAATAGAGAGATAATTTATCCAATTCCTGCGATCCTGCAGTGCCTAATGGGTTTTTTGTGTTAATAACAGAAGCAGAGCAGATTGATGTGCATTCCACCACCTCCTAAACTCGATGGGTTTGTTTGTACCAGGGATAAATTAGCAAAAGCCTCCTATAAACAAGGTGGTGGAGTTGGCAGCTTGGAGAAAAAAAAAAAAAAAAAAAATCCATGTTCAAGGGGATTAATTTGGTTTTTAATGGACCAGCTCAGCTGGGATGTTCTTGCCCAAAAGAATTTGAAACCAAAATATCAGAAAGATTTTTGTAGAGTGGGAACTGGAGCCAGGCAGGGAAGGGGTGAAGGGGAGAGGGGGAAAAACAGGAAAAAAAACCTTGGAGATGGAGGTGAAGGCAGGAAAATCCTGGAGGCAGCAGAGGAAGCAGAAGGAAGAGTGAAATCCTTCCTCCTTGGGCCTGGATTTCACTCCCTTTCCCATCCTTCCACTCCTTTCCCCAACCTTTAATTCCATTTCCTGCCCTTTCACTCCTTTTCACATCCTTTCATTCTCTTTCCCTCCCCTCTCCCCATCCAAGGGCTGCAGGAATCAGGGAAAATCAGGAAAAATCAGGAAAATCAGGAAAAATCAGGGAAAATCAGGAAGGAAAATCAGGGAAAATCAGGGAAAATCAGGAAAAATCAGAAAAAATCAGAAAAATCAGGAAAAATCAGGAAAAATCAGGAAAAATCAGGGAAAATCAGGGAAAATCAGGGAAAATCAGGGAAAATGAGAAAAAAACAGGAAAAAACCAGGAAATTCCTACCAGCTTCTCTCTGCTTCCCTCACACCTTCCCTGCCCTTTTCCAGCAGCTCTAAATGAGATTTTTGAGCACTCTCTCATCTCTCCTCACTCTTCCCAAGGTTTTTTCCTGTTTTTTTCCTCAGCATTTCCCTGTTCCCCCAGTAATCCCTGCCTCCTTCTGGAAGGAATTCCTGCCTGGAGCTGCCAAAGCTGCCCTGACAAGCTCACAAAACACACAAAAACCTTGAATTAAACAGCCAGAAAGGCAAACATTGCCCTGGTAATTTATTCAGCCAGATAAACTCCATCAGGAGGAGTCAGTGATGGACAGGGAACTCTGCTGATGGATCCATCTCATTTTACAGGGAAAATGGGGCTGGAATTCAGAGGGCAGATTTTATCTATTTTATGTTTTCTGTATTGGTATGGTATGAATTTTTATTTATTATTAATGAATATTAGAAATTATATTAAAAATTTAAAACCATGTTATGTTATGTTATGTTATGTTATGTTATGTTATGTTATGTTATGTTATGTTATGTTATGATATATGATATGATTTATATTATATTATATTATATTATATTATATTATATTATATTATATTATATTATATTATATTAGTGGAAAACAAGGAATGAGCCAAATTTTCAGGTGTGTGGCCAGAAGGGAACACCAGAGGAGCAGGTGACTGGCACAGGGGGGAAGGAAAAAAAAAAAAAAAAAAGAGAAATTCCATTGTTACCCTCTCAGAGCTGGGTTTTGCACCCACTGTGACTCACAGGAGATTTCCCTGGAAGGATTTTCTCAACTGGATTTGATTCTTTAATTCTTTTTTCGGGCCAGAAGGAGTTAGTGCTGGGGAGGGAGGCTGATGGAATCAGCTTGGATTTGTAATTCCCAAAATTCAAAATTCAGCCCTGCTGAAGTGCTCTGAGCAGCCAGAAATCCTGGGAGAGAAAATAAATCAGGATTAGAGAAATTGTGTGGTTTGGGGAAGTGACCAAAGCACCAATTTTTCTCAAGAGTGAGGAGAGAAGGAATCTTAGGAAGAAAACTTCTGGCAGTGCTGAAAAGAGTTTTTACTGACACAGAACTCTGGAGTTTATTCACTCTTTGTATTTAAACACTGATAAGGAAGAGTCTGAGTCAAAGCAAACTTGCTGTTATTGATCAGGAATATTTTAAACCTTGATTCCCAGCACTGTTAATAGGCCCAGGAATTCACCAGCTGCTCCCATCCCTCGTGGCTCTTTGGGGAAAACCCTCAGCTGCTGCAAAGCAAGGAGCATCTCCTCAGGGGAGCTGGATTTTAGAAGGAACCATCAAAAATGGGCTGGATCCACTGTAATTAATCATAAAACCCAAAATGGGTTGGTTGGAAATTTAAATCACATCCATGGGAAGCTAGGCTGGATTTTAAGAGGAATCTTGTCCCAAACCATCAAAATCAGGTTGAATCCACGGCAATTAGTGCCATAAAACCCCAAAATTGGTTGGTTGGAAATTTAAATCCCATTTACAGGAAGCTGGGCTGGATTTCAAGAGGAGCCTGCTCCTAAATCATCAAAAATGGGCTGGATCCACTGTAATTAATCATAAAACTAGAATGGGTTGGTTGGAAAGGACCTTTAATCCCACCCACAGGAATTTAGGCTGGATTTCAGCAGGAACCTGCTCCTAAGCCATCAAAACCAGGCTGGATCCACTGTAATTAATCATAAAACTAGAATGGATTGGTTGGAAAGGACTTTAAATCATATCCTCAGAAAGCTAGGCTGGATTTTAGTAGGAACTTGTTTCTGAACCATCAAAAATGGGCTGGATCCACTGTAATTAATCATAAAACCCCAAAATTGGTTGGTTGGAAACTTAAATCCCATCCTCAGAAAGCCAGGCTGGATTTTTGTAGGAACTTGTTTCTAAACTATCAAAAATGGGTTGGATCCACTGTAATTAATCATAAAACCCCAAAATGGGTTGGTTGGAAATTTAAATCCCATTCACAGGATCTAGGCTGGATTTCAGTAGGAAATTTGTCCTAAACCATCAAAACCAGGTTGAATCCACTGTAATTAATCATAAAACTAGAATGGGTTTGTTGGAAGAGAACTTAATTCCAATCCATTCCCATCTCCTGGACAGGGACACCTCCCACTATCCCAAATTATCCCAACCTGGCCTTGAACAAAAATTCCAGGGATCCAGGGGGATTCATCTCTGGAATTTCCCTCCCAACCCCTCCCCACCCAAATTCCCTCCCAAAATCCCTCCTCACCCTCCTCTCTGCCAGTTCAAAGTCCTTCCCACTCGTCCTGTCCTCTTGGCTCTGTCCCTGTGAGGAGAGCAGGAATTTAATCCTGATTAATTCCAGTGATGGAAGTGCCAGGAACAAGCTGCAGCTCTTTTGTCTGGCCTGAATTCCTGCCCTGGCAGGAAAATCTTGGATGAGGCACAGAGATGTCAACCCCTGGTCCCTTCTGTACCTTGTCCCTGTCCCTGAGCTCACAGGCTGAGGTAGAGGCTGGGATGTTCTTCAGGAGGTTCATTTGGGCAGAAAGGAAATAAAAACATTCAGGAAGAGCTGCTGTGAGTCTGGAAATATTCCAGAGATGTTCCCAGCCAGGTTTTTCCCTGGGATGAAGGGATTGCAGGGTTGGATTGGGGTGTGGGTCCGCTGAGAAATGAAATTGGATGTTGAGAGATGAAACAATGAGAGGAACCATGAATTCCATGGGGAAATAAAAAGTGGGGATTATACATTGGAAAGGAGTCTCAGATAATTTGTGAACTCTCAAGTACCTCAGCCCATGGGGAAAGAAAGAGGGAAATATAAAAATGAAATATAAAAATATAAAAATGATAAAAATGAGGATGTGTCCTCTAAAAATTGGAGAGAATCCATGGCCTCTGCCTTTATTCAAATAAAGTTTTGGGACTCCTCTGCCTCCTTTCTGCACACAAACTTCTGGTGTTTATGGATTCATTTTCCTGACAATCTTTACCATAAATTCCATAGGAAAATAAAAAGTGGGAATACATTAGAAAGGGGTCTCAGGAGATTTGGGAACTCTCAAATGTCTCAGTGGGGAAAGAAAGAGGGAAATTGGGATAAAAATGAGGATGTGCCCTCTAAAAATTAGACAGAATGCCCCATGACCTCTCCCTTTATTCAAATAAAGTTTTGGGCTCCTCTGTCTCCTTTTTGGGCACAAACCTCTGGTGTTTGTGGATTCATTTTCCTAAAAAAAAAATATTTTTTTTCATCAGGGCATGGGGAAATTTGGGATTTGTTCCCACAGCCCCCAGGAAAAGCTGGATCAGTGTTTTCCTTCCTGAGGAAGGATTGATCCCCAGTTTTTATGGGGAAGCTGCTGAGGGGGTTTCACCTGTTGTCCCCCCATTTCTGTCACCTCACCCCGATTAATATCCCAAATAAAATAAAATTAATTCACCCAATTAATTAATTGTGCCTTTGGATGGAGGCACAGCCTGACTGTGGAGGTGACTCTTGTCCTTTCCCTTTGTGTGTGCAAAATTTCCTGTTTTTTCCTGAGGTAAAACCACAGAATTCCAGCTGCCAATTAAATCATGGTGCACAAAATGAACAATTCATGTAATGACACAAGAGTGATAATTAAATAATTCTATCTCTTCTAAATATGGATTATTTCCATAAATGTGAAAGCAAAGCTGGGTGGAACAAAAAAAAAAAACCAAAAAAACCCCAAAAAATAACAAAAAAAAAAAAAAAACCCTGAGAATTGGGAATAATCACATTTATGCACTTTTTAAGCAAATTTTTATTTTTTTTTTTTTTAAAGGCTTTTTCTAGGCTAAAAAAAGGAGAAGGAGGGACATGTGTGGAGCCAGCCTGATCTTCATTTTATCTGCAATGCATCAGGAGTTTCTGCAGCTTTTTTTTCTTTTTTTTTTGGCACAATTCCTGTGCAGAGATGCAGCTTCACCAGGCAGGTGCTGCATTCCCTGTAACCCTTGCATTGCTGCACCAGGAAAAACCAAAAAAAAAAAAAAAAAAAAAAAAAAAAAAAAAAAAAAAAAAAAAAAAAAAAAAAATTATTTATACTTTTTTTTTAAAGCTTAGAAAATTCAATTATTTATAAGATTCTTAAATCCAGAAAATTCAATTATTAATAAAATCTTTTAAGCCTGTAAAACTCAATGGTTTTTAAGATTTTTAAGCCCAGAAAAATCAATAGTTTTAAGATTTTAAATCCAGAAAAACCAGTGTTTTTTAAGATTTTTAAACCCAGAAAACTTAATAGTTTTTAATATTTTTAAGCTCAGAAAAATCTGTGGTTTCTAAGATTTTTAAGCCCAGAAAACTCAATGTTTTTTAATATTTTTAAACCCAGAAAAATCAGTGGTTTTTAAGGTTTTTAGGCCCAGAAAAATAAGTGTTTTAAAATATTTTTAATCTTTTATCTGCACCAGTATTTGAGGGTTTGGGACACAATTTTTTTTATTTAAATATTTTTATTTTTTTTTAAATTTAAATCCGTGTGTGAGGTTTATTGAAAGATTTTGCTTTTCAACAGAGAAAAAAAAAAAAAATCTTCCCTGAGAGTCCCAACCCTCCTTTGCTGCTGCTTCCAAAAATCAGATTTTTTACAAAAAAAAATTACAGACACAAAAAAAAAAACAAACAAAAAAAAAAAAAAAAAACAAAAAATCACAAAAAAATTGCAAAAAAAATGCAAAAAAATTTATGAAAACGTCACTAAATTTAGTTAATTTAAAGAAAATTTAGTGAATTTAAATAAAGTTTAGTAAAAAAGAAGTCTGATCAAAACCTGATCAATTTTATCTCCCTGTGCTCAAGGCAGGTGAATTAATCTGGAATAAATTGGATTAATTTAATGGATTTTGGGGCTTCTTCAAGTTCCCGAGTTGTATTTTCAATGTCAAAGGTGACTTGGGAAATATCACAGAGAATTTGGATTTGTACAAGGGGGAATATCCCAAATAGGTGTAAATCCCTCCTGATGATCATCACTTGGAGCATTTGAAATTTCCTTTTTGGATTTTGTATTTTAGATTATTTTTATATTATATATATTGTAAATAAATATAAATGTAAATGTAAATATAAATATAAATATAAATATAAATATAAATATAAATATAAATATAAATATAAATATATTTTATATAAATATATAAATATATAAATATATAAATATATAAATATATAAATATATAAATATATAAATATATAAATATATAAATGTATAAGTATAAAATATAAATATTATATAAGTATATATAAAAATATAAATATATATATATACACACATATACATATATACATATATATACACATATATATATACATATACATACATATATATAATTTATAAAAATATTTATTATATATTAAGATATTTTATATTTTATATATATAATTGTTTTAAAATTTTATAATTTTTTAATATAATTTTAAAAATATTTTTTCTGTTTTTCTGATGACACAATGACAGTGCTATTTCCAAAAAATGCCACTTTAGGAAGAAGCAATTCCCATGAAAACAGCAAACACCCCATGGTCTCCTTCCAGCTGCAGCTCCTTGATCCTCCCAATTCCTGAGCATCTCAAAGCCAAACTGGAATTATTGCTACAGGACCCTGAAGAAAAAAAACATTTAAAATTATGAAGATGTATAAGGTTATGATATATTTAAAAATCTGCTTTTTGCATCGTTAACATTTTTCCTGACTGGAAGCCTGAATGTCTGATTGAAGGTTGTTCACCAGGCATCTCTGGAGATGGAAAAAACAATAAAAGTGATTTAACAAGAGGGAAAAAAAAAAAAAAAAAAAAAGAGAGGCAGCAATAAATCTGAGCGTTGTCTGGGTTTCAGCTGCTGTGGACGGTGGGATAATGGACATTAATGCACAAATCAATGGCCAGAATTAAAGCAGTTCCCAGCCAGGCTCCTCAGAGCCCTGCCAAACTTAACCCTGGATTTTCTCTCCTGGAGAAAGCAAAAGGTGGATGTGAGGTGAGGGGTGTGGATGTGCTGGTGTGGGATCTCACAGAGAGCTGCTAATCCTGTTTTCCTGGGAATTCTGTCAGGGATGAAACGGGAATTGTGAGTCAGAGCTTCGCTCTCAATTGGCAGCTCGTTTTTGGGGCTGGCAGCAGAGAGACCTCTGACTTTCCCTGGGTTCCATGGAGCAGGAATGGGGAGCAGGAATGGAGCAGGAATGGAGCAGGAATGGAGCAGGAATGGGAGCAGGAATGGAGCAGGAATGGAGCAGGAATGGGAGCAGGATTGGAGCAGGAATGGAGCAGGAATGGAGCAGGAATGGGAGCAGGAATGGAGCAGGAATGGAGCAGGAATGGAGCAGGAATGGAGCAGGAATGGAGCAGGAATGGAGCAGGAATGGGAGCAGGAAGTGGAGCAGGAATGGAGCAGGATTGGAGCAGGAATGGAGCAGGAATGGAGCAGGAATGGAGCAGGAATGGAGCAGGAATGGAGCAGGAATGGGAGCAGGAATGGAGCAGGAATGGAGCAGGAATGGGAGCAGGAATGGAGCAGGAATCGGAGCAGGAATGGAGCAGGGAATCCTCCAACCCTCCCAGGTTTCAATGGAGCAGGAATGGAGCAGGAATGGAGCAGGAATGGAGCAGGAATGGGAGCAGGAATGGGAGCAGGAATGGGAGCAGGAATGGAGGGAATGGGAGCAGGAATGGAGCAGGAATGGGAGCAGGAATGGGAGCAGGAATGGAGCAGGAATGGAGCAGGAATGGAGCAGGAATGGAGCAGGAATGGGAGCAGCTGTACCAGGAATGGGAGCAGAGAATCCTCTGGCTCTCTCTGGGTTCCATGGAGCAGGAATGGGAGCAGGAATGGAGCAGGATTGGAGCAGGAATGGAGCAGGATTGGAGCAGGAATGGAGCAGGATTGGAGCAGGAATGGGAGCAGGAATGGGAGCAGGAATGGAGCAGGAATGGAGCAGGAATGGAGCAGGAATGGAGCAGGAATGGAGCAGGAATGGGAGCAGGAATGGAGCAGGAATGGGAGCAGGATTGGAGCAGGAATGGAGCAGGAATGGAGCAGGAATGGGAGCAGGAATGGAGCAGGAATGGGAGCAGGAATGGAGCAGGAATGGAGCAGAGAGTCCTCCAGCCCTCCCTGGACTCAGAGGAACAGGACAGGGAGCAGCTGTAGCAGGAATGGGAGCAGGAATGGGAGCAGAGAATCCTCCAGCCCTCCCTGGGATCCATGGAACAGGACAGGGAGCAGAGAATGCTCCATCCCTGGATCCCATGGAGCAGGAATGGGACCAGCTGTATCAGGAATGGGGCAGCAGAGAATCCTCTGTCCCACCCTGGATCCTGTGGAACAGGACAGGGAGCAGAGAGTGCTCCATCCCCCTCTGGGTTCCAAGGAACAGGAATAGGAGCAGAGAATCCTCTGTCCCTCCCTGGGTTCAGAGGAGCAGGAATGGCAGCAGAGAATCATCCATCTCTCCCTGGGTTCCAGGAGCAGGAATGGGAGCAGGGAATGCTCCATCCCTCCCCGGGTTCCAGGAGCAGGAATGCAGCAGGGAACGCTCTATCCCTCCCCGGGTTCCAGGAGCAGGAATGGGAGCAGGGAATGTTCTGTCCCTCGCTGGATTCCAGGAGCAGGAACTGCAGCAGAGAACGCTCCATCACACCCTCCCCGGGTTCCAGGAGCAGGAATGCAGCAGGGAATGCTCCATCCCTCCCCGGGTTCCAGGAGCAGGAATGCAGCAGGGAATGCTCCATCCCTGGGTTCCAGGAGCAGGAATGCAGCAGGGAATGCTCCATCCCTCCCCGGGTTCCAGGTACGGGAATGCAGCAGGGAATGCTCCATCCCTCCCTGGGTTCCAGGAGCAGGAATGCAGCAGGGAATGCTCCATCCCTGGGTTCCAGGAGCAGGAATGCAGCAGGGAATGCTCCATCCCTCGCTCCCCGGGTTCCAGGAGCAGGAATGCAGCAGGGAATGCTCCATCCCTCCCCGGGTTCCAGGAGCAGGAATGCAGCAGGGAACGCTCCATCCCTCCCCGGGTTCCAGGAGCTGGAATGCAGCGGAGCTGTTCGTGCCCGGCCAGGCTGGCCAGGTTCACCTGGGGCCAGCAGGGCCGATTTTGGGGACACGGCTCGTCAGGGCTGTGCTGCTCATCGGGCTGTGACTGCAGCGCTCGCTGCTCCCCCCTGAGCGGGGCACGGCAGGGGAAGGGACGCCCAGACACGGGGATGATGCAGAGCTCTGCCTGCCCTTGAAGCACCAAACCAGCACAGGCAGCTGCCAAATGTCTGCCTTGCACAGAACCTGCCTCTGCTTTTGTCGTGGCATCCCAAAAAAATACGGATGAAGCCTTTGGGAACTTGGCCTTGAATGCACAAATTCATCTCAAACATCTCCCACGTGTTCTGGATGGAATTCCCAGAGGAGCTGTGGATCCCTGGAATGTCCAAGGCCAGGTTGGAGCAGCCTGGGACAGTGGGAGGTGTCCCTGCCCGTGGCAGGGGTGGCACTGGGTGGGATTTATGTCCCTTCCCACCCAAACCTTTCCATGTTCCACGTTCAGGCTTTTGGAGAGGCACCAGTGCCTGGGTGTGCATCCCAAAGGGTCATCCCAGCCCAGGCACAGCTCATTTCTCTCTCTCCATCTCTGCAGGATCCTTTTGCAGCTCTGGAACCTGCAGCTGGTTTGGCTTCTGCTCTCCGAGTTTCACAGAATCCTGGGATGGTTTGGGTTGGAAGGGAAATTAAATCCCATCCCATCCACCCCTGCCATGGCAGGGACACCTCCCACTGTCCTAGGGGCAGCCACAGCTCCTCTGGGAATTCCATCCCAGCCAGGAATTCCTTCCCAAATCCCACCCATCCCTGTCCTCTGGCAGTGGGAGCCATTCCCTGTGTCCTGTCCCTCCATCCCTCGTCTCTCTCCATCCTTTTTCTTTCTGAGCCCCCTGTCCTGCTCCCTCCTGGCTTTTGTCCTTCACCTGGGCAAGGAAAGAACCCCCAAATCAGCTGGATTTGGGAAATCCAGATTCCTCCTGCCACAAACCAGCATTCCACTTATTTCCATTTTTCAGTCTCCCTACCACAGAAATGACTTTTGCTCCACTCTTCCCTCAGTGTTTTTGGGGTTCCTCATGGAACGCTGTCCCTCCGTGCTGAGCTGGCTCCGCCTGCTCCTGCCCTGGGACTCGGTTTCATGGCGGTTTGTCCCTCCAGCTGCAGGAAGAGCTGAGCTGGTGGCAGCAGATGGCACTGTCTCAATCCTGCTCTGCCCGAGCTGCGCTGCGGGGAGCTGGGGCCACCCGCGGGGCTGGAGCAGCTGGGGAGGGGGTGCAGGGGGTGGAAAAGGGGTGCAGGGAATGGGAAAGGGGTGCAGGGGGTGGAAAAGGGGTGCAGGGAATGGGAAAGGGGTGCAGGGGATGGGAAAGGGTGGAAGTGAATAAAAGGGTGCAGGGGATGGGAAAGGGGTGGAGGTAATGGAAAGGGGGTGCAGGGGGTGGAAAAGGGGTGCAGGGGATGGGAAAGGGTTGCAGAGGATGGGAAAGGGATGCAGGGAATGGGAAAAGGGTGCAGGGGATGGGAAAGGGGTGCAGGGAATGGGAAAGGGGTGCAGGGGATGGGAAAGGGGTGCAGGGAATGGAAAAGGGTGCAGGGGATGGGAAAAGGGGTGCAGGGGATGGGAAAAGGGGTGCAGGTATTGGGAAAGGGGTGCAGGGGATGGGTGAAGGGGATGGGAAAGGGGTGCAGGTATTGGGAAAGGGGTGGAAGTGAAGCGAAAGGGGTGCAGGGGATGGGAAAAGAGGACATTGATCCTGTCCCAGCTGGGTTGAACACCAGATGAGCAGCAGGGAAGGAAATCCTTGATAAATTCTTCTAAACTGGAAAAACTCATTTTAAAAAAAAAATCATTATTAAATGCAGTGTGCTCTTCAATAACCTGTTATTTTTTTATATATTTTTTTTAAATTTTCTCCCCTCCTTCCTGGGCAATCCCAGCCTGTCATAAAGCAGAATTCATTTTTACCTGTCCAACACTTTTCAAAGCCCTCAGGAAGGGTTAAGCAGAAATTGATTTTGTGTTTGCAAGCCTGGAGTGTGTGTCAGCAACAAGGGAAGGAACTTAATCCTGAATATTCTCCTGGCTGGCAAAGAGCAAAGGGGAAAATCGAAGGTGAGGACAGGAGAGCTGTGTGATCTTGCAAGGCAGCTGTAAACTGCTCTTTGTGCTTTAATTAAAGACAGAAACCTTTCAAAAGAAGAGAGGACTGGGGGAATGAGCTCTTTCCTTGTGTGAGTCACTCTCCCAGCAGAGGGAAACGCTGCAGCTCTGAGAAGTGGCTCAGCCCAGCAAGCTGAGCTTAACTCTGGGCCAAGCTGGATTTTCCTTTGCAGCACACTCAGTCACTCAAAAAAGTGGGAAAATGCCTGAATGGAGGTGAGAAAACAGAGTTATTTCCCAAAAAAATCCTCACTTTTTAGTACCTGAAGTTTGGAGCTGCTGCGCTTCAGCACTTGGGTCGGCTTAAGCAAAATATTTCTGACCTGTAGGACCTGATCCCACTTATCCCCAGAGGAGATTGGCATGGATGTGGCAGGAAAATTGATTTTTTTTTTAAGTCAGTGAAGCTTAAAGCAGAATTTGAACAAAGTTTTTGTGCATTTCTGCTTTTGCAGCCACTAGAAGAAGAATTAAATAAATTAAAAATAAATTAGAAGAAGGGCTGTGAATAATCTCAGAGATAAAACCAAGTCTTTAAGCTTGGAAAAAAAGAGCAGGAATTTCTGGTTTTTCCTTCTTTTCTCTGGGAGGTGGGAGCAGAGCAGAGCCCAGAGCTGCTGGTTTGGGGAGCACAAAAACCCTGCTGGTTTTATAGGCCCGAGCAAGCATTGACAATCCCAAGAATAACTCAATTAATGCACGTGGTAATGGCATTTGGACAAGGATTCTGGAGCCGTGTGAGGCACAGGAGGAGAGAGACGGAAGTTTTTTAAAAATTCATGAGGAGCCAGAGCTGCAGGAGCAGATTTTGCTGATGAGGAGGAAAAGCAGAGTCACCCTTGGTGTCCTGTGAGCTGGGGCTGTGTCCTCACACAGGGTTTGATACCTGATCCACAAATTGTTCCTCTGTCCCAGCACAGCCTCATTAATCATGAATTAACCCCCGTTAAATCCCATTAATTAATATCGTTCTGGGTGCTGCTGGTGTGGGAAATCTGCTTTGCCCTCTCCCTGAAATTAATTGGGTGATTCCCCCCCCCCAGGGTAATTAGGAGGGTAAAACACAATTTTCCTGCTGCTCAGCACCAGGGAGGGTTTGGGCTGGGGGAGGGACAGATCCTGATTCCTCCCACTCCCTGCTTTGGGAAATGTGGGATGCTGAACATCTAAAACCCTGTGATCACACAACTGCAGGGGTGGGTTTGGCCAAAATCTTTTTTTTTTTTGTTTTGTTTTGGCATTTCTAGAAGGACCAGAGTGGTTTGGAAGATGAGATCCACAGATGCTCCAGTCAGGATGAGCCACTTAAGACAATTAAAGCAGGATTTGCAAAAGCAGCTCAATGATTGTATTTTTTTCCCCCTGGAGAGGCACCAGACTGATTTATTTCCTTGAATCATCTGAAAAATGAGAATATCACTCTCTCCAAATAATAATTAGAATCTGCAGTGCCTCAGTGTGGGAGGAATTCTCAGGCAGCTTTGCTGACCTTTGGATAAAGGAGTTTCATGTCACAGAGACGCCTCCAGAGGGGATTTGTGTTTGAAGGACAGGTGTCTGCCAAGAAAGGGAGAAGCTTCTCTTTGAAATGGAGAATGTAAACCCCCTCCCTCCAAAATATAATAATTTTGAAATTAAGGGGCTTTCAGGCAAAGATATGGGAATAGGAATAACAGTTCTTTACTAGGAAAATTAAAATAGAAATGCAGTATTACACAGAACAATCCCAGCCCTGCCAGAGTCAGAATCCAAGCTGACACCCGTCAGTCAGTCAGGGTGTTGGCACAGTCCCATTCAATGGTGGCTGCATCCTCCTGCAGGGGCAGATGTGGTTCAGCTGGAGCAGTGCTCCTGGAGAAGGTGCAGTTTCCTCTGAAGCTCCAGGGATGATGTGGAAGGCTCTGGTTTTCCTCTGGAATCCAGTGGCAAAGGCTGCTCTGGTGTCCCAAATCTCAGTTTTTATCTGGGTAGGAAATGTTTGGCTCCTCCCCTGGGTGGAGCATCTCCCAGTGGGATGATGGAATTTTATCAGTCATGCCCTGGGACTCACTGGCCATTAACAGGAGATATCTCCTGGAGGGAGGATGGGCTGTGGGAAGATAAAGATGATTGCCCAGCTGGTTTAAAGATGGCCCATTAACAGGAGATATCTCCCACAGAGATAAAGAACACTGCCCCAGCTGGTTTAACAGCTGGTGACAGAATCCAGACTTTTGGTCACATCCTGCATTGCAACCCAAAACATTTAGGGAGGGAAGGGATCCATTTCTCAGGCTCCTTTTGTTGTGCTCTGTTCCCATGGAACAAATGAGCCCCAAATCTCAGGAAAAATCCTGGTGGTGTTTGAAACCAAATCTGGAATGTGGGAATGGGGAGAAAACAATGAGTGCAAAAACTCCTCAATTCCTTTTCCTTGAACATGTCTCTGTCGTTCTCACTCTGACTGATGTGCTGATCAGTGACAGAAAATGTTGTTTACAGAGAGGCTGTTTGCAGGATTTATCCAATTTCCACTTGGCAAGACACAAATGATGAGTCCTCAGCAATTCCATCTCATTGGAATAAAAACAACAACCCAAACACATATTTCACAACGCCCCATTGTACTAAAAAAAATGGAATTTAGAAAGATTAACTCCCCAGCTGAGCCAGGCTGTGAGAGATTAATGCTTGGAAAGATTTCTGTCATTACTTTTCAAGCTCAATAACATCCTCACACTTTGTGTTTCCTCATTCCAACAATTATTAATTTTGACTTACAGCCAATTAATTTCTAATTCCATTGGACTTTGTGGGGTTGCAGAAATGCTGTTAGTGCCTGTTTCAGTGAATGCTGCAATTTACCTTTTCCTAAACAAAGACTTGTTAATCTCAGTACTTAATCCTGTGAAATATTGATATGAAATACTCTGAGTGATTATTTCAGACCCTCCAGTCCTGACAGTTGCTCCCCATATTTTCCAGATGTTATTTTGGGGTTTGTTGCTTTAGTAAATTCAGAATTCAGGAAACTTCAGGAGGAGTTAACAGAAATTTTATTTCAAAGTGAGTTTTATGAAAATTCACTTTCCATCACCCGAGTCTCAAAACGTGTCCCTCAGTGAAATTTGATTTTTAAAACACCAAAGAGCATCGTTGTGGGGAGGAGCAGGATGTTTTGGAGAGGGGAGGCTTTGAAGGAAATGTTTCCCTTGTTATTTGAAAGGAAAACACAAGAAGTAAGTCGTGGGGTTTTTTTTTCTGGAAAAAAGGATTTGCTTGGTTATCTGAAATAAAAACAAGAACAAAGTGAGTTTGAGGCACTCCAAGATCAGAAAGGCCTCAAATTTCTTATCCAGGCTGGATTATTTTTCCATGTTTGAGGTCACAGGGGTGGTGAAGTTGGGACTGTTGGGAGCATCCTAAGAGCTCAGGGCAGGATTGATTTGCAACCCTAAAAATGGGCTCTGGGGGCAGCCAAAAGTGCATCCATCCATCCCTGCAGCCTCAGCTGGATAAGGATGAAGGAACGTTCTGCTACCCTAATTAACACCCAGATTAATGAGGGTTTCTTCATCCAGCTGTGGCTGCCCCATCCCTGGAAGGGACAGTGGGAAGTTTCCCTGTTGAGGACAGGGATGCAAAAATCTGATTTTCAGCTCCTTTCCAACCCAAAGCACTCCACATTTCTATGAATCCTCATTTCCAATCAAAACCTGCTCTGCTGCTTTAATTCCAGAGGAAATTCTGCTTTTAGCCTCGACATCTGGGGTGGAATCACTGGAGAAGCTCAGAGTTATCCATAAAACCCCTGGGGCCACCAGCTCCAGCCTGGGGCAGGAATTTCTGGCTCCCTCCAAGCCTCACTCTGCTGCTCTGCCCAGGATAAAACGAAATCCTGCTGAGCTCCACAGGGAAGGGATTATTTGGGTCAGGATGTCACAGCTGAGGCAGCCCCGAGGTTTTCCCCTAAGACTCTGGTTGGGTTTTTCTGTTTTGATCAAAAGGTTTGGATTTTCTGATGGAAAAGCAATCTTTGGGGAAGCTGATTAAAGGCCAGGACTGTGCAGCTGACAGGGATGAGGCTGGGGCTGCTTTTGGCTGCCTTTGATTTCCCATCCCAGGGGAAGGATCGATGCCCGTTCAGGGCTGAGCAATCCTGTTGGGAATCGTTTCCCATCCTTTGCTTTATCCTCTTTTTTTCCTTCAGAGAGGCCGTGGCAAAGGTTTTTCCAAGTGTATTGTGGGGACAGATCAAATCCTGGGCGTTTTTCCCCTTTCCCTGCTCAGACAAGGAGCTTCCTGGGGGTGGGAGCAAATCCAGTGTTGATTCTCCTCCTTCTGAGCAAAATGTTTTTACCACAAATATTCCTGATCTTCCAAACCCACAGGACTCGTTCCTTGGATGTGGAGGGTGAGAAAAAGCAGCACCAGACTGGTGTTTTTTGCTAATAACTTCATTTTTTGCTGCTTTTAACATGAATAAAAAATATACAAAAATATTTTCTGCCCTCTGTTGTGCTGGTATTTTGGGAAGGAGCAGTGGGACATGATCCCTCTCTCATTCCACTCTCATCCTCTGCTGTAATTACAGGCACAGGACAGACCTTGTTATAAACCAAACACCCCCAGATCCTCTCACTCCGTTTCTGAGCAGAGATTTTCAAAGTTTTCCAGATGGAAACAAAGCCAGAGGTTTCCTGAACCCTCCATCCTTCCCCACAGTTTCCAGGACGGACAGTTCGTGTTTCTCCTGGGACACACGTCCCCAAAAGTGACATTAGTTTGTCCTAATCAGGAGCTTCTTCTTCCAGCTGCCGTGCACAGGCCTTTAATTAAACACCATCCTCTTAATCAAAGCCTTTTGGAGATGTCACCTTGTGGGGCTTGATTGGATTTTACTCTGCTGAGGACAGGATCAGTTTTTCTCCTGGTTGTTGGCCCGAGAGGGTTTTTATTAATAACACAAATGGAAATTGGGAGAGCTCGTGGGTGGGTCCGGCTGCTCCTGCCAGGTCTGAGCTCTTGGGCACTCCAGGGATCCAGGGGCAGCCACAGCTCCTCTGGGAATTCCATCCCAGCCCCTCACAGGGAGGAACTTCTCCCAAATATTCAATTTAAACCGCCCCTCCTTCAGTTCAAAGTCCTTGTCTTATCACCAGGGAATGGCTTTAAACTGGAAGAGACACAGTTCAGATGAAATATTGGGAATTTGCCCTTGCAGAAAGCCCCTCTCCAGCTTCCTTCAGGCCCAGCAGCTTTTCCTAAAGCCCAAATCCCATGGTCAGCACCAGGCATCCCTCACAGGCAGTGCTGTGAGTGCACAGCCCCGTCCTGGTGGGGCGAGAGCTCAGCTCACACCAGCCCAGAGAGAGGGGAGATGGAACCCCAGACTTGGGTGGAAATCCACCCCAATACCCCAAACTTGGATGGAAATCCACCCCAGCCCCACAGCTTGGATGGAAATCCACCCATACCCCACAGCTTGGATAGAAAGGCATCCCAGTCCCAAAGCTTGGATTTAAATTCACTCCAACCCCAAATCTTGAGTGGAAATCCACCCAGCCCCAAAGCCTGGAAGGAAATCCACCCCAGCCCCAAACTTGGATGGAAATCCATTCCAGCCCCACATCTTGAATGGAAATCCACCCCAACCCCACATTTTGGATGGGAATCCACCCCAACACCCCATAGTCTGGATGGAAATCCACCCGAACCCCAAACTTATATGGAAACCCACCCCAACCCCAAAGCCTGGAAGGAAATCCATTCCAGTCCCACATCGTGAATAGAAATCCATCCCAACCCCAAAGCCTGGATGGAAACCCACCCCAACCTCAAAGCTTGGATGGAAATCTACCCCAACACCCCATAGTCTGGATGGAAATCCATTCCAGTCCCACATCTTGGATGGAAATTAACTCCAACCCCACAGCTTGGATAGAAATGCACTCCAACCCCAAAGTTTGGGTGGAAATCCACCCCAACCCCAAACTTGGGTGGAAATTCACCCCAACACCCCATAGTCTGGATGGAAATCCACCTGAACCCCAAACTTATATGGAAATCCACCCCAACCCCAAAGCCTGGATGGAAATCCACCCCAACCCCACAGCTTGGATTTAAATCTACCCCAATCCCAAAGCTTGGACAGAAATCCACTCCAGCCCCACATCTTGGATGGAAATCCACCCCAGCCCCAAAGCTTGGATTTAAATTCACTCCAACCCCGAAGTTTGCATAGAAATTCACTCCAACCCACAGCCTGGCTGGAAATGCACCCCAGCCCCAAACTTGAATGGAAATTCACTCCAACCCCGAAGTTTGGATAGAAATTCACCCCAACCCCAAAGCTTGGATTTAAATTCACTCCAACCCCGAAGTTTGCATAGAAATTCACTCCAACCCACAGCCTGGCTGTAAATCCCCCCCAGCCCCACGTGGGCCCCGTGGGAGCAGCAGGTCTCCTCGGGTGAGCACAGGCAGCTGCCCTGCACTAAGTGACTCTGACACATTGCGTGACTCCCTCCTCCTTCACTCCCACTCCTCCATCCCCTAAAATATTGATGCTGTTGGGTGGAGTGGAGCTGCTGAGGTAGAAAATGCAGCCGTGCAGTGAATCCTGCCGCACAGGGACACCTGAGCAGTGCCAGGGCTGGTTTTTGCTGGTCCAGGTGCTGCTCACGCATCCCCAGGTTGGTGCAGCCCCTCCCCAGCCCTCGGTTCTCGTGCTTTGTGTGGGTTTTGTGGGGTAAATCTGTCCTCTCAGCACTGCTGGGACACGTTTCTGCTGCAGGAGATGGCAGGCAGCTTTCCTCTCACTCTCTGAATTAAAACACTTTTTTTTTTAATCTATTTTTTTGTGAGGAAGTGAGGGTGGTGTCCTCAGGATCCTTGGGGAAATTTGGGACATGGAAATGTCCCTGCCCGTGGAATTGGAGCATTTTGGGCTCCCACCCACCCAAACCAACCCCATCCCTCTGGATTTTGGCACCTGAACCTTCACCTGTCCCTGTGGCTGTGCCAGGGACAACACCTGCACAGGTACAGGAGAAGTGGAGCAGGTTAAGGTGTGATCCGGCTGAAACCTGCAGGAGCTCAGGTGTTGGGAACTGGGGGCAGAAAAATTGGGGAAACTGCAGAAAAATTGGGGAACTGCCAAAAAACTGGGGGACACTGCAGAAAAATTTGGGGCACTGCACAAAAAATGGGGGGCACTGTAGAAAAATTGGGGAACTGCACAAAAAACTGGGGAAACTGCAGAAAAATTGGGGGAACTGTAGAAAAATCGGGGGCAGAGCAAAAAAATAGGGGGGCACTGCAAAAAAATTGGAAGGCATAAAAATTTGGGGGGCACTGCAGAAAAATTGGGAGGGAAGCACAAAAATTTAAGGGCACTGCACGAAAATTGGGGGACACAGTAAAAACATTGGAGGGCACAGCAGAAAAATTGGAGGCACTGCAGAAAAATTGGGGAAACTGCAGAAAAATTGGGGAAATTGCAGAAAAATTGGGGGAACTGCAGAAAAATTGGGAAGCACAGCAGAAAAATTAGGGAAACTAGAAAAAGTGTGAGGCACTGCAGAAAAATGGGAGGCACAGCAGAAAATTTGGGGGAGCTTCACAAAAATTGAGGGGCACAGCAAAAAAATTGGGAGCACAGCAGGAAAAATTGGGGGGCACTGCAGAAAAATTGGGGAAACTGCAGAAAAATTGGGGAAACTGCAGAATTATTTAGGATCACAGCAGTAAAATTGGAGAAACTGCACAAAAATTGGGGAACTGGCAAAAAAATTGGGGGGCATTGCACAAAAATTGAGGGCACTGCAAAAAAATTGGGGGCACAGCATAAAAATTGGGGGAACTGCACAAAAATTGGGGAAATTGATCAACATCTGGGGAAACTGCACAAAAATTGGGGAAACTGCAGAAAAAATTGGGAAACTGCAGAAAAATTGGGGGAATTGCACAAAAATTGGGGGGCACAGCAGAAAAAGAGTGACCTGGGGCTGGTCCCTCAAACACCACGGTGGCAGAGCTGGAATTTCTCTGAAAAATCTCATTATTCCTCATCCAGCAGCAGGAAATTCCACCTGATTCTATCAGGAATTTATTAATTGGATTAATTTATTAATTGGAGAGATGGAGATGGCTCTCCCAAAGCAGGTTTAATTATCTCCTGGATCCATTTCCTGCTGCCAGAGCAAATGTCAGCTATTGATGAACGATTTGCTGATGATCTGATCATTGGGAAAGGGAAAAAAAAAATCCGATGTTTCTGTATCGATCCAATTAACATTAGCAAGGGAAAGTTGTGGATGCTGCCATAAATTAACTGGTTTATTTGTGATTTGGCTTTTGGGGTGCTGAGAACAATTTCAGAGATCTGCTCCAAAGGCCAATATTTGATCTTTCATTGGTATTTCCATCCAGGAATGAAAATAAATTTTTTTTTTCACTGTGGGTCTGTATTTTTGTTGGTGAAATCTTTAATTTTAGTCAGAGATGGGCATGAAATTGGAAGGTGCAAAAAGCTGAAAATCTGGCAGCAGCCACAACACAAATAAAAAATGGATTTCCCGCAAATTTCTCCCGAATTTCCCCCAAACTGTGACCCGTGGTGCCCCTCCAATTTATCCCCCAAATTTTCCCCAAATTTCCTCCAAATACCTCTGAATTTTCCCAAAATCCCCTCAAAATCTTCCCAATCCACCCTAAATCCCCACAAATTTCCCCCCAAATTCTCCCAACTCCACCAAATCCCCCCAAATCCTCCAAATACCCTGAATTTCCCCCAAATTTTCCCCAAATTACCCTCAAAATCTCCAAAAATTTCCCCCAAATCCCCCCAAATTCTATTATTTATTAAGTGTAATTTGGTCTGTGAGTAAAGACAATTTTAGGAATGGGTTTTTTGTATTTGAGGTTGAATTGATTTAGAGTCACCCCAAGACAAGGATCCAAATCTGGAATTCCTGGAGGAGCTGGATGGGCTCAGCTGTGCCTGGAATTCAGAGCAATTTGGGTCAAATTGGATTTTAAAAGGGAAAAAAATAGTAAATAAATCAAAGTTTAATCTGCTTTTTGTTCTATTCTCTGTGGGATTTTTGGGAGATCAGCTCTGGCACTCAGATGCCACAGAGGAGCCCCAAAATATAAATATAAATATAAATAAATATAAATAAAAATAAAAATAAAAATATAAATATAAATATAAATATAAATATAAATATAAATATAAATATAAATATAAATATAAATATAAATAAATATAAATATAAATATAAATATAAATATAAATATAAATATAAATATAAATATAAATATAAATAAATATAAATATAAATATAAATATAAATATAAATATTATAATAAAGGCTGAAAATACATTCATTTTTGTGATCACCCACATTCCATTGGATTTGTTTATAATCCAGGCTCATGTTGAATTCTCCCATGGAAAATGCAGGAAAAATGTTGGATATTGGTGCAGATCTAAGTTTGCATCAGGCTGGGATTTTTCAGAGTGGTGCAAAGGAAATTAATTGAAGTTTTGGTGTTTAAATCCTTTTTCTCTGCCTCGTGCTCCATTTTCTGGGTGTGGCAGCACCTCCTCCACCTGCCTGCGCTGGGTGCCAGACTCTGAGCTCAGCCCTTCCCCTCTCCTGCCCTCAATGGTGCAAAAATGGATTTTATTCCCTGGCTCCGGGATTTGGGGGAGGTTTTTATGCTCCCAATCCACCTTTAACATCCTTTTAAGAGCTTTTCTGGAGTGGCCTGAGCCTCACCCCTCAAAAACCCATTAACAGCATCCCCAGAGCAGGGACTGAACACTCAGGGGTCATTTCTACCCCAAGCCCCACTGGGAGCAATTTTAGGACAAATAAACCCCAAAAAAATCAGATATTTCCTAATGGAAATCACGATTTTTCATCTTACCATATTTTTTTTTTTTTAATTTTTTGTTCTCCCCTCATATTTTCAAGGCTGCTGATCCACTGGGCTGCTCCTGGTTTGTCGTTCCTGGTTTTTGGTGGCAATCCCAAAGGATCCCTGCAGTTCCTTGGGATGATGTTTAGCCACGGAAATTGCAAACCTCCAGGCTTTAATAATGCACAGGATCTGCTGCTCTGCAAGCCCTGCTGTAATTAGGATAATAAATAGCTGCTGTAGATAAAGCACATCCTGGAAATAAATAGGAATTTCGGTGTAATTTCATTTTGGCTGGGAAAAGAAACACAACAACATGCCAGGGATGTATTTTGTTTTTTATTCCTTGGTTTATTTGAATCCCAGGAATAAACAAAGCTATTTTTTTTTTTTCAAATGCACGAAAATTGAAGACACAAATTTTGCCTTTCAACAACTTCAGTGTGACTTTGTCCCAGGAACCAGGCACAGCAGAGATCATAAAACTTTAATTTTTATTATTAATTCTTATTTCTTCGATGTGCTGGGTGAAGCCCAGCAGCTGGAGTTAATTGGCACTGTGCAATTAATTAATACTTTCACTTAATTTGGATAAAATAATCAGGCGTGCTCTGAGCTCGGCTTATCAATATTAACTTCAATAATTCTGATTTAAAGAGGTGCCCAGCAGAGTGAGGAATGATGTGTCCATCACATGAACCACCCTTAAAAATGTAGAATTCCTTTTGAACAATGAGATTTAAAAGGGATCCCAGGATCCCCCACAATTCCTTTATTAAGGGGAATATTTCTTTTATTTTCATTTTCCTGTGGATCAGTTCCTCCTCAGGTCTCAGCACTGAAATCCTGGTGCTGCCATCAGAGCTTCCAGAGCTGCAGGTTCGGGTTTTTCTGGAAGTGGGAGAATTCCTGCTCCTGGCCCATTAACAGGAGATATCTCCTGGAGGAAGGATGTGGAAAAATAAAGATGATTATCCCAGCTGGTTTAAAGCTGGCCCATTAACAGGAGATATCTCCTGGAGGAAAGATGTGGAAAAATAAAGAGGATTTGCCCCATCTGGTTTAAAGCTGGCCCATTAACAGGAGATATCTTTTGGAGGAAGGATGTAGAAAAATAAAGATGATTATCCCAGCTGGTTTAAAACTGGCCCATTAATAGGAGATATCTCCTGGAGGAAGGATGTAGAAAAATAAAGTTGATTATCCCAGCTGGTTTAAAGCTGGCCCATTAACAGGAGATATCTCCTGGAGGAAGGATGTGTAAAAATAAAGATGATTATCCCAGCTGGTTTAAAACTGGCCCATTAACAGGAGATATCTCCTGGAAGAAGGATGTGGAAAAATAAAGATGATTGTCCAGCTGGTTTAAATCTGGCCCATTAACAGGAGATATCTCCTGGAGGAAGGATGTACAAAAAATAAAGACGATTATCCCAGCTGGTTTAAAACTGGCCCATTAACAGGAGATATCTCCCACAGAGATAAAGATAAAGCCCCAGCTGGTTTAAAGCTGGCCCATTAACAGGAGATATCTCCTGGAGATAAAGATAAAGCCCCAGCTGGTTTAAAACTGGCCCATTAACAGGAGATATCTCCCACAGAGATAAAGATAAAGCCCCAGCTGGTTTTTAACAGCTGGTGATGGAATCCAGATTTTTGGTCACACCCTGTATTGCAACCTGAGACATCAATTTATCACACTAATTTCTGTAATGAAAAACAAAAAAAAAAATAATAATAATAATCATCCTCCAGCAGCCTG
Source organism: Oenanthe melanoleuca (assembly GCF_029582105.1). NCBI lineage: Eukaryota > Metazoa > Chordata > Aves > Passeriformes > Muscicapidae > Oenanthe > Oenanthe melanoleuca. The sequence continues at coordinate 2,673,675 of NC_079355.1, forward strand.
TGAGGTTGCTTGCTGCCCCATCCTTTAGTTTTCTCTGCTTTAATCCATGTGCAGATGATGATAAATGAGACAAACCCGGCTCTGTCTCCCTTTTATTGGGATCATTTCCCTCTCATAATCATTTATTCCCCAGTTCCTGGTTTGTTGGGTTTTTTTTTTGGGTTTTTTTGGGGTTTTTTTTGTTTTGTTTTGGTTTGGTTTGGTTTGGTTTTTTTGGTTTTTTTTTTGTTTGGTTGGGTTTGGTTTGGTTTGGTTTGGGTTGGGTTTTTTTTGTTTGTTTGTTTTGTTTTGTTTTGTTTTGTTTTTTTTTGTTTTGTTTTGTTTTGTTTTGTTTTTGGTTTGGTTTGGTTTCATTTGGTTTGGTTTGGTTTGGGTTTTTTTGGTGGTTTTTTTGTTTGTTTTGGGGGTTTTTTTATATGTTTTTGGGGTTTTTTTTCCAATTCCTTTGTGCTCTCTTTGTGTGTTTAGAGGAGAAATGAGGGTTTGAATCCTGGCTCCAGGCACAGATTTCCATCCAGAAATCCCAACCCCAGCCAGAAATCCCCAGGGATTGACCCAAACTCCACTGCTGCACCCAAAAATCGGCTCCAGCTCTGGAGAGATGCAGCCCTGCAGGAGGAATTGTGTTTTACTGGAGGTAATTCGGGCTGTAATTCCATTAAATGGACATTTCCTTCCTGCTGGAGCGGGAGGAGTGATGGCCCTGAGAGAAAAACTCGATTTAAACCTGCAGGAGAAATGGAGCAATGGAGCTGCTGAGTCAGGGGAGGATGGGAGGTGTGAAATTCTCTCTTTCCCTGCTGCATCTATCACAGAAACAGGAATGTGAATTTCTGAAGGGCCAGCAAGCTGCTAAAATAAAATAAAATAAAATAACTTAAAAATTAAATATTAAAAAATTAAAATAGTAGAATAATAAAAAATAAAATAAAAACAAAATAATAAGGAAATAAAAGAAATAAAATAAAATTGGAAAAATAAAACGTAAAATAAATGAAATGAAATGAAATGAAATGAAATAAAATAAAATAAAATAAAATAAAATAAAATAATAAAATAAAATAAAATAAAATAAAATAAAATAAAATAAAATAAAATAAAATAAAATAAAATAAAATAAAATAATAAAATACAAAATTAAATTAAATTAAATTTTAAAAATTCCCCAAGTGGAGCTGCTGTTTCTCCTCCCTGCCAGCCCTGAGCAGGGATGGAGCAAAGTGGGAGTAAATCTGTAGGATGGCTCTGGTGTAAATGCCAGCGTGGTGAAGGATCAGCCCCACAGCCTGGAGAGCTTGTAATTAACTTTATAAATCACTTTATTCCTGGAGAAAAAAGCCAGGCTGGGAACTGAGAGCTCTGCTGTTTTCCCGGGGAGGGCAGGTGTGGTTTATTCTGCACCATGAACCCCCCAGGAAATGTCATTTGTGACCTGCAGCTCTGCAGTTTGTGCAGTTTGTTTCATTCCAGCCTGACCTTGGCGAGCCTGGGCTCTGCTTACCCAGGAAAACGGGAATTTTTCACTCCTCACTTCTTTGGGAGTTGCAGAAATTCCCGAGCCCTTCATCAGCGCCGAGGCTGCAGGGCGGAGCTCGCTTGTTGTGTATGAGATTTTTGGGGAGGAGAGAGGAGCAGGAAGCAGGAATGGAAAGGGAAAAGGCACAGAAACAAACCCCAATCTCCAGGCAGAAACACTGGGATGGATTTTTCAAGGCTCCACACTGAGGTGTGAAAAGGGAAAAAAAAAATATAAAGAAAATTTATTTAACAAACCCCCAGAATCATCAAGTGAGAAATTAAAGTGATGGAATAATCTTGAAGTGTCCAATAAATTATTGGATAAAGCCAAGCCTTGGAGGAGCTCTGGCTGTGCTTTATGGTGCCAGGGGGGGTTTGTGCTCTGGGGTGATGCAGCAGTTCCAGAACATGGGCAGGACCATCCAGGCTGCAGCTCCTCCTCTGCTTTTTGTGCCCTCAGATCAGACATTTAAAAAAAAAAAAAATTTTAAAAAAAAGTAAAAAAAAAAAAAAAAATAAAAAAAATAAAAAATTGGTGATTATTGCAATGAATGCAGCAGAAGGAGTCAATCCCAGAGGCAGTGACTGCTTTTAGTGACATTGGTTTTAATTTATTTATAAATTAGGTTATTTCTGGATGTGCAGAGCCTGGTGGAGCTGAAGGGGGGTGGATTTAAAGGATTTAAAGGGGATTTTGGAAGAAAATCCTGTGGTCCCTCTGCAGCCCATCCCTTGGGCCAGGGAGCACAGGGAGGGTTAAAATTCCTGCTGGAAGTGCAAAATCCAGCCAAACATCAGCACCTGAGCCTGGGGATCTTGCACTGCTCTGATTTTCCTCCTCCTCCTGGAAATCTGGGAGGGGGAAGCTGAATTTCCCTATTTTCCTGGGGTGGCTGAGCTGGGAGAGGCTCTGGAGGAGGAGGATCCTGCAGGGCTGGGGATGCTCCTGATCCCCTGGGAATGCTGCAGATCCCCTGGGAATGCTCCTGATCTCCTGGGATGCTTCTGATCCCCTGGGGATGCTCCTGATCCCCTGGGATGCTCCTGATCCCCTGGGAATGCTCCTGATCTCCTGGGAATGCTCCTGATCCCCTGGGATGCTCCTGATCCCCTGGGAATGCTCCTGATCCCCTGGGATGCTCCTGATCCCCTGGGAATGCTGCAGATCCCATCCCAGACAGGATTAGGGATGCTCTTGATCCCCTCATCCCCAGGGAATGCTCCTGATCCCCAGGGATGTTCCTGAGCCCCAGGGAATGCTGCAGATCCCATCCCAGGAAGGATTAGGGATGCTCCTGAGCCCCTGATCCCCAGGGGATGCTGCAGTTCCCATCCCAAGCTCCCCCTGAGCCCCTGATCCCCTGGGAATGCTCCAGATCCCATCCCAGGCAGGATTAGGTCTGTTCCTGAGCCCCTGATCCCCTGAGGATGCTGCAGTTCCCACTCCAGGCAGGGTTAGGTTTGCTCCTGAGCCCCAGGTAATGCTGCAGATCCCATTCCAAGCTCCCCTTGATCCCCAGGGAATGCTCCAGATCCCATCCCAGGCAGGATTAGGGATGCTCCTGAGCCCCTGATCCCCAGGGGATGCTGCAGTTCCCATCCCAAACTCCCCCCGAGCCCCTGATCCCCTGGGAATTCTGCATCCCAGGCAGGGCTGGGGGTCCCGGAGGGATCCCCCCAATCCCAGGGCGGAGCAGCGACTGCAGCACCTGCAGCAGCCTCGGGGTGTGCAAGGACAGAGCTCTGCGGAGCTGCGGGAATTCCAGCCGGGAGCGGCAAACCTGAGCAGGCTCTGATCGCTGATTCTGCAATTCTGCACCAGGGGTCGGGGCTGGGTGTGGCTGGCACGTTCTGGGGGGTGGAACCCCAAAATAAAAGCAGGTTTCTCTTTTGGGTTTGGTGTGGCTGGCACGTTTGAGGGATTCTGAGGGTGAAACCCCAAAACAAAAGCAGGTTTTTCTTTCGGGTTTGGTGTTCCTGGCACGTTCTGGGGGATGTTCAGGATGAAACCCCAAAACAAAAGCAGGTTTCTCTTTTGGTTTTGATGTTTTTGACACGTTCTGGGGGATGCTGAGGATGAAAACCCAAAACAAAAGCAGGTTTCTCTTTTGGTTTTGATGTTTTTGACACGTTCTGGGGGATGCTGAGGATGAAACCCCAAAACAAAAGCAGGTTCCTCTTTTGGTTTGGTGTTCCTGGCACGTTCTAGGGGGGTGAAACCCCAAAATAAAAGCAGGTTTCTCTTTTGGGTTTGGTGTTCCTGGCACATTTTGGGGGGTGCTGAGGGTGAAACCTCAAAACAAAAGCAGGTTTTTCTTTCGGGTTTGGTGTTCCTGGCACGTTCTGGGGGATGTTCAGGGTGGAACCCCAAAACAAAAGCAGATTTCTCTTTCGGGTTTGGTGTTCCTGGAACGTTCTGAGGGGGTGCTGAGGGTGAAACCCCAAAACAAAAACAAGTTTCTTTTTTGGGTTGGTGTTCCTGGCACGTTCTGAAGGATGCTCAGGGTGAAACCCCAAACTAAAAGCAGGTTTCTCTTTCTGGTTCGGTGTTCCTGGCACGTTCAGGGGCGGTGAAACCCCAAAATAAAAGCAGGTTTCTCTTTCTGGTTTGGTGTTCCTGGAACGTTCTGAGGGGGTGCTGAGGGTGAAACCCCAAAACAAAAGCAGGTTTCTCTTTTGGGTTTGGTGCTCCTGGCACGTTCTGGGGGTGTGAAACCCCAAAACAAAAGCAGATTTCTCTTGCAGCCCTGGCTCTGGCAGAGCCCCTGAGCAGCACAAATCCTTCCCATGTACATCCAAGTGAAATTTTACCCACGCAGAGCAGTTTTCTTGCTGATCCCTGCTGCTGTTTCTCGTGTTATTTTTAAATCTTGCCGGTGCCGTGGCAGTGAGTGCCTTAATTACTGCAGATAAAATAAATCAGGGGAATCTCATTGCAAATGCAGGGAGTGGAGACGAGCCCAGCTCCAGCTCCCTGAGTCATCCTGCCAATAAAATCTTATTAATCTCAGTCCCAGGGAACAGGATGCACATTCAGGCACTTTGGGGAGGCATTGCAGGCTTTGGGATGCTTGTGCATCCTGATGGCTGCAGGATCCAGACAGATGAGGTCATCCTCTCCCGGGTGAGAGCTGCCAATGGAAAATAAAAAAAAAAAAAAAAAAAAACAACCAACTGAAGAGAAAAAAATAAAATAAAACCACTTAGTGACAATTTACACTTATAAACTAGCAGGGGGAAAAAAAATATAAGAAATATAAAATAAATAGGAGCAGGCAGGAAAGGCTCCTGAACAGGTTTTAAGCCTGGCTTTGCTTTGTGGTAAGACAGGCTCCCTCCATCCATCACCTGTGTGCATCTTTAGAAATCCAATTTGTGAAATGCAGTTATTGTCAGGAGATCTGCCAGCCCTTGGTTTCAAAGGGGGTTTTTGCTGATTTGGGATGAACCTGAGCTCTGGGTGGAGCAGGGGGTCAGGGATAAGGGAGTCTGTGCTCGTTCCCAGTCCTGGCGCTTGGGGAAGTCACCTTCCTTGTGATTACCTCACTTTCTGCTCTTTGCCTGTCCCTGATGTCATAAAAACCCCCTGGAGAGCCAGCAGTGGTTCTGAGCCTGTCCTTGAGTCCTGGCACTTGTCCTGGCCCCATGGAGACGTTTCCTGATCATGATTGCAGAATTCAGGTTTGCAGGAGACTCCGGGATTCTTTGTGTTGGGGTAGACGGTGGGGAAAAAACTCAAACACTCTGTTAAAGCTAAAGGTGACAGGTGCAGTTTATTATAAAACAGCCTGCCAGGGGCTGCCCAGCACAGCCCCAGAGCAGGATAAAGAGATAAAAGGGGGGAGAGAGAGAGAGAAGAGAGAGAGTAAAGAGAGAGAGTAAAAAAGGGAGTAAAAGAGAGAGTAAAATAGAGAGTGAAAGAGAGAGTAAAGAGAGCAATTTCCCATTTGCCATACAGTAAATCTTCTTCCATGATGAATATTCTAATTTCCAAGAACCAATCTAACACAAAATACAAATTCTATAGCATTTACATACAGCCCATAGGAATCCTTATATTAGTACAGTGTGTTATATTTTAAACTCTAAGATCTGATCTTTGGGCCCTGGCAAGTCTTTTGTGACCTTTGGAGTTGCTCTCTGGCCGAGGGCATTGTTCAATCAAGAGGGGATTACCTTCAGGGCCCATCCCATTGTTCCATGGTAATTCAGTAACTAAAGTTTGGTATCTCAAACGTGGTTTTCATTTTAATTTTGTTCATGGTTTCTATATTCCCAGAATCTGAGCATTCCTATTTGCAAGATTTTCCTGTTTCACCTTTCCCAACACAGGTTGCTCTGGGTTCACAGAGCTTTGGGTGTTTCAGGGGATCACAAACAGCAGGGATGATAAATCTGCCACAAGAACCTTGAGTTCTTTTATCCAGCTGAAGTTTAGGACCAGGAAAAGCAAGAGAGAGAGGAAAGCACAAAGGTTGGAGGCAGCAGAGCGGGGAAAGGACACAGGAACACATCGTGCAAGAACAGCTTATTGAAGGGAGCCATGGCTTTAAATAAGAGAGTTTGTGAAAAACAAAATACAGACAGTTCATGGGTCAGAGAAGGAGACATCTCCATTTTTGGGGAAGATGAAACAGGAAAGCCTCAGTTGCTGAATTACCATGAAACCATGGGATAGCCAGCTAGGGGTAATCCCCTCCTGATGGAACAAAGCCTTCTGCTGGAGAGCAACTCCAAAGGTCAGAGGAGACTTTGCCAGGGCCCAAAGAGCAGTATTTAGAGTTTAAAATATAACACACTATGGTAATGTAAGGATTCCTATAGGCTGTATGTAAATGCTACAGAATTTGTGTCTTGTGTTAGATTGGTCAGTGGAAATTAGAATATTCATCATGGAAGAAGATTTACTGTATTGTAAACGGGAAATCGCTCTCTGCTCTCCTCCCTCACTGCTATCACCCCTCTCTTACCTCTGTCTCTCTCTCTTTACTCTCCCTTCTCTCACCCCATCACCCTTTTATGCCATTGCTCTTTTTATCTCTTTTTCCTACTCTGGGCTGCACTGGCAGCTCTTAGCAGGGCTCTTTGCAATAAACTCCAGCTGGAACTTTTAGTTTATTCAGAGCCCATGAGTTTTGTCCCTTACTTCAATCCCAACACAAAGACTGCCACACTCCTGTCCCAGGTTTCCACGGATCCACCAGGTGTTTATCTTCTGTTATAATTCTTTCTCTTGTGTTTACAGCAGAGAAAGGGCTCTAGCTTGGGAAAAATCCTGGCTGGAGCTGACAAAGCCAGACTGGAGGTGTCTCCTTCTCTGACCCATGAACTGTCTGCATTTTGTTTTTCATGAATTGTCTCATTTAAATCTGTGGCTCCCTTCAATAAACTGTTCTTGGAATTCCTTTGGTCTCCATATTGCACCATGCAAGTGCCGTGTTCCTGTGTCCTTTCCCTGCTCCATAACCCACATACAGCAATGTGTGGGGGCTCCTCCGGGATCAACAAGAATTCAGGTTGGAATCCAAGCTGTGCCCATCCCCACCTTGTCACTGTGTCACCCCAGGGATGGTCACTCCACCCCCCTGGCAGTTCCAATCCCTGCCCACCCTTTCCATGGGGAAATTCCTGCTGCTTCCACCCTGAGGCCGTTCCCTCTCCTCCTGTCCCTGTTCCTGGCAGAAATCCCAAATCCCCCCGGCTGTCCCCTCCTGGCAGGGACTTGTGCAGAGCCAGAAATTCCCCCTGAGCCTCCTTTTCTCCAGGCTGAGCCCCTTCCCAGCTCCCTCAGCCCCTCCTGGGGCTCCATTCCCTTCCCAGCTCCTTTTCCATCCCTGGATTCCCTCCAGCCCCTCCCTGTCCTTCCTCAATCCAATCTCTGTGACATCCACAGCTTCTCCTTGCACAGCCACACTTGGATTTCTTCCTGCATGCTCCTATTTTTTTAAAATATTTTTTATATATTTTATATATTTTATATTTTTTCTATTTTTATTTTTTTTATATTTCTATATTTATTTTTTCTATTTTTTCTATTTATTTTTTCTATTTTTATATTTTTTCCCCCTCTGTTTTTTAAGTGCAAATTGCCACTAAGTGTTTTAATTTTTTTTTTTCCTCTTCAGTTGTTTTTTGTTTTTTTCATTTTCTCCCCTCTCTCCCCTGGCTTACAGGAAGTTCCCTCCCATCTGTTCCCCTCCATATGTTTTGGATGGCAATTTGCACACTGGCTTAGAATGTGGGGATGGTTGGAAAAAAAAAAAAAAAAAGAATTCTTGGCCAAGTGGGGTTTAGATGTACCAAAAAAAAAAAAAAAAAAAAAAGGAAAAAAAGCAAGCTTGGTGTTTTTCATCTGTGCCCAGTTTTTTCACACACTCATCGTGGAATGATTTGGGTTGGAAGGGACCCTAAAAATCACCCAGTGCCCCCTCGCCATGGCAGGGACAGCTCCCACTGTCCCAGGGGCTCCAGCCTGGCCCTGAACATTCCCAGGGATCCAGGGCAGCCGCAGCTCCTCTGGGAATTCCATCCTAATATCCACCAAAATCTCTCTTCCTTCAGCTCCACAAGGATTCTGGGTATCCAGGCCCTGGAAATCCCCCATTCCATCCCAGCTGCATTAATTGCAGTAATCCCGCACTCCAGCAGCATTAATTGCACTAATGACCCATCCCAGCACATTAATTGCACCAATCCCCCATCCCAGCTGCATTAATTGCAATAATTCCCCATTCCAGCAGCATCAATTGCAATAACCCCCATTCCAGCAGCATTAATTGCACTAATCCCCCATTCCAGCACATTAATTGCACTAATCCCACATTCCAGCTGCAATAATTGCAGTAATGATACATTCCAGCAGCATTAATTGCAATAACCCCCATTCCAGCTGCATTAATTGCACTAATCCTCCATTCCATTCCAGCTGCATTAATTGCACTAATCTCCATTCCAGCAGCATTAATTGCAATAATGACCCATTCCAGCTGCATTAATTGCACTAATCCCCCACTCTAGCTGCATTAATTGCACTAATGACCCATCCCAGCACATTAATTGCACCAATCCCCCATTCCAGCAGCATTAATTGCACCAATCCCCCATTCCAGCAGCATTAATTGCACTAATCCCCCATTCCAGCTGCATTAATTGCACTAATCTCCCATTCCAGCAGCATTAATTGCACCAATCCCCATCCCAGCTGCATTAATTGCACCAATCCCCCATCCCAGCTGCATTAATTGCACCAATCCCCATCCCAGCTGCATTAATTGCACCAATCCCCATCCCAGCACATTAATTGCCACAATGACCGCGCTGTGACTTTTCAAGCCCTGCTGGGGCAGGGGTGGCTGCAGGAGGAGCTGCAGAGGAGGAGCTGCAGCCTGGCTCGCCCTGGCCGTGCTCTGCCCCTGCTGCATCCCTCCAGCAGCAGCAGCAGCAGAGGTTTTTTCCTGCAGTGGAACAAGAGAAGCCTCAGTCCCCTCTCTGCTCCTGCAGTTTGCAGCTTTTCCTGCCACTCCAAATGAATATTTCTGCTGGGTGCTGAGGGAACGGGCTGCTGCCATTCCCTCTCTGAATCCCCTGATCCCAGCCCAGCCTGGGCCTGTTGCTGGGCTCACATTTTGTTTTCTGCAGCCTGAGCATTTCCATGGGGGTAGGATGGAGCAGCAGCACAGGGTGCAAACCCATTAATTATCCTAATTAGCACTGCAGAGCCCTGCCACTAAACCCTGGTGGGCTGGGCTGGGTCCTGTCAGCAAGAAATTTGGGTTTTTGGTGAAATAAAGCCCAGCTTGGAGCCAGGTGCTGCTGCTGCTGCAGGGTGGGGATTTCTGCTCTAAATTGGGGTAAATTCTCTCATTTTTGGGGTGTGGTGCCACTTGCAGCACAAAAAGAGACAAAATCCTTCTGGGCACCCCAAACCACAGAATGAGAAATGGGAATTTGCCACTGCCCACCAAGAAGCCTCGTTTGTTCTAAGACAAACACAAAACCCTACTAAAAATGCATGAAAAGTGAAAGCAAATTGTGCTGAAAGTGGAAACAAGTTTTTCTTCTGTGGGAAGAACATTTGTGGTTGTTGAAGCCCGTCCTGCTGCTCGTGTTTGCTGAATGCCACCAGTTCATTTGGAGCTCTGCGAAACACAAGTAGAAAACTGGCTCCAGAATGACTTTTAAAATTCATCTGCATAACAGAAATATAAAAATAATCTGCATATTCTCTCACTTGAGCACATTTCCCCCAAACCCACAGCCTCTCTCTGGCTGGGCAGGGCGTGATTATATCTTTAAATCTCTTTCTTCTCCACCAGGAATTTTTTTTTTTTTTTCCCCATCCAGAAACCCCACCCATCTCTCTGCAGTATCTGCAGCGTGAATTAGAGAGTCCATGGGGACATCTAGGTCAGCATGAGCAGATCTGACATCAGCCTGCAGATGATGCCCACGACCAGCAGTGCTGCAGTTGTTTTTCTTTCTTTCCTCCCCCTCTTTGTACCAGGAAAAGAAAAAAAAAAAAAAAGAAAAGAAAAAAAGAAAAAAAGAAACCAAGCCCTGATTGTCAAATGGCAATTGAAGGAGTGGAAGAGGTTTTGGAGAGAGCCCAAGGCTGCTCCCTGCCTCCTGTGGGGTGGGGCAGGGCTGCAAAGGGGATTTGGGGGAATGCGGCGTCCCCTGGAAATGGGGCTGGGGGAGGAGGAGGAGGAGGGTGCAGAGAGGAAGGACAAGGATGATAAATCAGGGGTGGAAGAGGAAAGAAATGGGAGATGAGGATGAGGAGGATGAGGATGGTGCAGAGAGGAAGGGCAGGGCTGATCAATCAGGGGTGGAAGGGGAAAGAAATGGGAGATGAAGATGATGATGGAGAAGAGAGGAAGAATAAAAGTGATGACTCAAGGTGGAGGGGAGATGAGGAGGATGAGGATGTGGATGGTGCAGAGGAAGAACAAAGGTGATGACTCAGGGTGGAGGGGGAGATGGGAGATGAGGATGAGGAGGATGATGGTGCAGAGAGGAAGGGCAAGGATGATAAATCAGGGGTGGAAGAGGAAAGAAATGGGAGATGAGGATGAGGATGATGGAGAAGAGAGGAAGAACAAAGGTGATGACTCAGGGTGGAGGGGGAGATGGGAAATGAGGATGAGTATGAGGATGATGATGGTGCAGAGAGGAAGGACAAAGGTGATGACTCAGGATGGACTGGGGATGGGAGATGAGGATGAGGAGGGTGAGGATGGTGCAGAGGAAGAACAAAGGTGATGAATCAGGGTGGAGGAGGGATGGGAGATGAGGATGAGGATGAGGATGAGGATGGTGCAGAGAGGAAGGACAAGGCTGATCATGCGGGTGGAGGAGAAGGGAGGTGGGAGATGAGGATGATGAGGATGCAGAGAGGAAGAACAAAAATGATAAATTAGGGGTGGAGCAGGAGATGGAAGCTGAGGATGAAGATGGTGCAGAGAGGAAGGGCAGGGCTGATAATTCAGGGGTGGAAGAGGAAAGAAATAGGAGATGAGGATGAGGATGAGGATGAGGATGAGGATGAGGATGAGGATGGGAGCTGAGGATGAGGATAATGAGGATGAGGATGGAGAGAGGAAGAATAAAGGTGATAACTCAGGGGTGGAGGAGGAGATGGATGAGGATGAGGATGAGGACGATGCAGAGAGGAAGAACAAAGAGGAAAATCAGAGTTTTAGCAGCAGAACAGGGTCAGGCCCAGAGTTTCGTGGCTTTGGCACCTCCTGAGATTCTCCCCCAGCTCCTGCCCTGCTCTGTCTCCTCCCAGCACAGAATTTACCCCGAATCCCAAAATCTGAACCCCAAACCTGCCCCAGCCCTGCTCCTGCCTCCTCTCTGCCCAGCAGGCCCTGCCCATTTTGCATTTCCTTCTCCCCCCAGACCTGGACATTAAGATATAATCTGAATTCTCCAGTTTCCTGTGCTCTCCCCACCTCAGGGCTGTCTCCTGCCTCCTTGTGCTATTTTTACAGCACTCCAATTATTCTGCTCCCGATGGAATTCCTGCTCTATCCTGGGGTAAAGCTCCCCAATTAGGCACTGGTGTCATTCCCTGGGATTAACCTGAATTTCCCAGCGTTTATCCCTCAGGGTGGTGTCAGGGAAAGGTATTGCAGAGCTTTGGAGTGAGGTGGAAACTTTCCAGGTTCCTGTGCTGCCTTCAGGATGGGACTCACCCCAAAATGGAGTGGGGGAGAAATTCCTCGCTGGGAGGGGCTGGGATGGAATTCCCAGAGAATTTGGGGCTGCTCCATCCCTGGAAGAGCCCAAGGAGAGGCTGGGACAGGGGGAGGTGTCCCTGCCCTGGATGGGATTCCAGCTCCTTCCCACCCGAACCATTCCATGGTTTCCATTCTCAGGAGGTGCCTGTGTTTGCAGGGACCCCAAATCCCACTGATGGCCACAAATCTGCCCTGAATTCGGGCACAAAGGAATTTTATTTGATTTAATTATGGATTATTTCATTTTGCAGCACCCACTTTAGAGCTGCAATCAGAGCAAAGTGCCTTTCCTTTCCTTTCCTTTCCTTTCCTTTCCTTTCCTTTCCTTTCCTTTCCTTTCCTTTCCTTTCCTTTCCTTTCCTTTCCTTTCCTTTCCTTTCCTTTCCTTTCCTTTCCTTTCCTTTCCTTTCCTTTCCTTTCCTTTCCTTTCCTTTCCTTTCCTTTCCTTTCCTTTCCTTTCCTTTCCTTTCCTTTCCTTTCCTTTCCTTTCCTTTCCTTTCCTTTCCTTTCCTTTCCTTTCCTTTCCTTTCCTTTCCTTTCCTTTCCTTTCCTTTCCTTTCCTTTCCTTTCCTTTCCTTTCCTTTTTCCATCCCAAATCCTCATTAATTAAAACACTTTTTTTTTTGCTGTCAATTCAAAGCAGTTTGTGCTATTAAAGGACTGAACATGAACCAAATCTGTGCTGAATCCACCCAAAGATTCTCTATTGAAAAAGCAAATTCACAGGAAAAAATCAAATCCCATGGGAATAAATCAAATTCACAGGAAAAAATCATGGGAAAAATAATGGGAAAAATCAAACTCAGAGGAAAAAATCAAATTCAGAGGAAAAAATCAAACCCATGGGAATAAATCAAATTCACAGGAAAAATCAATGTCACAGGAATAAATCAATCCCAGGGGAAAAAAATCAAACCCCACGGGAAAAAATCAAACTCACAGTAAAAAATCAAACCCATGGGAAAAAATCAAATTCACAGGAAAAAAATCAAACTCAGAGGAAAAAAATCAAATCCACAGGAAAAAATCAAACTCATGGGAAAAAAAATCAAACTCACAAGAAAAAGTTAAATTCACAGGAAAAAAATCAAACTCAGAGGAAAAAATCAAACCCACAGGAAAAATCAAACCCACAGGAAAAAATCAAAATCACAAGAAAAAAATCTAACTCATGGGAAAAAAATCAAACTCACAGGAAAAAAATCAAACCCATGGGAAAAAATCAAAATCACAGGAAAAAAATCAAACTCATGGGAAAAAATCAAACTCATGGGAAAAATCAAAATCACAGGAAAAAATCAAATTCAGAGGAAAAAATCAAACCAATGGGAAAAAAAATAAAATTCACAGGGAAAAAATTAAACTCAGAGGAAAAAATCAATCCCACGGGAAAAAAATAAAATTCACAGGAAAAAAAAATCAAACTCAGAGGAAAAAATCTAACCCATGGGAAAAAAAATAAAATTCACAGGAAAAAAATTAAACTCAGAGGAAAAAATCAAACCCACGGGAAAAATCAAACCCACAGGAAAAAATCAAACCCATGGGAAAAAAATAAAATTCACAGGAAAAAAATCAAGCTCACAGGAAAAAATCTAATCCACAGGAAAAATCTAAATCACAGGAAAAAATCAATGCCAGGGGAAAAAATCAAACCCGTGGGAAAAAAATCAAATTCACAGGAAAAAAATCAAAATCACAGTGCTCCAGTGCAGCCAAAATGACATTTAGGGAGCAAATTGGGACAGAACTCTGAGGTTCTGAATTAATACAGAGCTCTGTGGAAGGGCAGAGTGAGAAATTATTAAATGTTCTTTTAAAAGCCATAAAATTTTCCTGTTGGGAGAACATAAATATTATAAAGTTTCTCCGTGTCTATAAATGCAATAAACTGATTTTTGGCTTTGTTTGGTTTTTATTATTTTCTTCTTCTGGAAATTACAGCCTTGAGAAAGGTGGAAAGTAAAGATGAGTTGGAAATTATTCAAAACCTTCCACCTGCTTTTTTTTTTTTTTTTTTTTTTCAATTATGGTTTAAGGTGGGGAGTAAAATCTTTGAATATCATTGCAAATGGGTTCGATTTTTTTTATTTTTTTTTAATTTAAATAGGAATCCTCTCAGGCCTGGGGAGAATTTACCCCACAATAAAAACAGATTATTTAATTTTGCAGCATCCAGTTTATGGCTGCAATTAGAACAAAGTGCCTGAGCTCACCTGGAGCCCTGCTAGGAACTCTTTGTGTTTGCTTTCCTAATTTATTATATTTTAATTTTAATTCTTTCTCTATACCCACATCCTGAATCCTTATTAAAGAATTTTTTTTATATGAATGCAAAGAAATTCGTGCCCTTAAGGGATTGAATCTGCCCAAAGGAGAATCAATTCCACCCAAGGGGTATCAATTCCACTCCAGGGGCATCAATTCCACCCCAGGAGAATCAATTCCACCCCAAGGGCATCAATTCCACCCCAAGAGCATCAATTCAGCCCCAGGGGCATCAATTCCTCCCCAGGGGCATCAATCCCTCCCCAAGAGCATCAATTCAGCCCCAGGAGCATCAATTCAGCCCCAGAGAGGAGGAAAAGCCCTGGGAGCTTCTCCTGGATTTCCAGCCCTGCTCCCTGTGTGCAAGCACAGATTTGGGACTGGAAATCCCTGCAGAGGAATCCCAGGTCCCAGGCAGGTTCAGAGCTGCCCCTCCACCCTCTGCTTCCCCCTTTCCCTTCAAGAACTCTTCAACATTTGCAGTTTCCCGTCAAGGAGATGAGCCTGGCATCCTCGGGACTGTTCTTTCTTTGGCTCAGAGGTCACAAAATTCAATTAAAAGCTGCCCAGCCCTGCAGGAGGGAGCTGGGCTGTGCTCAGAGCACTCCAAGGTGCCTCAGAAATCCTTGACACAGAACCTGCTCCGTCACTCCACGCCCGAGTCGAGGTTTTTATGTTTTTATTGCAGCCAAGAAGACTTTGAGTGTGAAGCCCATTTGCATTTTCAAAGCTGAAAATAAATCAGTTTGGAAGAAATTTTTTTTCTTTTTTTTTTTTTCCCCTCTCTGGCCTGAGCCCCTGAGCAGAGAGCTGGAAATTTCTGAAATTGCTTTGAAAATGAGGCCAGAATTAACAGAAAGCTGCAAAACCCCCGGGAGGGAAATGTGACATTAATTTGTGGTTGCGTCACACTCTGATTTCATCACTGCAGGGCTGGCAGTTAAAATGAAATAGTGGATGCAAAACTCAACCTCTGCATCGTGGATTCAAGGGCAGGATCAAATCATCTCCACTGTCACACGGGAGGCAAATCAACCTGAGCCCCATTCAGCACGAAATAAATTTTCTGTTTGAGAGGCAAAGTCTGGCAGATCTGGGGTTGTCTGGAGTCTCTGGGATTCTTTGTGTCAGGGTGGACAGCGTGGAACAAAACTCAAACGCTCTGTTAAAGCTAAAATCCACAGCTGCAGTTTATTATAAGAGAGCCTGGCACAGCCCCAGAGCAGGTTAAAGAGAAAAAGGGGGGAGAGAAAAGAGGGAGGATAAAGAGAAAGTAAAGAGAGTAAAAAGAGAGTAAAAGTGAATAAAAAGAGAGTAAAAGAGAGTAAAGAGAGTAAAAGAGAGTAAAAAGAGCAACTTCCCGTTTGCAATACAATAAATTTCTTTCCATGATGAATATTCTAATTTCCACTAACCAAGCTAGAACAAGTTACAAATTCTACAGCATTTACATGCAGCCTATAGGAATCCTTATATTAGCACAATGTGTTACATTTTAATCTCTAAGATCTGATTTTTGGGCCCTGGCAAGTCTTTTGTGACTTTTGGAGTTGCTCTCTGGCCGAGGGCATTGTTCAGTCAAGAGGGGATTACCTTCAGGGCCATCCTATTGTTCCATGGTAATTCAGTAACTCAACTCAGCATCTCAAACGTGGCTTTCATTTCAATTTCATTCATGGTTTCTGTATTCCCAGAATCTGAGCATTCATATTTGCAAGATTCCTCTGTTCCATCTTCCCCAACAGTCAGTTTAATGCCTGTCAAAACTGAACATTAATAAAATTACAGGGAAGGATTTCGTGGTTCTGACCCTTGAACTCCATCCCTGCTCACGAATATCTGGATTGTTTATTAATTCTTATTTATAGTACAGTGAGTGCTACAGCACTTCCAGCTAATGAGCTGAAAATGGCAAAATGGAGCTGGATCTTGTTCATTGCAAGGTCTTTTAAGGCCTAACTGCTCAATTAAAAAATAACATTTATATTATTTATATTTTAGACCCAATGGCCAAAGACTCGTGACCCGCAGGGCAATACTTTCTATCCAACCAAAAACTACCTAAAACCAAGAAGAAGGAACAAGAAGGAAGAAAAAGACAACACCCAAAACCTCCATCTTGTCCCATGCCTATTATTATATCCCAAATTGGCACACAATCCCAAATTCACACACAATCCCAATTCCTGTGCAATCCCAAATTCATGCACAATCCCAAATTCACACACAATCCCAATTCGTTTGCAATCCCAAATTCACACACAATCCCAAATTCACACAATCCCAAATTCACACACAATCCCAAATTCACACAGTCCCAAATTCACACACAATCCAGATTCCTGTGCAATCCCAAATTTACGAGCAATCCCATATTCACCCACAATCCTAAATTCACACACATAATCCCAAATTCCCACACAATCCCAATTCATGTGCAATCCCAAATTCACACAATCCCAAATTCACACAATCCCAAATTCACACACAATCCCAAATTCACACAGTCCCAAATTCACACACAATCCAGATTCCTGTGCAATCCCAAATTTATGCACAATCCCAAATTCACGAGTAATCCCAAATTCACACACAATCCTAAATTCAGGCACAGTTCCAATCCATGAGCAATCCCAAATTC
The DNA here is from genome assembly GCF_029582105.1 of Oenanthe melanoleuca. NCBI lineage: Eukaryota > Metazoa > Chordata > Aves > Passeriformes > Muscicapidae > Oenanthe > Oenanthe melanoleuca. The sequence continues at coordinate 2,690,346 of NC_079355.1, forward strand.
ACACATAATCCCAAAGTCACACACAGTCCCAAATTCACACAGTCCCAAATTCACAGTCCCAAAAATTCACACAAACCCAAATTCATGTTCCATCCCAAATTCATGCACAGTTCCAATTGATGATCAATCCCAAATTCACACACAATCCCAAATTTACACAATCCTGAATTCACACAATCCCAAATTCACGCAATCCCAAATTCACACACAATCCCAAATTCACACACAACCCCAAATTGACACACAATCCCAAATTCACACACAATCCCAAATTCACACAATCCTGAATTCACACAATCCCAAATTCACACACAATCCCAAATTAATGTACAATCCCAAATTCACACACAACCCCAAATTGACACACAATCCCAAATTCACACACAATCCCAAATTCACACAATCCCAAATTCACATAAAACCCCAAATTCTAGACCCTTCACCGTATGAAATCACACATTTCCATTCCAACTCCACACCAGTGATCCCAACTCCACCACTCCAATTTTGGGATCCTTCTCCAAGGCCTCGGCTCACAGGCACTGCTCTTTTGGGAATCAGTGCCAGAAATTTTCTGGATTTTTGTGCCAGAAAGCTCAGAAAGTTCAGAACTCTCAGGTTTTAGGTTCCAGCATCTGGAATATGGACGAGTGAAGGTTTGTGGTGAGGAATGATTGATCAGAGATTGATCAGAGATTGATCCTGATTGAGCAGGAGCAGTCCCAGCTCACTTTCCATGCAGAGCAGGAACGATTCCTCCGCTCATCCCAGGAATTATAAATCCATGGATGCCCTCATTTAGCACTGGCAGCTGCTAATTGGGGGATAAATTGGAATTTGTCACCTCTGAAACTCCTCATTGACCAGAGGAAGAGCCTCCACTGACTGAGGAGCAGGATGATGTTAGGTTAGATTATCACAGCAATTTTATGGCCCAGTGGAACACCAAAAATTCTCATTCCTCATCCCTGCTACTAAATCAATAAAAAACTAAAGGCAGCCAATTGAGCTCTGTCCCTAATGGATCGCTGTCCTTTTATTAAGTGGGTACAAATTGAAAATCCAGCAGCAGCTGAGGGGAAAAAATCATCTTGGCTGAGGCTTGGTGGGCTCAGAACTGCTGGGAAATACAAGATGTAATTGAGGATTATTTGTTTGGTGTAAATGTTTGTGATGGATTTTTTTTTTTTTTTATGTGGATTTGTTTAAGGAGTTTCTGTATTAACTCGAGGCTCTGGTCTGGTGAAAAAAGTGGGATTTGGGCAAAGGTTGGGTTTGATCTTGATGGGTTTTTTTTTTTTCCAGCCTTCAAGATTCTGTGAAATTCAAGTATCAGTGGGAAGAGTTATAATGCAACAGAAGAATTACAATTTTATTTCTAATAATGAAAAAATAAAGCTGTGGGAGGAGACAGGAGAAGGGAAGGGAAAGGATTCTTGGGGTGCCCAAGTTGACACCAGGATAAAAAGAAAAATAAATCAATTTCAGGTCTAAATGCTGATGTCCATCAGTGCTGCAATAATTTGGAGAAATACAAACCTGGGAAAAGAAGAAATAATTTGCTTGAATTCCTGGCTATAATTTGATTTTCAGCATTTCCATCCAGCAACTTCTGTGTTCAGCATCCCCTGCCAGGGTTTGATTCTATGTCCTCCCCTTTGCCCTGCAAATGCACAGAAAAACCTGAGCCTTTGTTTGGAAGGTGCTGTTTTATAAATATCCCTGCTGATTTCCAGGGATCAATGGATGCAGGGCTGACATTGAGAGGCAGAGCTGGGAGCAAAATCTGCCAGCCAGGTTTGGGGCTGAGGGGAAATTTCAGCGAGGAACTGCCCAGTTTGGGGCATTTCAGCTGCCTCAGGTTCAATATTCTCCATTGCAGGGAACTCGTTCTCCTTTTCAAATTCCTTCTGGGATCAAAAATGCTGTGGGGAAATTGTTAAATGTGCCCACCACCAAATCCTTCCTGCAAACAAAGCCTGGCTTTGTACTTTTGCCTCTTCCAGAGGAGCTGCTCAATCTCCTAAATGAAAAAATAAGGGGGAAAAAGCCAAAAAAGTGACAAAATTCTCAGTGATTTCTGTGGCTCGCTGCCACAACCCCATCCTTGAGGCTCAGCCTCCATCCCCCTGCCAAGCAGGAATTTTTTTCCCTACTTTTCTGCAGACAAAGGGGGTTTTGTCTGTGCAGCAGATTTGGGATGGCTGAGCTGGGAAAATGGGAATTTTGGATGCCAAAAAAAAAAAGGCACTGCTGTGTCTGGTGACACCCACTTCAATTTCATTAACATTTGAGTGCTGTAATGAAAATGTTCTCAGAGCCTGGACCTCACCTTTACCTGCTGAAATCCCAAATTTTCACACCATGGGGGATTTGCAGGTGGGTATTTAGCCAATATTGAATTTACAGCGATGATGGTGTAAAAAAAACAGAATTTAAAGCGGGGAGTGGGTGTGATTTCACAGGCTGAGCTCTGCCTGGGGATTGTAACAAATCCCAGACTGGCTGTGAAGAGAGGGGAGAACTCTTGGAGAGCAATTCCAAGAGCTGGGCAGCAGCTGTTGGATTCCTCCTGCAGCCCAGAGCATCCCTGCCCTCCCCATCCCCTCCCCTCTCTCCTCAAACTTCAGAATTAGCATCCAAAATTAGGGCAGAGCTGCTGCCCTGCTAACACCCTGCAACATCTGGGTTCCCTAAATCCTGTAAAAACCTCTCTGCAGATGTGGCAGCACCCAAATTCCTGCAGGGTGAGGGATTTGGGAGGAAAAGTCGCGGCCTGGTGGTGTCCCAGGTTGTTTTGGTTAAAACTGGAGGTTCCTGGGTGTGAGAGGGAAAAATCTCTTGCAGTCCTTTAAGGGTGAGGAGCTGAATAATTGCAGCTCGTTAATAAATGGAGCTTATCACTCCTGACTCCTGATTTGGGAAATCAGGGTCTCCAAATCAGGAGGAGAAATTTGGGGAATGGAGATTTTCTGAAATTTGTGATGAGAACAATGTAGGGAAAGTGGTGACATCCCCTCCCCTTCCAGGCGTGTCTGGTGCCATCAGTACAACCCAGACAACTTCCAGAAGGAGTTTTCCTCCTCTGCTTTTCCCACTTTTCCTCTCCAGCTCTCCCAAGCCTCCAGTGCTGTCACTTTGAATCCAATCCCCTGGAGCGTTTGTTTTCAGCCTGGTAAATATTGATGTGGATGTGGCACACACGTGGAAAGGAGCCTGAACGGGGGGAAATGTTTGGGTGGGGACTGGATGTGTAAAGATTTAATGAACACACAGAATTTGGAATTGTTTATTTCACAGTGAGAGAAACTCAAGTGCACAGCCAGTACAAAACACTTTCACTTGACAGGACCCCACCCTGCTCAGAGGGAAAATGTTCAATTCCTCCCTTAGAGTATTTTGAACTTAAATGTTGATTTTTGCCCTGCAGGCCTCTCTGTTATTTCTATTTCTATAATTTGCCATGCAGCTGATTCATGAACTTTAAAATACTTTTGTGTGTGTGTCAGAACTAATATTTGGCTGTTGGTGGCTGACTCCTAATTAAAATGCTGTCTCTAAATGCCATTAAGAATGTTAATAATTAAAGGAACAGCTGGAGTTGTGTAATGAGTTATAGCAAGGATTCAGCTGCAAGGCAGAATGACGAAAATTCAGTGGAGGGGGATCCCTGATTGGTATTTTATTCAGAATTCATTCCATCTCTATCCACAGAGCATTCTCTGGAATCAAGTACCATCGAGCTTGTGTCAGTCACAGCCCAGAGACTGAAATCTGTGCAGTGCCTGGCACCTGCCCCACCCCTGTGACACTGGGCTGGGTGGATGTGACAGAAATGTGAATTCTGTCCCCATCTGTTAACCCAGGTGGGGCAGTGACCCTGATCTCCCTGGGAGATACCTCCTGTTAATGGGCCATCTTTAAACCAGCTGGGCAATCATCTTTATCTTCCCACAGCCCATCCTCCCTCCAGGAGATATCTCCTGTTAATGGCCAGTGAGTCCCAGGGCATGACTGATAAAATTCCATCATCCCACTGGGAGATGCTCCACCCAGGGGAGGAGCCAAACATTTCCTACCCAGATAAAAACTGAGATTTGGAACACCAGAGCAGCCTTTTCCACTGGATTCCAGAGGAAAACCAGACCCTTCCACATCATCCCTGGAGCTTCAGAGGAAACTGCACCTTCTCCAGGAGCACTGCTCCAGCTGAGCCACATCTGCCCCTGCAGGAGGATGCAGCCACCATTGAATGGGACTGTGCCAACACCAACACCTCCCACTGCCCCAGGTGCTCCAGCCTGGCCTTGGGCATTTCTGGGGATCCAGGGGCAGCCACAGCTACTCTGGGAATTCCATCCCAGCCAGGATTTCCTTCCCAACTTCCCATCTAACCTTTCCCATTGTCCTGTCCCTCCATCCCTTGTCCCCAGTCCCTCTCCTGTGGACACTGCTGAAAGCTCGTGGAAAACTCGGATTTTTCCCAGGCTGGGGACTTTCCTCAGAGACAAACAAAACAGGGAAGAAAGAACAACATAAATGAACAACATAAACGAGCACATCACCGAGCCGTGTGAGTGTCTGGTGCTGTTTGGCACAGAGCATGATTTCAAAGAGGTGTTGCCTCCCTGGACCAATGAGCCTTTTCTATTCTGTTTGGCACGATCCATCCTGTATAACTGCGATGGCTTTTCAATAAATCGCTTCTTCCTGCTGCTTTGAAGGAGTCGTGAGTGCTGCTGCATTATTCACCATTCCTAACCAGCCAGCCACACTCTCCCTCTTCCCTGGCAGCTCCTTCAGGCCCTGGAAGGTGCAAGGGAACTCTCCCACACTGAACAATGCTCGTTATTGATAATAAATGCTCCCACAGCAGCTCTTGATCTCCACAGTGTCTTGTGGCAGATCTCAGCAGGAGGAGGATTGATGCCCAAGAACTCCCCCACACCAAGGGTTTGACAGCTGGAGTGGGGACAGGCTGGAGTTAATTCCCAAGGAGAGAAGGGAATTCCTCTTCTCCCACAGGTCTGGACAAACAGGCTGTGCTGTCCCCAAAATCCACCCAGGAGGATTTGCCTGCAGTGAGAAAAGCCCTGCCACACCTGGGGCTGCCTCCCATAAAACATTCCCAGCTTAAATCCAATCCCTCCAATCTCTTTATATTATTATTATTATCATTATCATTATTATTACTATTAATATTATCTTTATTATCTTTATTTTCTTTATTATTTTCTTTATTATTTTCTTTATTAACATTATTATTTATCTCTCAAATGAGAGCCCTGACACAGCAGCTGCTTCACCTCAAAGGATGAATCTTTGTGAATTTTTAAATTTTTTTTTCTTTATTAACATTATTATTTGTCTCTCAAATGAGAGCCCTGACACAGCAGCTGCTTCACCTCAAAGGATGAATCTTTGTGAATTTTTTCGTGTTTGGTGTCACAGCTGGGGGGTGTTGGTGCTGCTCAGAGCTGGGCCACCCTCCAATCCTTTTTAAACACCTTTCTAACAGGAATATTTCCACAAGGAAGAGTGATTGAATGTATCCAAAATAGGACAAAAACATTTCTTCTTCACACAAAATTCAGGATTTAAGGTGAAACCTTTGATTATTCCACAAGGTTATTATTATTATTATTATTATTATTATTATTATTATTATTATTATTATTATTATTATTATTATTATTATCACTATCATTATTATTATCACTATCATTATTATTATCACTATCATTATTACTATCCCCTATTATAACTTCAGAAAGTAAATTAGATTCAGATAATCAAGCAATTCTTTAAGATAGTTTTGTTTTCAGGGCACACAGGGAAGGATTCAGGATTTCAAGGCGATCTTGTCCTTCCTGCACGCAGAGAACAAAAACCCCCTTTCCAAAGTGACCTCCAGGCACGCTTCTCTCGCGATCTGCTTTATTTTCAGAAAGGCTGACTCTGCAGAAAGCTCTGCTGGAACGTTCCCAGAGGGAGCTGGAGATTACACTGGGACAGTGAAATGTCCTGCTGCCAAGACAAGCAATTAAGAAAAACCAACAGAGAGAAAAAAAAAAAAAAAAAAAAAAAAAAAGGGAGGGGAGGGGAAGCATCACCAGGAAACTTCATGTCAAGGTTAAAAATCATGGCAGGATTAAATGGAAGCACACTCCAATTACTTCCTTGGAAAATTTATGGCGCGTGGTTCCAGGGGAGATGGATGGAAAAGCAGCCAGGCAAACCCAGCAGGGATGTTCTGCCCTAACATTTGCTTTGTTTTCCGCGTTAATCAAAGGCGTGTGGACACTCAGCCGACACATGGAAATGTTTCCCAACATTCCCATTTAACAGAGCCGCTAATTGGCGGCGATTTGGCTGCAAAGCTCGCCCAGCCCAGGCGCAATCACAGAGCCCGGGACTGATGGAAAGGAAACCTGCGGGGTGGGAAGGGGCTGGAATTGTTATTATCCGGGGATAATTCCTGGGCCAGAGGGTGACACTCACAGCTTCGCATTCCCAGGATTTCCCTCTCGCTGCAGATCAAAAGGACTCCTCGCTGTGTGCTTTAATTTAAATACAGCAACGATAAAATCATTATTGATCTCACAATATTTACGCATGCAGATACCATCAGCTCCCAGCATCTCCATCCAAAAATCCATCCTTGCAGCTCCCTGGGGTCACTGGCTGGAAAACAACACTGGAGCTGGGGCTCTTTTCCTTTTCCTTCCCCTTTCCCATTCTATTTTCCCTTTCCCTCCTTCTCCTTCCCCTTTCTCATTCTATTTTCCCTTTCCCATTCCCTTCTCCTCCTTCTCCTTCCCCTTCTCCTTCTTTTCCTTCTCCTTCCCCTTCTCCTTTTCCTTCCCATTCCTCCAATCAAAAACTCACTTGCAGCTTTTGGGTGGATTTTAGGCATTTTTAGAGCAGCTCTAAAACCCTTCCCAGATTTTTTATCTCATCCAAGAGCTGCTGGATCAGGAAATTCCTCCCTTTTTCTGACAGGGGTTGTTTGGCTGCAAAGGTCACACACGGCCCTGCTGCAGGTCAGCAATTCCCAGAAAAGCTGAGCTTATGGAAAAATCCTCTTGTCCTGGGATTGCAGGTGAACACAACACCCGGCAAAGCCCAGCTTGGCACTTCTGGCTCACCAAGGGAGGGATTTCACAAGGTTAATGGGAATAACTGGGAATAACTGGGAATAACTGGGAATCAAACCTGGAGAGCAGCAAGCGCCTTCCCTGCTCCTCACAGTCACTCACAGTCCTGAAATTCATGTTAAGCCCCAAACTCACACAATCCCAAATTCACACACAGTCCTGAAATTCATGTAAAATCTCAAATTCACTCACAATCCCAAATTAATGAGCAATCTCAAATTCACACAGAATCCCAAACACATGTAAAACCCCAAATCCACTCATAATCGAAAATTCACACACAATCCCAAATTCGCAATCTCAATTCATGTACAATCACAATTCATGAGCAATCCCAAATTCCCACAATCCCAAATTCACACAATCCCAAATTCACATACAATCTCAATTCATGTAAAACCCCAAATTCATGTATAATCATAATTTGTGAGCAATCCCAAATTTACACACAGTCCCAAATTAATGTACAATTCCAAACTCACACAGTCCCAAATTCACACAACCCCAATTTCACCCACAACCCCAAATTCACTCCTTTCCTGTCCTCAGTTTAAACCCTCCAAACCCAAGTTTAAAGTAAACAAACCCTTTTAATTTCCATTTCCACTGGGTTGTGCCTGCTGTGGGTGCTGCTTTCCCAACCCAAACCCTCAAGGATTAAACACCACCATAAATATTCTGATTCACCCAAACTCCTTTGATTTGGATTTTGTAAGACTTCAGCATTTTGTTTTTCAGCTAAAATAGGACACTTCTTCTTATTGTTCACAAAATAATCCCCATGCACTTTGAATTATTAATTCCTCTTCGTGTCCTTTCAAGTTCCTTTCTCGAGAAGAGTTGAATATATTTATTTTTCAGGAGGTTCTGTCCCCACCTGCTTTGTTTAATACAAATTCCCTGTCTGTCCTTGCAGATTGCATTAAGCAGTCTGGGGCTGATGGACTCTTTAATAAAGTGAGTATCAGAGGCAGATTTGATAAAAGACATGCCATTGCTAACGATGCTTAATGAAAATAAAAGCTTTGGGGTTTGGTGTCCTGCCCATCCAGTTAAGTGGGATTGGATTTATTGGCCATCAGGCAGCTCCACACAAGCTCGGGCAGAAAATGGAATTTTAGTGTTCCAGTAAAAATAGCAAACAGGCTGGGGGACAAACAGGGATTGTGAAGGGCACATAAATCCAGGAATTATTGCCTGGCTGCAGCAGGGCTGGGCTGGGGGTGCTGCTGCAGAAATCCCTGCTGCTGCCTGAAGCCTTGAGGGGTGACAAATTCCTGGCGTTTCTCTGATGTTCCTCACCTGATTCTGGGGGAATGGGAATGCTGGATGTGGATTTTCCCTCCTCTCCCGAGGTTTTCCTGGCCCTGCGTGTGTGGAGTTCCAGCTGGGTGTGGCTCAGGTGCCTCCTGCAGCACCTTCCAATTCCAGAGCACCCTGCTCAAACAGGAATTAAATCCACACCAATCCATAAAAAACCTCTGAACCTTCCAAGCCCAGCACAGCACTCCCCAGAACAGAGCAATGCTTGTGATTTCCCAGAGAAATGTTATTCCATGGATTTATTCCCTGACAGAGGCAGCAGAATTCCTCCCCAAAATCCCATCCAGCCCTGCCCTTCCCTGTGTCCTGTCCCCCCATCCCTTATCCCAAATCCCTCTCCAGGGAATTCTGGAATGGTTTGGGTTGGAAGGGACCTTAAAAGTCACCCAGTGCCACCCCTGCCATGGGGACACCTCCCACTGTCCCAGGGGGATCCAACCTGGCCTGGGACATTCCAGGGATCCACAGCTGCTCTGGGAATTCCATCCCAGCCAGGAATTCCTTCCCAGTATCCCATCCATCCCTCTGGCAGTGGGAGCCATTCCCTGTGTCTGTCCCTCCATCCTTGTCCCTCTCCAGCTCTCCTGGAGCCCCTTCAGGCTCTGAGCTCTCCCTGGACCCTTCCCTTCTCCAGGGGAACATTCCCAGCCTGGCTCCAGCCCTTCCCAACAGGAATCTGGGTCAGGGCAGCCTCAGGTGAGAGCTGCTCCAGGTGTGGGTGGATTTGCAGAGCAGAGCCTGGCTGGAGGTGTGGGAGGTGCCCCCAGTGACAGGAAAATCCCAGGAGAACATCCCAGGAGAAAATTCCAGAAGAACATCCTAGGAGAAAATCCAAGGAGAAAACCCCAGGAGAAATCTCAGGAGAAAATCCCAGGAGAAAATCCAAGGAGAAAACTCCAGGAGAAAATCCCAGGAGAAAACTCCAGGAGAAGAACCCAGGAGAACATCCCAGGAGAACATCCAAGGAGAAAATTTCAGGAGAAGCCCCAGGAGAAAATCCAAGGAGAAAATCCCAGGAGAACATCCCAGGAGAGCATCCAAGGAGAAAACTCCAGGAGAAAATCCAAGGAGAAAACTCCAGGAGAACATCCCAGGAGAAAATCCCGGGAGAAACTCCCGGGAGAAACTCCAGGAGAAAATCCCAGGAGAAATCCCAGGAGAAAACTCCAGGAGAAACCCCAGGAGAACATCCAAGGAGAAAACTCCAGGAGCAACCCCAGGAGAAATCCTGGGAGAACATCCCGGGAGAAAACTCCAGGAGAAACCCCAGGAGAACATCCAAGGAGAACATCCCAGGAGAAATCCCAGGAGAAAATCAAAGGAGAAAACCCAGGAGAACATCCCAGGAGAAATCCCAGGAGAAAACCCAGGAGAACATCCCAGGAGAAATCCCAGGAGAAAATCAAAGGAGAAGCCCCAGTGCTGGCTCTGCCCCTTCCCAACCCAGAGCGGCAGCACCTCCCTCCTCATTTTGGGGCTCAGGTGCTCCCAACCCTCAGCTTTTCTCTGAACCTCCCACCCCCTGCAGCTCCTGGGCTGGGATCTGTAGGAATAATTTGCTCAACCTGTCAAAACCCATCCGATAAAAAAAAAAAAAAAAAAAACAATGCAGTGTAAGAGACACCCAAAAATCCCATCCTTCAGAAATTCTCACCTTCCCTCACCTGGAGCAGCACTTCCTAAATTTATTTAGGATTTATTTCAGGTGGAGAGAGCCCCGTTAAATTTTTTAATCAGTATTGAAACTTCTCCTCTCAGTGCCGTGGGGGGCTCTGCAGAGGGACAGGAGATGGAAATATGGAACTGTTGCTTTTTTTTTTTTTTCCTCCCCCTCTTTTCCACTTGGGCATAATTTGGAATATCTTTCACAAACGTCTGTGCTAGCAGGCAGGTTTTAAATAAGTGATGAGGAGGCCCCACTCTTCTGATTGCAGTTTCTAATGACGGCAGTGATTAAGGAAACTCCAAACCCGGGTCAGGGCGGCTTTTAAAGCAAGGAAATGAAAAAGGGATAGGTGGGAAATGTGATCATTCCATGGAAACCAAACCCGTGGTGTTGGTGAGAATTGGAGCTCTGCTCATTTCTGTTGAATTTAAAGGGTTTTGGGTCAGGTTTCATCGGTGGGAGAGGGAAGTCTGGCTGCTGCTTTGTGGTGTCTGGGTGATGCTGAGATCGAGTGATAACAGCACCATTAAATCCCATTCCCTGGGAATTGTCCTGCCCGGACCCACAGCGATGAAATTCAGGAATAAAACTGCTCTTGGGTGTTAATCCAGGCTCAGGAGCTCCTGAAGGAGCAGCTCACCCAAACTCCTGGTGTGTCCTAAACCCCAAAATCTGGACTCTAATGGTTTTCCTTCATTTAACCCACCCGTATTTTGGCCAAAAAAAAAGGGAATTACTCCACCAGGCTGCCTGAGGTTCCCTGTCCTCATTTGCAGCTCTCCTGCTCCTGTGCTCTGCAGTGGCTGATGAATATTTCAGGATTCTCTTCCATCCTGCAGCACACAGCTGATTCCAGCATGAAAAATTCACATGGGGAGGAGCCCAGCCCAGGTCCCACCGAGGCTCCTCTTCTCACGAGCAGCAGCACCAGAGGAAACCTCAAACTGTGCCAACTGGGCCAGTTTTGGGGGGAAGATTCATCCCTTGTCCAGCCCTAGCAGTGGAGTGGAGAGATTGAACTCCTCTGGATGTGACATTTGGGGACACGGGCGGGTTGGCAGTGCTGGGGAGGGTCAGATGGGTTTTGAGGGATTTTCCAGCCTCGGTGATTTTGGAATTCTCTGTTTCTCCCTTTTCTGGGGCTCTGCAGAGTCCTTGGTTTTCCTTTGCAGGGATCACTTCAGGATCAATCCCAGCAAAGCAGCAGTTACTGGATGAGACTGTGGGCACCAAGGGGTTAATAAATGTGCTTTGCTGCTGCTCCTGTGGGTCCTAAAATCCACCACCACGGGCCCATTCCATGGAATCCCCGAGGCTGGAAAACCCCTCCAGGGCCATCAAATCCACATTTGGCCAAATCCCAGAAAGCTCATCCCAGCCCAGAGGCACTGTCACTGCCCAGGGAAGGCACAAAAAGAACAAGGATTGAATAAATCAACCCAAAAAAAGGGGCTGAGCAGCCCAACAAGAGCTCTGAGATTTGGGACAGGTCTAGAGGAACCTAGAGGAACCCTGAGCTGAATCCCAGGAACTGAGGCTGGGATGGAGTTCCCAGATTCCAGGTGAGCTGAGCGTGCTGAGGGGTGGAAAATGCTGGATCCCTGTGCAATTCCAGGTTTTGGGTGGAATGTGGGAGTCAGCCCCTCCCACCACGGAAAAGGGACCGTGGGGCTTGGGATGTGGCTCCATGAGGAATGTCCCGTGGGCAGGGGGGTTCCTGCTGTTCCCAGAAGTGTTTGGGGAGGGAAAGTGTCCTGAAGGGAATCGTGTCCTGGAGGGAATCAGGTCCTGGAGGGAATCAGGTCCTGGAGGGAATCCTGTACTCAAAGAAATCCTGTACTCAAAGGAATCTTGTCCTGGAGGGAATTGTGTTCTCAAGGGAATCATATCCTGAAGGGAATCCTGTCCTGGAGGGAATCAGGTCCTGGAGGGAATTGTGTTCTCAAGGGATTCATATCCTGAAGGGAATCCTGTCCTGAAGAGAATCCTGTACTCAAGGGAATCAGATCCTGAAGGGAATCATGTCTGGAGGGAATTGTGTCCTCAAAGGAATCCTGTCCTGGAGAAAATCCTGTATTGGAGGGAATCATGTCCTGAAGGGAATCCTCTCCTCAAGGAAATCCTGTCCTGGAGAAAATCTTGTTCTGAAAGAAATCCTGTCCTGGAGGGAATCATGTCCTCAAAGGAATCCCATCCTAAAGGGAATCATGTTCTGAAGGGAATTGTGTCCTGAAGGGAATCCTGTCCTGGAGGGAATCGTCCTGAAAAAAATCCTGTCCTGGAGGGAATCCTGTCCTGGAGGGAATTGTGTCCTCAAGGAAATCCTGTCCTGGAGGGAATCCTGTCCTGGAGGGAATTGTGTCCTCAAGGAAATCCTGTCCTGAAGGAAATCATGTCCTAAAGAGAATCCTCTCCTTAAGGGAATCATGACTTGGAGGGAATCCTGTCCTGGAGAAAATCCTGTTCTCAAGGGAATCCTGTCCTGGAGAAAATCCTGTTCTCAAGGGAATCCTGTCCTGCCCCACTGGCAGACCCACCACAGGGATTCTGAATTCTCAAATCATCTCATTCTCTGAAGCCCCATCACCCTGTGGGGCCGGCCAGGAGGGATTTTTGGGGTGACCTAATTGAGCAGCACCTCCAGGAATTCTCAGCAGCACTTTTCCCGTGCCTTTCCCACCTCTGGGATTTTGGGATGTTTCCTCCGTGCTGGCTGCAGAATGGAACATGGCAAACACATTAGTGCAGGGCACTCCAGGACAGGCAAAAATAGATCTGGGCTGTGGAGCAGCTGATCCCTGTGCAGGAACAGCTGTGAAAGGGATGTTTGGTGTGGCTGCAGCCACAAGCAAACCCACCTGAGCTCTGTCCTCACCTGTTCTGCCTGGAAAGCTCCTCCAGCCTTCCCCTTTTTTTGTTTTTCCTTTTTTTTTTTTTGTTTTTGTATTTATTTTTTTTTGTTTGTTTGTTTGGGGTTTTTTGTTTTTTGTGGTTTTTTTGTGGTTTTTTTTGTTTATTTGTTTGTTTGTTTGTTTGTTTGTTTTTGGGTTTTTTTGGGTTTTTTTTTCCCTGCTGGAGGAACAGTTTTTTGCCTCCATCTCCCAATCCCTGCAGGAATTGTGTGGGGTTTATCATTTCCCTGCTGCCTGAGCACTCAGATGGTTTGGTCAGGCTGTGACCCAGCCCATGGAACCACTTTCCCTTCCCTAATGGCTCCTGCAGACACATCCATCAACAGCTCAGCCTCCACCATCCTGCCCTGAGCCCTTCCAAAGGGCTTTTTGTGGAATTATTGATGGATCTCGTGTCAGCAGCAGCCTGTTCATCTCTGCCACTTCCCTGAGGGGGCTTCAGGGGGATTTTTAGGGACCTGACAGATTCTGGGGCCTGTTTGGGAGGAGGGGAAATGATCATTAAATTGATGACTAATGGCACTTCTCAGCCATTATTACAGGAATTGAAGTGGTTGAGGTTCACATTTCTGCACTGGGGGATTCTTGGGGTGTCTGTGCTGGGCCAGGAGCTGGTTGATGATCCTGGTGAATCCTTTCCAACTCAGGATAGTCCATGATTCCCTGGTTACTGATATCATTATTACTGATTTTATTATTACTGATATTATTAGTGATGTTATTATTGCTGATTTTATTATTACTGATATTATTATTGATGTTATTATTACTGGTTTTATTATTGATGTTATTATTATTGATGTTATTATTACTGATTCTATTATTATTACTGATTTTATTATTACTGATATTATTATTGATTATATTATTACTGATTTTATTATTGATGTTATTATTGATGTTATTATTACTGATTTTATTATTACTGATATTTTTATTGATGTTATTATTACTGATATTATTATTGATGATATTATTACTGATTTTATTATTACTGATTCTATTATTATTACTGATTCTATTATTACTGATATTATTATTGATGTTATTATTACTGATATTATTATTGATGATATTATTACTGATTTTATTATTACTGATTATATTATTATATTCTATTATTATTACTGATCCTATTATTATTACTAATTTTATTACTACTGAAAATATTATTCCCAATAATATTACTGATACTATTATTGATATTATTACTGATTTTACCAGCCAGTGGCACAGGCTGCCATGCTTAGAACCATTTTTTGGCAGCCCTGGGGACCATTAAGCCCAGTTTGGTGGCAGACTGGACCAGCAAGGGAGCATCAAATTCCCTGTGGATTTTCACATCAGTGCACCCTTCATCCTGTGCAGGGGGTGATGATTTATGCATTGATACAAGGCTGCAGAGAAGCAAAATCTTTAATTCTACATCCTCAGTGATGTGAATTATTCACCTGGGCAAGGCTCTGGTTAAAACCCGGCTCAGTTAGACCTGGCTCAGGAGCCCTGGGAGGGGAGGGGTGTTGGGATCAGGTTGTTTTTTCCCTGTCTGGCAGTGCAGAATCGATCCCTCAGCCCTTCCTCCCCACATCCCATTGTCCCACAACGGCCAGCACGGAGTCTGCAGGGCACAGTCCTGAGAATTCCAGGGAAATTTAGGGATGCAGGGGCCTGGGATGCTCTGGATTTACAGAATTGACTTAAATCGTCATTGGGTTTGGGAGCAGACAGAGGGTGTTGGTAGCACCGTCCCCAGGTGAAGATGGAGGGAAATTGGGATGGGGAAAGGTGGAAATTGGGATGGGGAAAGGTGGGAAATTGGGATGGGGAAAGGTGGGAAATTGGGATGGGGAAAGGTGGGAAATTGGGATGGGGAAAGGTGGGAAATTGGGATGGGGAAAGGTGGGAAATTGGGATGGGGAAAGGTGGAAATTGGGATGGGGAAAGGTGGAAATTGGGATGAGGAAGGTGGAAATTGGGATGAGGAAAAGTGAAGAATTGGGATGAGGAAAGTGAAGAATTGGGATGGGGAAAGGTGGAAAATTGGGATGATGGGGAAAGGTGGAACATTGGGATGGGGAAAGGTGAGAAATTGGGATGGGGAAAGGTGGGAAACTGGGATGGGGAAAGGTGGGAAATTGGGATGGGGAAAGGTGGAAAAGTGGGATGGGGAAAGGTGGAAAAGTGGGATGGGGAAAGGTGGAACATTGGGATGGGGAAAGGTGGAAATTGGGATGGGGAAAGGTGGAACATTGGGATGGGGAAAGGTGGAACATTGGGATGAGGAAAGGTGGGAAATTGGGATGGGGAAAGGTGGAAAATTGGGATGAGGAAAGGTGGAGAATTGGGATGGGGAAAGGTGGAGAATTGGGATGAGGAAAAGTGAAGAATTGGGATGGGGAAAGGTGGAAATTGGGATGGGGAAAGGTGGAAATTGGGATGGGGAAAGGTGGAAATTGGGATGGGGAAAGGTGGGAAACTGGGATGGGGAAGGTGGAAATTGGGATGGGGAAGGTGGAAAAGTGGGATGGGGAAAGGTGGAAAAGTGGGAGGAAAGGTGGAACATTGGGATGGGGAAAGGTGGAACATTGGGATGGGGAAAGGTGGAACATTGGGATGGGGAAAGGTGGAACATTGGGATGAGGAAAGGTGGGAAATTGGGATGGGGAAAGGTGGAAATTGGGATGAGGAAAGGTGGGAAATTGGGATGGGGAAAGGTGGGAAACATTGGGATGGGGAAAGGTGGAAAGTATTGGGATGGGGAAGGGTAGAAAATCTGGGTTGGGAAAGGTGAAAACTGGGATGAGGAAAGGTGGAACATTGGGATGAGGAAGGGTGGAGAATCGGGGTGAGGAAAGGTGGATAATTGGGATGGGGAAAGGTGGAAAACTGGGATTGAGAAAGGTAAAAATTGGGATGGGTGATCCTGGAGAGGTTGTGGATTCCCCATCCCTGGAAGTGCCCAGGGCCAGGCTGGACAGACCCTTTGGGCTGGAACTGGATGATCTGTCAGGTCCCTTCCATCCCAAACCCTTCCAGGATTCTGTCATCCTGCAGATTCAGAGGTTGAAAAGAAACAGGAAAAAAAAAAAAAAATTTGTTTTCCCGTGGAGTGAAGGAGTGGAATATTCACTCCTACCAAAACCAGCAGTAAATGGATTTTTGGGGGGCTGAGAGCAGGAAAGGTCCAGCCCGTGCTCCTGCCCAGCAAATCTGGGATTTGGGATTTTCCCTCCTGCAGTGGAGGGTTTCCAGCAGCAGGTGTCACGTTTGTACAGCACAACCAGAGGCTGGAGCTCCACAGAGTGACTGGGAGGGTCCCACGGCAGGAGGGGCTGGGAATCAAATCCTGCTCTGGGTGGGAATAAATCCGATATTCAATTATATATATTATATATTATATATTTTATATATATATATATATAATTCATATATATATATAATTCATATATATATAATTCATATATATATAATTTATATATATTTATATATAATTTTTATATATTTTATATATTATATAATTAATATATAAAATTTTTATAAATTATATATAAATTTTATATATGTATATATGTATATATAATTTATTTATGTAAGTTAATTTTTATATATTATATATAAAATACAATAACATCATATAGAAAATATAATAGTATAATATGTATAATATATATAATGTAATTTGTTTTGTATTATATTGTATATTTCACTATATTATTTTTCACTATATTATATTTCACTATATTATATTACAATATATATTATATCACAATATATATTATATAATATACAATATATAATATAATATGATATAGTATGTATATAATTTACATTATTTGTATATAACATATATAATGTATATTATTTATTTATATATATTATATATTATATAAGAATATAATAGTATAATACATATAATCTATATTATATATATTCTATTCTAATATATATTCTATAATATACAATATATAGTATAATATGATGCAAAATTAATATATAATTTATGTGATTTACATATAATGTATATGATTTATTTATAAATAATTTATTGATACATTTATTTTCTCTATGAATTACAGAGAAAATCGAGTATTTTCCTGAATTTTCTACTCCTGCTCAGTGTGCAGGAGGATTTTTGATCTGATGAGCTCAGGTATGAATAGGTCAGGATCTGGTTTTACTGCAGGAAAAATCTCCCAGGATCCTGGTTTGGAGCTGGATATCAGAAAATAATTAAGAAAAAAAACCAATTCTCTAAATTTGCTTCAAATCTCACTATCCTTGGGAAATTCTGGAGCGCTCCCAGAGCTGGAAATCAGGAAGAAATAGATTTGAAGGAATAGAAAAGCTGTGGTGGAATATCCTGTTGAGCCTCATTAGAAATGGAATTCAGCAGCTCTGACAACACCTGGGAAGGATTTTATTTTATTTTTTTTTTTTTCTGTAAATTTGGAGTTTTAGGGCTCTGGCAATGGCAGAAATGACCCCACTTCACCTTGTTTTTTCTGTGCTTCATGATGGGTTTTAAAGAACTCAACAATTATTTCCTGTTCAGACAGAACTTTAATACAGAAATCTCTGTCAATACATTAATTACAGCTCATAAAAAAAAAAAAAACAACTTCTGGGTTTTAAAAGCCCAGTCAGACCCAGGTGGAGATTCCAATCTCCCCCTGGCTCAAATAAAGCAGCAATTCTCCAAAGAGGAAGGAAGCTCAGCTCTTCCAGTAATCCTCATCCAACACAAGCTCACTCCTCCAGTGGACTGAAAATCCATCACATCCCTGTTTTGCATCCTCAGCATGGAATTTAAGGATTGTGGGGAGAATCCAGTCCAAAAATATTCCCAGAGCCACTCCCCTGAGGACACAACTGCTGTCCCCAGGGCAGGAAAAGTTTGGTTTTTTTCTCCAGGAGAAATTTTTGTGTTGCTGAGTGCAGAGAAAGGCTGGAAAAAAATCCAGAAATGGAGCAAAAAAAATAAAATAAAATAAAATAAAAAATTTAAAAAAGTTTGCCAAACCTGCAGCAGCCACGCTGGTCCCAGAGGAGCAGCTTCTGTAACTTACTCCCAGTTTACACCTCAGTGCAAATCTCGGTGTCACCTCCTCTCTGCCTGGAATCCCAAATCTTTCCAAGCAGCTCTCAGTCAGTTCTTAAGGAAAACAGGGAGGTGGTCTGGGATGCCTTGGCCAAAAAAGTGGAGGAATGGAGGGAAAATTGTCCCTGGAAACTTGGGGTGTCTCAGACCCTGGGGTTCATCGGGGGCTTCAGAGCCTGCGTGGAAAAGGAGCAGTGAAACGCCAGCAGCGAAATGCGGGAATTCCAAACCCAGGGAATCGTTATTCCCAGAGGAATTACCTGCGGGGGAGGCGGGGGTCTGCCCTTGGGAGCGGGCACGGCTGGAGCTCTTCTCTCTGCAGCCTGCAATAAAAACGGGTTTGATGTCACCGGGACAAACTGCACAACCTCCCTCGTCCCGCAGCTTTCCTGCTGGGAATGCTGGAAAGGGACAGGAATCACCCGGCCATGTGCAAGGGGCAGAAAAATACAAATACAAAGGTCTGTTCCAGGACACACTGAGCTATTCTCATAGATTTAAATATATTTTGAATACATATATTTAATTTAATTAGTTAATATATTTAATATATTACATTAATATATTAATTATATATATTTATAATATTATATTAATATATTTATATTAATTATACATGTTTATAATATATTAATATATTTAGTATATTTAAATAAATATATTCTCATATATTTAAATAAATATATTTAATTTAATTATTTAATATATTTATATATTTATATTAATTATATATTTAGATTATATTAATATATTTAATCTATTTAAATAAATATATTCTCATATATTTAAATACATATATTTAATTTAATTATTTAATATATTTATATTAATTATATATTTAGATTATATTAATATATTTATATTTATTATATATTTATATTAATTATATATTTATAATATATTAATATATTTAATATATTTAAATAAATATATTCTCATATATTTAAATATCAATATCCAAGCTCGCAGAGTGGGGTTTAAATGTGGTTTATAATCAGTACACGGGGATATTTTATATTCTATACTTTATATTTTACATTTTGCATTGTCCTGACCCATTGTTTGTGCAGGCAGCACCCACAGCTGTGTCACCAGGGTGAAATGGATTTTACAGCCTCATAGCAGAGGAACATCTCTCAAATGCTGAGATGGTGAATATTTGAGGCAGGTATTTTCTTTTGATTAGGCTGGTTTGGGTTTATTAATGAGGAAAAAAAATCATTCTTCTGGGTTCTTACAAATGTAAGACCCACCACATCTCAGTAGTAAAGCCACTCACTGTTTAAGTGTTTACACCTGAAATCCCTCTTGGTTTAAACTCCAGCTTCTGATGCCTTGGAAAATTCCCTGAATAATGAGGAACATTTGTGCAGTTTAGGCCTCCTACCCTAAAATGATTTTAAATTTTTATTTTAAATCACAGTCAGAAGCTGCAGATATTAATGGGAATCTGCGGGGCTGTACTCACAAACTTCTCCTCGGGGTGCAAAGAGCCGGGTTTGGTGGCAGGAACGGGAGGCGGGGGACCTTTGGGTCTCAGGGCAGGCTGGAAAAAACCAGAATATAAAACATTTTAACCCTCTGCGTGCCGTGTGTGTGTGTTCCTGGATATGAAACCGCTGCAAGGGGCTGCGATGTCCCTTTGGGATCGCCCCCGGGGGGTTGTGATGCTCCCCGAATTCCCGGGAATACTCACGCTGTGCCGCGGGGGTTTGTTCTGCTGAGGTGGAGGCACGGGAGGAACTTTCTGACCAATGACCTGCGAACAGAGCGTGTCTCACCTGGGGCTCATCTCGGATTTATCCGCGGCTGTCCCTGCCCTGAGCCTCCCCGAGCCGGGATTCCCGGCGCTGGAGCTTCGGGAATTTGGGAATCTCAGCTCTGTCCCTTCAGAATTATGGGGATCTCGTGCTGGGGTAGTCAGCATTGTCCCTTCAAAATTCTGGGAATTTTGTGCTGGGATTCTCAGCACTGTCCCTGCAGAATTTTGGGAATCTCCTGCTGGGATCCCCAGCACTGTCTCCTCAGTATTTTGGGAATCTCATGCTGGGATTCCCAGCACTGTCCCTGCAGAATTTTGGGAATCTTGTACTGGGGTTCTCAGCACTGTTTCTTCAGAATTTTGGGAATCTCGTGCTGGGATCCCCAGCACTGTCCCCTCAGTATTTTGAGAATATCATGCTGGGATCACCAGCACTGTCCCTGCAGAATTTTGGGAATCTCATGCTGGGATCACCAGCACTGTCCCTGCAGAATTTTGGGAATCTCATGCTGGGATCACCAGCACTGTCCCTGCAGAATTTTGGGAATCTTGTACTGGGGTTCTCAGCACTGTGTCTTCAGAATTTGGGAATCTCGTACCGGGATCCCCAGCACTGTCCCTTCAGAATTTTGGGAATCTCATGCTGGGATTCCTGGTGCTCTCCCTTCAGCATTTTAGGAATCTCATGCTGGGCTTCTCAGCACTGTCCCCTCAACATTTTTGGGAATCTCGTGCTGGGATTCTCAGCATTGTCCCTTCAAAATTCTGGGAATTTTGTGCTAGGATTCTCAGTGCTGTCCCCTCAGTATTTTGGGAATCGCATGCTGGGATCCCCAGCACAGTCCCCTCACATTTTGGGAATGAGAGGGACGTGCAGCCCCTCTGGACAGTCCCAGCTGTCCCTGCTCACCTGGGCAGGTGGCACCAGCACGGGCTGCTCCCTGCAGCTCTGCTCCTGATCCACAAACACCTGGTTGGTGGCTCCGGGTCCCCTCCTGCTCTGGTGGCTGTCAAAGATTTCAGATTTTTAAATTTCAGTTAACTGAAGAAAAAACCTCACAGCTGAAGCCTTGCCTTACTCCTGCTGGTGTTCTGTCCCACATCCTTGATTTCTTTCTTCCCTTCATTCATTTGGGATTATTAAGGATTTATCAAGAGCTCCACTTCAACTCCTCCATCCCCTCCCAACCACGGGATTTCTGAAACACAAATCTCACGGATCTTCCTTCCTTTCCAGAGTCTAATTCCCCCACCCCCATTGCAAGCTCTGCTGAAAGCCCTGCAGGGATTTCCTGGCTTTGCTTTGCGGGTTCCAGGTGGATGTGGGAGGATTTACCTCTTGTGGGAGCCTCGGAAGCGGCTGAGCAGCACGGCTGCAACTGCAGTGACAGCCAGGACAGCCAGCACCCCGGCAGCCACAGCAACGCCTGCAGGGACAGAAACAGAGCTGAAACACCCCAAAATCACTGAGGGACAGAAACAGAGCTGAAACAGAGAGCAGGGACAGAAACAGAGCTGAAAACAGCCACAGCAACGCCTGCAGGGACAGAAACAGAGCTGAAACAGAGAGCAGGGACAGAAACAGAGCTGAAAACAGCCACAGCAATGCCTGCAGGGACAGAAACAGAGCTGAAACAGAGAGCAGGGACAGAAACAGAGCTGAAACACCCCAAAATCACTGAGAGCAGGGACAGAAACAGAGCTGAAACACCCCAAAATCACTGAGAGCAGGGACAGAAACAGAGCTGAAACACCGACAGCATCGCCTGCAGGGACAGAAACAGAGCTGAAACAGCCCAGAATCACTGAGAGCAGGGACAGAAACAGAGCTGAAATACCCCAGAATCACTGAGAGCAGGGACAGAAACAGAGCTGAAACACCGAGCAGGGACAGAAACAGAGCTGAAATATCCCAGAATCACTGAGGGACAGAAACAGAGCTGAAACACCGAGCAGGGACAGAAACAGAGCTGAAACAGAGAGCAGGGACAGAAACAGAGCTGAAATACCCCAGAATCACTGAGAGCAGGGACAGAAACAGAGCTGAAACAGCGAGCAGGGACAGAAACAGAGCTGAAACAGCCCAGAATCACTGAGGGACAGAAACAGAGCTGAAACAGCCCAGAATCACTGAGAGCAGGGTCAGAAACAGAGCTGAAACAGCCCAGAATCACTGAGGGACAGAAACAGAACTTAAACATCCCAGAATCACTGAGAGCAGGGACAGAAACAGTTCCTACAATCACTGAAGAAGGGACAGAAACAGTTCTTACAACATCAGAGAATCACTCAGGGCAGGGATAGAAACAGTTCTTAAATATTAGGGAATCAGTAAGAGCAGGGGCAGAAATATTTCCTAAAATCACTGAGGGCAGGGACAGAAGCAGTTCCTAAAACATCAGAGAATCACTGAGGGCAGGGATAGAAAAAGCTCTTAAATATCAGGGAATCACTGAGAACAGGTACAGAAAGAGTTCCTAAAACACCACTGAGAGCAGGGACAGAAACATTTCCTAAAATATCACTGAGACCTGGGACAGAGAAAGTTCCTAAAATCAGTGAGGGCAGGGAGGGACAGAAACAGTTCCTTAAACATCAGGGAATCAGTGAGAGAGAGCAGGGATAGAAACAGGTCTTAAACATCAGGGAATCACTGAGAACAGGGACAGAAAGAGTTCCTAAAACACCACGGAGAGCAGGGACAGAAACAGTCCCTAAAATCACTGACAGCAGGGACAGAAACAGTTCCTTAAACATCAGAGAATCACTCAGGGCAGGGATAGAAATAGCTCTTAAACATCAGGAATTACTGTGAGCAAGGACAGAAACATTTCCTAAAATCACTGAGGGCATGGAGGGACAGAAACAGTTCCTAAACACCACTGAGAGATGGGACAGAAATACTTCCTAAAACAGAGAATCACTCAGGGCAGGGATAGAAACAGTTCTTAAATATCAGAGAATCACTGAGGCAGGGACAGAAGCAGTTCCTGCCCAGCAGAATCGCTGAGATAGGGACAGAAACAGTTCTTAAACATCAGGAATTACTGATAGCAGGGACAGAAGCAGTCCCTGCACACCAGAATGACTGAGGCAGGGACAGAAACATTTCCCAAACACCAGAATTACCGAGGCAGGGACACACCCGAGGCGTGGCACTCACCGGTGAGGGCTGAGGAGCTGTCGCAGTTCGGGGGTGCCCAGCCCTCCTCACACTGGCACTGCAGCTTGTGGTCACACACCTGGGGACACACAGGGACACCTCAGCTGGGGGCTCCAGACACTTTGGGGGGCAGAAAGGTTCATTCTTATTTTTTTTTTAATCTCTCAGTTTATTTGGCCTGAAATTTAGCACAAAAAGGAGCAATTTTGGGTCATGCAGCTTTTGCTTCTGCAGTGAAAGCTTCACTGCAGAGTTAATCTGTAGGTCCCTGAAAGGTCAAATAAGAGGAGAATTCTTTTCCCCAAACCAAAATAACCTAAAAAAGAACAGCTGTGATACCACAGCTCATGGGCTGTGTCCATCTCCAGGGCAGAAATAATGATGCTACATCAGGTAAGATGTGTTTTCATAAATTTTTTTTCAAGTTTCTGACTCCCCACATTTGATAGATTTGTATCAATGACTCAAACACTGCCAGCAAGGAGGTCTGAGGCTGATGTGCATCATTCCCTTGGGGTTTGAAAGTGCATGGGATCAAATGCTGGTGTCTTACAGCATGGCCAGAGCACTTGGCAGAGCAGTTGGTGGATCTGAAGATCTCCTCAGCATAGACACACTCCCCGTGGCTGCACACCTGAAATGGGAGCAGAGCACAGGGATTTGGAGCTTCAGGACAGGCAGAGTTTGCATTTTATGCTGGGAGGGGATGGAGAGCAGCAGGAGACACAGAACCAGCTCTGGGAATCCCCTTCAGAAGTGAGAGGTGAGGGGTTAATTTTCCATTCGGGTGTTTTGGAGAAAGGGGAGTGGCAGAGATGTGCAGACATCACTCCAACCCCTCATCCCTCCCTTCCAGGTGGGAATATCCAGGGAAGTGACTGGAAACAGCACCCAGTGATATCATGGAAATAATTAAATGTAATAACACATGAATGATCTCCCAACCCCTCACACAAATCTTTGTGTCAGTGAAGGGAATAAAGCCTAAAGAAATGGGAATGGTGCCAATTCAAATTTAGGGGTTTTTTTTGTTTGCTTTGCTGCTTCTTTGGGATAAAAGTTGAGAAAACAGATCAGCAGAAGTTTGGGATCCACTCCTGTTTAAAATGTAGGAGAGAGAATTACACAAACAAGACTGAAAGAGGGGGAAAAATAAAACTCACCATGCCATTGCCACACTTGGTTCCATCCAGGATCATGCCGGGGTCCTCCTCTGCCCCCCTGGGGAAGCTCCCTTTGCAGGAGCTGAAGGACAGCAGGCTCCCATCCCGAGGCATCTCCCTCCCTCCAGAGCAGTACAGCTTCCCACACAGTCTGTCCCTGCAGGAACAGCACTGTCACCCCGAGGACACAGCCCAGGAGAGCCCCTGAGCTGCTCCCTGCTGCCTGAACTCCAAGGAAATGGAATTCTGGAAACGCTGGTGTGGAGCAGGTTCTTAAATCTTATTGGGGAACACAGATCCATTCACAGAAAAGAGCATTTAACTGATATTCCCCATCCCAAATTCCCTGGAGTTTTCCCCACACACTCGTCCATCCCTGATCTCTGTGCCCACCTTTGCCCTCTCACCTCATGGTTTAAATCCACTTTGCTTAGAAAAAAGAAATTATTAGAAATTATTTCCTGCAGTTTTCAGACAGAACAAGAAGGAGCACAGCCCTGTGCCACCCAGGGCATTCCTGTCAGTGGGATTTGGGTAGGAATGGCCTCTCTTCCCAGACCCCAGCACATTCCACACCCCAGTGCTCACTTTTTCTTGCATGGGAGGTGAGTGCCCTGCTCCTTCCTGCAGTATCCAAAATAGGTTCCCTTCTGGTTCATGTTGTAACAGGAGGCTGGGCCCTCTGTGGCCTCTGCAGGGGGAAAAAGCAGCAGGATGAGACTGGGAGAACTGGGAATATCCCATTCCTGCCTTTGCTTAGCAAATGGATTTCCCAAAAAAAGTGCCTGTGGACATAAATGGCTTTCTGGCATTTCAGCCTCAGGGAGAGCTCAGAGCCCCTTGCAGAGCCCAGAGGGGCTCCAGGAGAGGTGGGGAGGGACTGGGGACAAGGATGGAGGGACAGGACACAGGGAATGGCTCCCACTGCCAGAGCAGGGATGGTGGGATATTGGGATGGAATTCCTGACTGTGAGGCTGGGATGGAATTCCCAGAGAAGTGTGGCTGCCCTGGATCCCTGGGAGTGCCCAAGGCCAGGCTGGGTGCCCCTGGCACAGTGGGAGCTGTCCCTGCCATGGCAGGGGGGGCACTGGATGGGATCTCAGTTCCCTTTCAGCCCAAACCATTGCCCACTTCTAGAAAACTCTGCTCTCAGAAGCACCAGACGTGCCAAATTTGGCTGTTAATTTGAAGGACAGCTATTTCCTCTTCCTGTCTGGCCAAAACCACTTCCCCAGCTCCATCCCAGCGACCTCTGATGCGTTCTGCAAAAGAGGAATGCACTCCCCACTTCCCATTTCTCTGGAAGCACAGAGCACCCCAAGCTCTGAGTTACAACCATGGGCAGTGGGAAATATAAAAATATAATTTATTATGCTATTTATTTTTATGGATGGGCTGCTCCTGAGGATTTGGAGGTGCAGAATTCCCTTCTCTGGCTGCCCTGTGACCAGCCCCAGGTGATGTTTGGGGTACTCACGTGGCCCGAAGGCAGCTTTGCACTGGCTGTCCCGGGTGGGACAGGTGCCCATGTAGCAATACCCCTCCCCAAAGCTGCAGGGGTGCCCGTTGACCCGGAATCGATCCTCAGGGCAGCTGGAGGAGCTGCCTGTGCACATCTCAGCCAGGTCACAGTCGTGCTGCACCGCCCGGCACACCGAGCCCGGCTTCTTGTACTGAGGGAGGGAGGGGGGAAACGCCACACTCAGCACCCAGCTCCTCCACACTGCCCAAAAACACCCAGCCGAGCCCGGGAGGAGCCGGGTCCGTGCCTCACTTCACCCTGGATGTGTCACTCACGGGGTTTTGGCCTCTCCTGGCACAGCTTTTGTGGCCAAGCCAAAGGACTCGTTTCTCCAGGCTGGGGGGCACTGAGGGAGATGATGGTGCTGGTTTGGGATGGACTGGGGGGCAGTGACAGGGTCTGGGGAGCAGCTGGAGCTGTGCAGGGGGGGTTAGGCTGGATTTTGGGAAAGGCTGGATTTTGGGAAAGGCTGGATTTTGGGAAAGGTTCTTCCCCCAGAGGGTGCTGGGCACTCCCCAGGGAATGGGAATGGGAATGAGCACAGCCCTGAGGCTGCCAGAGCCCCAGGAGAGTTTGGACACCACTCCAGAGACACCCAGGGTGGGATTTTGGGGTGTCTGTGCAGCACCTGGGTTGGATCAATGATCCCACAAGCCCCTTCCAGCTCAGGACACTCCAGGATCCCATGACAGTGCCCTTGGCACACAGGGGGTCAGCTCTGGTGGCAGGTGAGCTCCTGCTTTATCCCAGCAGGGATGAGGAGCTGCAGAGGGGAGGGGTGAGACATTTTTTACAAGGAAATTGTCTCACCTGGCAGTTTTTACAGGGAGGGGTCTCACCCAGCAGTTTTTACAGCAAAGGGTTTCACCCAGAATTTTTGCAGAGAAATTATCTCACTTGGCAGTTGTCACAGGGGAAGGGTCTCACCTGGCAGATTTTACAGGGAAATTGTCTCACCTGGCAGTTTTTAAAGGGAAATTGTCTCACCTGGCAGTTCTCACAGCAGTCCCCGTGTGCACAGGCAGCTCCTGAGCTCAGCTTGCAGCTCTCAGGGTCACAGCACTCGTTTGTGCACTCCTGGGACAGAAGCAGCAGTCAGGGCTGGGGACAGGGACACCAAACCTCTGTCCCTGGCTGGGATGGAAATCTAGGACCTGGCCTTGGCTTTGTTGGGAAGCAGCTTCCCTAAAATCCCAGGGTCAGGAGGTGGCAGCTGTGCAGGGAGCTCGGGGTTAGAGCTGAGCCCTGGGGATGGTTTTGTCCCACTCTCAGTTCCTCTGTCACCCCTTCTGACAAACCAGGGCTTTGTCTTTCCCAGCACTCAGCACGTCCCCAGCCACCCCAGCTCAGCAGCCTGGTGACCACAATTTCTACTTCAGCAAGATCTGTGTCCCCCTCAGAGCAGCTGCTGTGCAAACAAACAAACCAACAAACAAACCAACAAACCCCTTTGCCTTTCCCAGTGTCTTGGGTTGCAATGCAGGATGTGACCAAAAGTCTGGATTCTGTCACCAGCTGTTAAACCAGCTGGGGCAGTGACCCTGATCTCCTGGCACACATTATCTGCTCATGGGCCATCTTTAAACCAGCTGGGCAATCATCTTTATCTTCCCACAGCCCATCCTCCCTCCAGGAGATATCTCCTGTTAATGGCCACTGAGTCCCAGGGCATGACTGATAAAATTCCATCATCCCACTGGGAGATGCTCCACCCAGGGGGAGGAGCCAAACATTTCCTACCCAGATAAAAACTGAGATTTGGAACACCAGAGCAGCCTTTTCCACTGGATCCCAGAGGAAAACCAGACCCTTCCACATCATCCCTGGAGCTTCAGAGGAAACTGCACCTTCTCCAGGAGCACTGCTCCAGCTGAACCACATCTGCCCCTGCAGGAGGATGCAGCCACCATTGAATGGGACTGTGCCAACACCCTGACTGACTGACGGGTGTCAGCTTGGATTCTGACTCTGGCAGGGTTGGGATTGTTCTGTGTAATACTGCATTTCTATTTTAATTTTCCTAGTAAAGAACTGTTATTCCTATTCCAATATCTTGGCCTGAGAGCCCCTTAATTTCAAAATTATAATAATTTGGAGGGAGGGGGCTTACATTCTCCATTTCAAAGAGAAGTTCCTGCCTTTACTGGCAGACACCTGTCCTCCAAACCAGGACATCAGGGATTCCCCCAGTGCCAGGTACCTCAGGAGTGCCACAGTCACATTCCTCTCCCTTCTCCACAAATCCATTCCCGCAGGATGCAGGGGCAATGATGCTGCTCAGCGCTGGGATGTTGGTCAGGCACCTGGGCATGTCAGCCAGCATGAAGTTCTCAAAGCTCTGCAGGCTGCAGGAGCTGAATTCCTTGGGGATCACGGAGCTGTGGTGGGAAAACAGGAGGAGTGATGGATTGGAACAGGCAAGGAGGAGAAACACACCTTGGGAGAGAATTGGAACTCTTGGGTGTGAACACTTTTATAAATATACAGGCACTAAAGTAATTTTGGGTTGGGTTTTTTGTATAGTTTCTGTCTGGAAATATCTGTCAATGACCAGAGATTTCATCCATTTTTTTTTTTAATTAATTCAAATGGAATAATCTCACCCCTGCCCCAGTTTGAGAGCTGCCAGCTCATCCAAACCCCATTTTCAGCCCTGTTTTTCCCCCCAGCCCCACCTGACAGTGTCTGTCATGATGCAAACATCATCACTGCAGGAGCAGGCCTCGGTGTCGTGGCTCATGCCCAGGTTGTGCCCCATCTCGTGGGCCATGGTGGCTGCCACTGCAATCTCGTTCCTGTTGTGGTCCTGGGGAGCCAAGCAAAGCTGTTGGTTATTTCCATGAGTATTTTATAAGAACCAAAACAAAAAACACAACAGTTTTTCTTCAAGTGGAATTATCCTCCTGATGCACGAGGGGTTGTGTGGTGCTCAATCCATCTGTGCATCTCTTTGGATTGTATTTGATTATTTCATAAAGATATTTATTAAATAGATACCATGGAGGTTTTCTTTACCCCCTGCACTTAATTTGAAATAAAATCCCAGAATCTCAGAATGGTTTGGGTTGGAGGGGACCTTAAATCCCATCCAGTTCCACCTATCCCAGTTTGCTCCAAGCCCAGCCTGGCCTTGGACACTTCCAGGGTTCTAATTGGGATTTTTTACAATCTAATAATGAACCAGAGAACTGAAAGTTCTAAAACTGAAAAATTAAAAAACTGAAAGTTCTAAAACTGAAAGTGCCCCAAGCCCAACAACATTCACACAGGTTCTTCACTGCCAGAGTGAAAAAATCATAGGAAAGCTTTTAAAAATGAAATAAAAATGGATCAGACCTGGATAATACCTGCAGAGTATAAATCACTGCATATGGATTTGAGGAAGGCCAATCCAATGGTGGTTCCCTCGAAGTCCAGGCCTCTGGAAGGAAGCACAAGGGCACAGTGAGATCCAGGCACTGCCCAGGATGGGCTCTCAACTCAGGGAATTTTTCCAAACCAAACTGGAGGTTTCATGTCCAGCTCCGCATGGAATCTCACATCTAATACAATATTTAATTTTATGGCCCTTGCAAATAAAATAAAAAAAAAAGAATTGAAGCAGTTTTCATTTTAATATTTGCTTAAATTTTGTGGTGGTTTATCAGATTTAAAGCATCTCTTGGAGTGTAAAGAGCTCCAAATGCAGCAAAGGGATGAGTCAGGACCTCTGGACATGAGACAGAAAAGTGAGGTCAGTGCTGGTTTAATTTGGCATTTCCCACATTTTTGGGGAAATTTAATTCATCATTTCCCATTAAACTTCATGTTCTGACTCTTCAAGTTGTCAGACTTTGCTGCAGTCCCCAGGACACTCAAATTTTGTGAGCAAAACCAGAAGAAGAGTCTCAGATAAGGGAAAAGTTCCCATCCCCTGGTTTTTGCAGGGATTCAGCTGGAAAGATTGAATTCTGTGTCCTGGCAGGAATTTAGTTGTGCTCCAAAAAAACAAAACAAAACAAAACAAAACAAAAACAAAAAAAAAAAAAAACAAAAAAAAAAAAAAAAAAAACAAAAAAAACCAAAAAAAAACCAAAAAAAAATTAAAAACCCAGAGAAAGAGAACTGGAATTTTTTTAATTTATTTTTTTTCCCCTGGAATTGGTACAAGACAATTTTGGAATGGGTCAAATCCAGGTCAGGTTTGTTCCACTGATTGGTGACAAATTTTAAGGAATAAAAATAGCCTTGAATGTTTTGTGGGCAATTTTTATGGAATAAAAAACGCCTTGAATGAATTTGGTGAGTGATTTTTAAGGAATAAAAAGGGCCTTGATTGTGTTGTTGATCAGTTTTAAGGAATGAAAATGGTCTTGAATGTTTGGTGAGTAATTTTTAAGGAATGAAAAACGCCTTGAATGCATTTGGTGAGTGATTTTTGTGGAATAAAAAAGGCCTTGATTGTGTTGTTGATCAGTTTTTAGGGAATAAAAATGTCCTTGGTTTTGTTTGGTGAACGATTTTTAAGGAATAAAAAATGCCTGGAATGAGTTTGGTGAGTGATTTTTAAGGAATAAAAACTGCCTTGATTGGTGAGTGATTTTTTAGGAAGAAAAAAATGCGTTAATATTTGATGAACGATTTCTATGGAAGAAAAAATGCCTTGAATGAGTTTGGTGAGTGATTTTTAGGGACTGAGAACAGGGAAGTTTCAGGGAAGTTTCAGGGAAGGGAAGTTTCAGGGAAGTTTCAGGGAAGTTTCAGGGGAAGGGAAGTTTCAGGGAAGTTTCAGGGAAGTTTCAGGGAAGTTTCAGGGAAGGGAAGTTTCAGGGAAGTTTCAGGGAAGGGAAGTTTCAGGGAAGTTTCAGGGAAGTTTCAGGGAAGTTTCAGGGAAGTTTCAGGGAAGTTTCAGGGAAGGGAAGTTTCAGGGAAGGGAAGTTTCAGGGAAGGGAAGTTTCAGGGAAGAAGTTTCAGGGAAGAAGTTTCAGGGAAGTTTCAGGGAAGTTTCAGGGAAGTTTCAGGGAAGTTTCAGGGAAGTTTCGGGAAGGGAAGGGAAGTTTCGGGAAGGTTCGGGAAGGGAAGGGAAGGGAAGGGAAGTTTCGGGAAGTTTCGGGAAGGGAAGGGAAGTTTCGGGAAGGGAAGTTTCGGGAAGGGAAGTTTAGGGAAGTTTCAGGGAAGGGAAGGGAAGGGAAGTTTCAGGGAAGGGAAGTTTCGGGAAGGGAAGGGAAGTTTCGGGAAGGGAAGGGAAGTTTCGGGCAGGGAAGGGAAGGGAAGGGAAGTTTCGGGAAGGGAAGTTTCGGGAAGGGAAGGGAAGGGAAGGGAAGGGAAGGGAAGGGAAGGGAAGGGAAGGGAAGGGAAGGGAAGGGAAGGGAAGGGAAGGGAAGGGAAGGGAAGGGAAGTTTACGGGAAGGGAAGGGAAGGGAAGGGAAGGGAAGGGAAGGGAAGGGAAGGGAAGGGATTCAGGGAAGGGAAGGGAAGGGAAGGGAAGGGAAGGGAAAGGGAAGTTTCGGGAAGGGAAGGGAAGTTTCGGGAAGGGAAGGGAAGTTAAGGGAAGTTTTGGGAAGGGAAGGGAAGGGAAGGGAAGGGAAGGGAAGGGAAGGGAAGGGAAGGGAAGGGAAGGGAAGGGAAGGGAAGGGAAGGGAAGGGAAGGGAAGGGAAGGGAAGGGAAGGGAAGGGAAGGGAAGGGAAGGGAAGGGAAGGGAAGGGAAGGGAAGGGAAGGGAAGGGAAGGGAAGGGAAGGGAAGGGAAGGGAAGGGAAGGGCTCTCACGTGATAAGCTGAGCGTTGTCGTTCCTCTTCCTCTTGAGCAGCTCCGCCAGGCGCCACTTGGAGAAGGTGTCCAGGGTGAACCCCGCGCTCCTGCTCAGGGGACACTTGTCCCCATCTGTCCACACCTCCAGGCCCACCAGAGCCACGTGGGTGTTGATGGATTTATAAACCTGCAGCAGAGAATTCATTAAGCACCAGTCAGTTACAAATTAATAAAAATTAAACAGCGCCGCAGGTGCTTGGGTCATTTCCCACTCCAATATCACTCCAGGTCTAACAAAGCTTTTCCAAGCTCTGAATTCCAAAAAAGTCTCACTAAATAAACCAGGAAATCTGATTTCCCACCACATTTCAAACAACTTTTAAATGGGTTTAAAGTACTTGAAAATTCCAGCAACTTTGGAAGAAATTTGACTTGGCAAAAAAAAAAATCAAGAATCAATTTATTCTTTTTGAAACAATCATTCATTTGACAAGTAATTAGAAAATATCTTAATGTATTGGTAGAAATAATTAAAGTATCAGCATAAATAATTAATCTAGGAGTAAAAATAATTCTTATTAAAATTTCATATCTGAAGGCAAAAACCAGGAGAATAAATTACCATGAAGTTGAATTTTCATTCATTCCTACACATAATAATGAAAATTTATCATGTTTACAATAGAAAGAATTTATAAATCACTTGGATTTCAACGGTTTTCAAGTGAGAAACAATTAGAAACCACTTGAATTTCAACAGCTTTAAACAGAAAAAATTATAAATCATTTGGATTTCAATCATTTTAAATAGAAAAAAGTGAATTTCATTGCCACTTATTTGCTCTCACCGTGTTGATGTAGTTGACTATTCTAAATATCCTTTGTCTTATTTTTTTAACATCTTCATCATATTTCTTGTACTGAAAAGGCAAATACAGCATGTCAGGAAAAGGAGAGGGAAAAGGGAATTTATCAGGAAATAAAGATTCGTTTGCAAACCATGTATAAAAAAAAATCACACTTTATATAAAAAATTATGTTTGATGCAGGATTTTATCAGATGTTGGGTTTCAGTATCAGCCCCTTCCAAAATGTGAATTTCTGTGTTGGGTGCAGAGAAGGAGTTTTGTGGGTCCTGTCCAGCTCAGGATTATCCTTTCAAAATCAGGATATTCCAAATCAGGATTATCCCTTCAAATCAGGATATTCCAGATCAGGATATTCCAAATCAGGATATTCCAGATCAGGATTATCCCTTCAAAACCAGGATTATCCCTTCAAACCAGGATATTCCAAATCAGGATTTCCCCTTCCAAATCAGGATATTCCAAATCAGGGTATTCCAGATCAGGATATTATCAGGATATTCCCTTCAAAATCAGGATTATTCCTACCAAATCAGGATATTCTAAATCAGGATTATGCTTTCAAATCAGGATATTCCAAATCAGGATAATCCAGATCAGGATTATCCCTTCAAATCAGGATATTCCAGATCTGGATTTTCCCTTCCAAATCAGAATATTCCCTTCAATTCAGGATTATCCCTTCCAAATCAGGATATTCCAAATCAGGATATTCCCAATCAGGATTATCCCTTCAAACCAGGATATTCCAACAGGACAAGCACTGCAAGGTCTTCTCTGAATTCTTATCATCTCCAGGTAGGAATTTCAAATAAAATCCCTTTTAGAAATCCCGTTTCCCAGCCAGGCTCAGAGTAACCTCATTGCTCTTGTAGGAGCACAAGAACACAAAATAAAAATAATTCCAAAACTCACCAA
Source organism: Oenanthe melanoleuca (assembly GCF_029582105.1). Taxonomy (NCBI): domain Eukaryota; kingdom Metazoa; phylum Chordata; class Aves; order Passeriformes; family Muscicapidae; genus Oenanthe; species Oenanthe melanoleuca. The sequence continues at coordinate 2,723,627 of NC_079355.1, forward strand.
AGCATTGTCTGCAACGATGTAGAGCTCCAGGTACTTCCTTGCTTTCAGGTAGGCTTTCATCTAAAGGAATCATTTATTTAAAATTATTTTTAAGAACTTTTCCAATCCCAACCTCTGCAGCTTCCAAGCTGTTTATTAATTATTGAGGGGATTTCTTGTGCAAGTCATTCAGAAGGGACTGGTTTGGGTTGAAATTATAAGAAATAGGATGGATATTTAAATTTTTATTCAGAAATGGAAGGTAAAATAGATATTAATGAGTATTTAGGTGTTAAAGGTGCACTGGGCACCTGTTAACCTGTTAAAGGCAGGAGGGTTTAACTCAGCTGCTGACTCTGAAATCTCAGATCTGGAAGATTTTGTTTGGGTTTTTAAGATCTGACCCCACTTCCTTGTGTTTAAACAACACCCCAAGTGGGATTTGTGCTATTTAGAGATTCCCAATAGCCACAAATTCCATTTTTTTTTTAATTTTTTTTGGGGGGACAGCCATGCCTTACCTCAGGGCTGTTGCTGGATTTGAAGATGTCGTTGATGGGGTTGCTGGAGTCCTGCTCCCACGAGTTGTTGAGCAGCCCACAGGTTTTGATGGGCTCTTGTTTCAGGGCCTCATATTTATAAACCACGTGCTCAGCCCTATCTGAGCCTCCCAGGGGCTCGATGAGGAACTTCTGCCCACGGGTCTCAAAGTAGCCACTGAAAAAATGGGTTGGAATGGGAGATTTTGGGTCATTTATCACAAGCATAAAGACCCCTGGGATATCCCAGCAGCCTGAGGCAGAGTGCAACACTTTAGGAGCAGAAATTGGTTAATTAGTGAATAAATTGGAAGAGTTGGGTGATTTCAGTCAAAGTGAAGCTGGGTTAGGAATTAATTTGATTGAAATTTTGAGGGGTTTGTGCTGACAGAAGTGATTGAAAAGTGGATTTGGTTCCAGTGGGAAATTCTCATTTGAGGTGAAAAGCTGAAATATTTTAGGAGTAACTCTTTTTCTCCTTTCTCCCTCTGTTTTTCTTTGGGAAACAAGTTCCAAATCCAGAATAAAAGATCAGACTTCTTCCCATCCTGATTCTTTCCTATTGGTGCTGCCTGGAGAGGCTGAGCTGGAGCAGAGACTGGGCAGAGCAAAAGGGATAAAATCAGAATTTATGGAAAGGATTCACCTTGGGCAGTGCAAGAGCCTGGATGTGGCTGCACCCAAAACAAATCCTGGTCATGAGTTTCACACTTTTATAAGTTTTGGTTCATCTTGGGGTCAATTATCCAACCACAGCCCAGGTTATGAAGTCCCAAACCCTTCCTTTGGCCATTGTTTCTGATTTTTGGGTACCAGTTTTCCTTGATTCTCTGGCTGGGAAGGGATTTTTTTGTCCAACTCCTTTGTGAAGAGAATTTACTAACAAACACCTTCCTAACACCTAACATGAAATTTCAGAGTTACTCACTAAGCAGCAGAGATTCTGAAAAGTATAAAAGCCAAAATCCCAAGGTGTCACTGGAACATTTATCCCAAAGTTCTGCTCTTGGCACCTGTCTCACCTGAGCCCTGAGCAGGTGCTGATGCTTGCCACAGACTCAGCATCACCCTCCACGTGGCCTCCATAATAACAGTGATCCTGGGGGGAAAAAAAATCCAATCTCAGGTCAGGGTGACTCTATTGGATCCAGCAATTTAAAAAAAAAACAAATTAAACTCTACAAATTACATTAATCTTCACTACTCGAGGGAGTCTTGATTAGGGTCCCATCAGGAGATGCTTAAAAGGGATTTTAAAAGTTCATGAGTGTTTCCATGTTTGCTGTGGACCCATTATTTTTATCTTTCAACACATAAGTTGTGACAAAAGCCAACAATTCTGAGCTCTGGCCAATGCACAACACAGAAAAATAAGAATATTCCCACTCCCTGCTCCAAATTAAGCACACACTGCTGGGTTCTGCTCAATTAAGTCCACACCAAATGGTTTCCTTGAGCCCAAATTTTAAGAAAAGGCTCTTTAATTACCTAACAGTTAAATGCATTAATTTCAGTGAGATTAAAATACAGATATTATATTAAACATGGGTAGGGGAAACTGTTTTGGGATTTAATTGGCTCAAGGATTTAAGATTTCTGTGTTCAAAGAGATTCAAAGTCACTGAGGGGTTGTGGAAAATTTTACCCACAGAGTTTTCCTGAATGGAATTATTAAGAATCTGTATCCAAACCTTTATTCCTTGTGGATTTTGTTTTCTTGTGGGTTTTGGTTTAGCTTGATCATTTCTTTGTTTTCCACCACGAAATGCCAATTTTTGTTACAGGGAAAAAAACATCCACAAAGGAAAAGTTACTGGGGGAAAGTGGAGGATTTATCTCCATCCTTTGGGGATACGAGAGGAAAAATTTCTGATTTCAATCCAATATCCCCAGGGTAGGAATTCCCTGCTCAGCACAGGCAGGGCTGTTGGAGTTTGTCTTTATTCAGGTTTTTGACAGGATTCATTCAGGGAGTGGAAAAAATTGGAGCAGTCAGAAAAAAAAAATAAAAAATAACCATCCCTGAGTTATTTATGCACATTTGTTTCATTCAGAATCCTCCTAATTGCTCCTAACCAAGAAATTCACTCCTAACTATGAAAATTTGGCTTCAAATTCCAGGTGGTGTCGTTGAAACACATCTCATGAGCCTGGAGGAGAACTTCAGGTGGGAGCTTTGGGGAAGAGCAGCTCACAGCGAATTAAAAAATCCCTGTTTGCTGCAGGTGCAGAGCTGATCTGTCAGGGCTCAGAGGAGGCAGCTGGGCTCAGCTGCACAGAGTGTGGCTGGAAATGTGATCTGGGAGGAAATGGGGATTTATCAGGCCCAGGATTTATCAGGCCCAGGATCTCCCTGGGATCAGGGCCCGGGTCGGTCACGGGGCTGGGCACGAGGAGCAAAGTCTGCACAGCAAAGTCGGGAGGTGGGAAAGCTTTGGGATGGCCCAAAAGGCTGGAATTGCACCCAGAAACTGCTCAGAGCTGGAGGCCAAGCCACTGAGCTGATTCCCAGCAGGCACAGGTGACAATCCCAACTTCCCCATCCCTCCAGAGCCACCCTGGATGGCTTCAAACCTGGATTCAAACTGGATTTCAAACCTGGATTTAAACCTGCATTCAAACCTGGATTCAAACTGGATTTCAAACCTGGATTCAAACTGGATTTCAAACCTGGATTCAAACCTGGATTCAAACTGGATTTCAAACCTGGATTCAAACTCGACTTCAAACCTGCATTTCAAATATGGACATCAAACCTGGATTTCAAACCTGGATTCAAACCTGCATTCAAACATGGACATCAAACCTGGATTTCAAACCTGGATTCAAACCTGCATTTCAAACCTGCATTTCAAACCTGCACTTCAAACTGCATTTCAAACCTGCATTTCAAACCTGCATTTCAAACCTGGATTCAAACCTGGATTCAAACCTGGATTTCAAACCTGGATTTCAAACATGGATTTAAACCTGGATTCAAACTGGATTTCAAACCTGGATTCAAACTGGATTTCAAACCTGGATTCAAACTCGACTTCAAACCTGGATTCAAACTCGACTTCAAACTTGTATTTCAAAACCTGCATTTCAAATATGGACTTCAAACCTGGATTCAAACATGGATTTAAACCTGCATTCAAACCTGGATTTCAAAATCTGGATTTCAAATATGGACTTCAAACCTGGATTCAAACTGCATTTCAAACCTGCATTTCAAACCCTGGATTCAAACCTGCATTTCAAACTTGGATTTCAAACCTGGACATCAGACCTGCATTTCAAACCTGGATTTAAACCTGGATTTCAAACATGGATTCAAACCAGACTTCAAACCTGGATTCAAACCAGACTTCAAACTGGATTTCAAACCTGCACTTCAAACTGGATTTCAAACCTGCATTTCAAACTTAGATTCAAACCTGCACTTCAAACCTGCTCTTCAAACCTGCATTTCAAACTTGGATTTCAAACCTGAACATTAAACCTGCATCTCAAACCTGGATTCAAACCTGGACTTCAAACCTGGATTCAAACTGGACTTCAAACCTGTACTTAACCTACATTTCAAACCTGCATTTCAAGCCTTCCCTTGCTGTCTCACATCTCCCATTATTTCCCAGATCCATGATTCTCATGTGAACCCAAGGCTGGAAGCAGAAGGGAAATCCCTTCCAGTCTTACCTTGATGCCAGGAGTTGTTGTTATTTGTCGACCATCAGCAGAATAAAGAGTTTCAGAATAATCCCCAGCCAGGAGATCCCTGCAAGGAGCCAAGCACAGTCATTATTCCAAGGAAATTGTGGCCATGAAGGAATGAGGTGATGACACAGAACCCTGAGGATGTGGGGAATTCAAACAATTACTCAGGTTATTCTTAGTATCGGAGAAACTCAGAAGCAAAAGCTGCAGGGAGGGGAATTCTGCTTGCTCATAATCCTTGCTCAAACAAAAAGACTTTCCCAAAAGAAGAAAGCAATTCAAGTCTGCTGATTTCATTGGGATGAACTCATCTCCTGGCAGATCTGGGTGCAAATGTATAATTACATAATGATTTGTAATTTTTTTTTTTTTTTTTTTTTTTTTTTTTTTTTTTTGGTGCTTTTTACATCTTCCCAAAAGCTGCTCACCTGCAGTGACTCCTGTTTGGGCAACTCTCTTCCCACTGCCACAATCCCATTGCTCTTCAAAGAACAGGATTTAGTACAGCACCATTTCCCTCCCCCCACTCCAAATATTTGGATTAGATTAAAACAGGGGCAAGCAGTTAATTAAAGTCTGTATTTAACCTGGATTGATTATGGCACTACTGTATTTGCACTGCCTCCAAAGCACCCATTAACCCAGACTTGTTGGAGTGTGTGTCCATGTTCTGCTGCAGCCAGACTTTCCATTTCCAGGAAGATTTTGTCAGTGCCAGGTTATGTTTGGTTACTGCAGGTTAAAATAGTGCTAAGGTAAATATCTATTATCAGTTTACCTATTTCACTATTTCTCTGTTTCTCTATTTCTCTGTTTATCTGTTTCTCTATTTCTCTCTTTCTCTATTTCTCTCTTTATCTATTTATCTATTGCTTTATTTCTCTATTTAATCTATTTCTCTATTTATCTGTTTCTCTCTTTCTTTCTTTCTCTATTTATCTATTTCTCTGTTTCTCTATTTCTCTCTTTCTCTATTTCTCTCTCTCTCTATTTCTCTATCTATTTATCTATTGCTTTATTTCTCTGTTTCTCTGTTTCTCTATTTCTCTGTTTATTGCTCTATTTATCTGTTTCTCTATTTCTCTCTCTCTCTATTTATCTATTTCTCTCTCTATTTATCTATTTCTTTATTTCTCTGTTTCTCTATCTATCTATTTATCATTTATCTATCTCTAGCTCTGCCTATAAAACAGGGATATTTAAATACAGAACCACAGAATGATTAAGGTTGGAAAACACCTCCAAGATCATCAGGTCTAGAATCCTGGAATGGTTTGGGTGGGAAGGGACCTGAAAACTCTTCCACTACCCCAGGTTATCCCAGCCTGGCCTTGGACACTGCCAGGGATCCAGGAGCTCCTTTGGGAATCCCATCCCAGCCTTTCTCCACCCTCACAGGGAGGAATTTCTTCCAAATCTCTAATTTAAACCCTCTCTTGCTCAGTTTAAAACCATCCCACTTGTCCTCAGTTTACAACCAACCCACAGACTCTTTGTGGTCCCAGAAAACTTGGGAAATAACAGAAAAATATGAAATATGCATTGGGTGGAACAATTTAGAGGTAGCAGGAGGGGCAGTGCCTCCATCATGTCACTGTCCCATCCCAAACCCTTATTCCACATTCCCAAAACACTTTTTTTTTTTCTTTCTCTCCCCTTTTCTTGCCTTGCCACTGAAATGCTGCATTTACCAAAACACTTCTGCTCCAATTTCTGGTTTTTGGCATCCTGACCAGCCTGCAGTGAGGAACAAAGGAGGAGCTGAGCTGAACCCACCGATTTTTTTGGAGCTGCAGCACCACTTCCTCTCCGTTGGCTTTGATCCCATACTTCACTGTGTCATCATATTTGCTCTGCAAACAGATTTAAGTGTCAGAAAATTCTCTGCTGCAGCTCCTGGCCTCGCCAGTGGTGTTTTTGGAACACCAGCCGTGGTTTTTTTCCTCCTCCTCTCACCAAAAAGGATTTTGGCAGGAGCAGGGTAAGCAGGAGGTTGCTGTGTTTGAGGGGTTTTAATTGGAGGAGCAAATTGGACTTTGCAGATTCGTTTTTTACCTCCACAAACACAAATCCTGCCTGCCTGGGGAAGGGCTGAGGGGATGTTTGGGTTCAGACACCCTCTGGAATTGCACAGACCATGGCTGCTTTTAATTATTGGTTTAATTTAATCCCAATTAAAGTGTCCAGAGGTTATTAAAACTCTGAGGAGTATCAAACCCCACATCTGTGCAGAGACACAAGTGGAGAAGAGCCTGAAGGATTCACTCACCAGGCTCAGCTCCTGTTCCCAAAACACCACATCACATTTTTAATTTTGGAGGAGCAAATGTTTGCCCAAATTCTCTTACCCTTGCACCCCAAGGGTGGTTTAGCTCCAGAAATCCTTCCCCCTGTCCCAGAGCCACCCAAGAAATGCCACCAAGGAGTGATGATCTCCTTTCCTACCTCTGGGTTTGCTCCCACACTCCTCCTGTGCACCGTGTGCAGCTTCTGGGGATAAACAATTTCATATTGCTCAGCTCCAGAGAACTTCCCTCTGCTGCTCCCTGGGGAGAAACAGATGGGGATTGATGAGAACATATTTTTAATTTCATTTCATGGCTGGCCAGGTGGTTCTTTGGGGTTCTTGCAGCATCCTGTGCTCCTGCTTTGCCTCCATGGTGTGACCCAACACCAGAGGTTTTCACAACCTGGATTTTGGAGGAGTTGCCCTCCCTGGTTAATTCCAGGTGTCCAAATATTCCCTGCAATTCCCTTTGTGTTTTTTTTTCCCCCAGCTCTGAGCAGTTCAAGCCCCAACAGGCCAGCACTGCCTTTCCCTCTGCATTTTGAATTAATGACATGAATTAGTGACAGGAATTAATAGATTTGGGTTTGTGGAATGAACAATCTCCAAACTTTATCACGTGTCTGACAGGCCCAGACTGCCCCTGCACCAGCAATAATCACATTCCTGCTCTGGAAGGCTTTGGCACATAAATAATTGTGGCAGAGCCTGAAGAGAGGGTGGTAATAAAAAAATAAAAGGGGCAGCAGAAAGGTGGGGGAAAAATAATGGGAGATAGGCAGGAAATGAGGAAAATCTTGAAGGTGAAAGGAATTCAGGAGGTTCCTTAACTCACAAAACTTTTTTGAGTGAGTGTAAAGAGCTGGCTGAGGAAATACAAAGCTGATAAAGAGAATTTCTTTGTATTTTCTGCTCTGAAGAAAACAAACGTGGAGCAGAGTGAATTTGGGGCCTGGCCTGCAGGGGTGGGCACACCCAGGCAGCTGGGGGCAGATTTTGGTAAAACAGGGTTGGACAAACCAAGGCAACAGCAGGTTTTAGCTACCCCTGGACTCTTTAATCTCCTAAAAAAGGGAATTTCAGCTGAACTGGTGAATTCTTGAGAGCCTGCATTTGAAAAATTAACCAACACAACAACAAAAAAAAAACCTAAAGTGCCCAGAAAGCAAATGAAACACCTCAAAAACAAAAGAACAGAGCAGCTGCCATGGGAATTCCTGCCCCAGGGCCAGGTTTTCCAGGAGAGAGGCCTCCAGTTACTGTAATTTTCTCTCTGGAACAGGAGAGCCCACCCTCATGCAAATTGTCCCAGTAAAACAAAGAGATCCATTCTTTTATCATTGATTTATTTGATCCAACCCTTTCCAAAAGTAATTGCAGAGCAAAGCTGGTTGTATCTTGATAAAGAATTTGATTTAATGGTGCAGAGGGATCCTGTGTCAGCTGAGCACGTGCTGGGAGCAGCTACCAGGTGTAACTTTACTACTGTGGTTTATGGGTTTTTTAAGCAATTAATTATATTTATTTTTTAAAAAAACCTGCTGTTTTTTCAGATTTCTCTCCACAGGCCTCAGGTGGAGCAATCCCAGGAATATTTCAGGCCTCTTGGAACACAAATCCCCAGTTTTATCTCTCCACACCCTTTGTGCAATTCTAGCCCAGAGAGTTCAAGTCAAGGTGAGGCTTAAAGGGAGGCTCAGGACTAAACTCATCCCTTGCCTGCAATGTGAACTAAACAGAATTTCGAGGAAAACTGGTTGGTTTTGTTTGGAATGAATCCTTTCTTCGAGGGAGTTTTTTTAATTAGTGCAGTGTCTTTGCTATCTTCAGGAAAGAAAGGAAATTCCTTACATTATTTGTAATAAGGAACAAATAATTGTGTGTTTTTCCAATGGTCTCAACTAGTAAAAAAATCATTAGGGAGGATTTTATTGAACAGTTTTATTGGACAAAACAACAGTGAAGTTGTTTTGTTGAGGTAACAAAGATAACACCTCACTGGTCTGCACATTTTCAGATATTCTGTGCAAAAAAATAAATAAATAAAAATTATAGATTTGTGCCTGAATACTGATTTTATGTTTAATTATGGATATTAATCCTGTGCATGTTTGTGCAGGCCAAGCCCTGAAAAATCCCATTCCCTGTTGACAAGAATTGAAAGAAATTGTGGGGGGAAAAAAAGTGAGGTCTGCTCAGGTGGAGTCACTTGAATACAACCTGAAGCATCATGCAGATAAACAAAGTGTGTTCAACACTTTAAATCAGGTAAGGTAATTGAATTAATTCAGAAATTTGTTATTTTATGACCAAAATGCTGCTAAATTGCTGTGATTGGGTATGAAGGGTGAGCATTGCTTTACTGGCAGTGGTGGGTCTTCAGGCAATTTATGGCCACTTTCCAAACAAGTAAATGCTTCTCTGACTAAGGAATTACAGAGAATTGCTTTGCACACAAAATCCCAAATATCCCCAACTCCACTTCCCAATTTTTGACTCGCTGTCCCTCCCTATTATCCAGTTAATTAAAAATTCACACAGCGTTACCCACAGCAAAACCGAGAGGACTGAAACAAAAAGTGCAGTACCTTGCTGGAGGAAATGCAGCAGCAGAGCAGAAATGAGGAGGATTTTCATGTTTTGGGGTGGCTGAGGGTCTGTGGGGTGGGAATGTGGCGTTCCCAGTTGTTCCCAGTTGCTCCCAGTTCGCAGCTGGCCCTGCCCAGGAGCTGCTCTGGGCTGTGACTGGGAGGCAGGACGGGCTCAGCTTTATTCCTGCTCCTGCAGGAGGAAGTGTTTGCTCAAGGTGTTGCACAACACCAAGGCACAGAGTGTCACAGCCAGGGGAGTTCCTGCTGCTCGCTTCGTGCCCCAAAACATCGGGCTGGGATCGATCCCTGCTTGGGATTCGCTTCCCTAAAAACGGGGGAAAGAAAATTAATTACATCGATAAATCAGTGATTGTGGAGATTGGAGCTGTCATTGAGTTACAGAACGGTTGGGCTGGTCCTGATTCCATCTATTCGTGTTCTGGTTGATAAAAGCTGAAAGAAAACCAGGGGAATGTCAAGGAGCAAGAGAGTTCCCAGGAAGTTTGGGGTGAAATAGGTCAGCAGGGCTGGGGGTGAAGCTGAATTCTGGGTATTTACCCCAGAACCTGCTCAGTGAATCACTGGCAGAACAAACACTGAGCAGAGCTTTGCTGCCCTGTCATCCCTCTTAGTAATGTTTGTTCCAGGCTCAGGTGATTAAATAAAGGAGGCAGAGCAATGAATGATCCAGGTGAGTGCTGGCCAATAATATTCCAAAAATCTCTGCCAAAAAAGGAGCCCGTTGACTCAGCTGTAATGAAGGAGTGATATCTTTATTGCTGCAGGCCACAGGTGTCAGTGCAGAGGTGCTTTGGAGAAAGTGAACTTGTCATGGGTTAAAATGGTGGTTACAGAGTACAGAGAACTGGAATGGATCATCTGGATATGAATTTATATTCATATATGGCAGTGTCAGCAATACACACAGTAATTTATATATTCATAATTTATGTTAATTTATAAATGAGTAAATATATCTATTTTTAATATAAATTTATATTTCTATACACACAACACAGTAATTCATATATTCATAATTTATGTTAATTTATAAATGAGTAAATATATCTATTTTTAATATAAATTTATATTTCTATACACACAACACAGTAATTCATATATTCATAACTCACGTTAATTTATAAATGAGTAAATATATCTATTTTTAATATAAATTTATATTTCTATATGGTAGTATCAGCAATGCACACAACACAGTAATTCATATATTCATAATTTATGTTAATTTATAAATGAGTAAATATATCTATTTTTAATATAAATTTATATTCATATATGGCAGTGTCAGCAATAAACATGACACAGTGATTCATATATTCATAATTTATGTTAATTTATAAATGAGTAAATATATCTATTTTTAATATAAATTTATATTTCTATATGGTAGTGTCAGCAATACACATGACACAGTAATTTAAATATTCATAATTTATGTTAATTTATAAATTAGTTAATATATCTATATAAATCTACAGGGGAATTATATCCACTGGAGAATTTCAGTGCCATTACCCTCCTCATATAAGCATTGGCAAATAACTATTTCTCTGTTGAAAAGTTCTGATTTTTTGGGACATTTAAAGCCAAACTTTCCCCTTAGATCTTTGCTGGATCTCCAGACGTTCTGGGACAGATTGGGAGCTGCAAACAGATGGGTTTGGGCTTGTATTAAGTGTAGGATGGTGTTAATTGATAATTTTTGGCAGCTGCTTGTTTGGGACACTTCAATCAAATATTTTAACTCGTTGCCATCCCAGGTTAGGAAAGAGACCTGCAGGGAAAGAATTCATGAAGGATTTGGATATGCCCAGGTGCTCATCAAGAGCTGCTGAAAAATCAGGCAGGAGCTGTGTCATTAAATTCGGGTTGGTGGACAATTCAGTGTTTTAAACATCCCATGAATAAAAATGAGCTGGGCATTCTTAGACTGCATCCTTGCCTCCCAAAAAAAAAAAAAAAAAAAAAAAAAAAAAAAAAAATTAAATAATAAGGAGAAATAACTGTGAACAACTGGTTTAAAAAACAAGTGGCTGCTGGCCAAGCATTGATCTCAGCTCATTCTCTCTGCATGACGCAGGTGAAAATGATGTGTGACCCCTCCATCTCCAGAGTTAATGCTCTTAATAATGGATGGAAGGCAGAGTTCCGTCCCGACAAAGGGCTGGCAGGAAGGAGGGAATGTGAAGCGATGAAGCTCCTGGGGAGACTTGAAAGGGAATGGGATGTAATTTCCGTTAGTGACTGGAAAAGCTTTTGATGTTCCTGCCCTCGCTCCAGCGGTTCCGGAATAATCTGAGCATGGCTTCTCCCCCTGGAGGTGCTCACAGAGGTGTCCCCGAGCTTGGGATATTTTTTGCATTCGTTAAGCAATTGGGCAAAGTCCAAGTGAGCAGTTTTCATGTTCCCAGGAGGGTAAAATTGGATGGCAAGTTTGTCTCAGCGTTTAGTAACTGAATGTTGGTGGGTTTAACCTAAGTGCTCCCTGAGCAATTAAAAGAAAAAAGCATAATGTGAATTTCAGCCTTAAACAGAGGATCTGAACAATAGCCTGGATTGAAAAAGGAGAGTTGTATGGGAAGCACTTGGCAAAGTTCGGGAAAATCCAGGTGTGAATCACTTCTCTGCTTCTGCCTTGTCCCACAGTTCATGTTCAACGAGAATTGGAAAGGTACTGAAGCACCAAACAGGGATTTTCAGGAGTAAACAAATTCTCATTTGTAGAGCCTCATTCAGCCACCCCTGAGCCCCTGAGACAGAGCTGAGCAGCTGAGGGCCAGGATGTGCCTGGTCCTGTCCTGGTCCTGTTCTGTTCCTGGCTCTATTCCTGGTTCTGTTCCTGGTTCTGTCCTGGCTCTATTCCTGGTTCTACTCCTGGTTCTGTCCTGGCTCTATTCCTGGTTCTATTCCTGGTTCTCTTCCTGGCTCTATTCCTCGTTCTGTCCTGGTTCTATCCTGGCTCTATTCCTGGTTCTGTTCCTGGCTCTATTCCTGGTTCTATTCCTGGTTCTGTCCTGGCTCTATTCCTCGTTCTGTCCTGGTTCTATCCTGGGTCTATTCCTGGTTCTGTCCTGGCTCTATTCCTGGTTCTGTTCCTGGTTCTGTTCCTGGCTCTATTCCTTGCTCTTTCCTGGTTCTGTCCTGGCTCTATTCCTGGTTCTACTCCTGGTTCTGTCCTGGTTCTACTCCTGGTTCTGTCCTGGCTCTATTCCTGGTTCTGTTCCTGGGTCTGTTCCTGGTTCTATTCCTGGTTCTGTCCTGGCTCTATTCCTGGGTCTGTTCCTGGGTCTGTTCCTGGGTCTATTCCTGGTTCTGTCCTGGCTCTATTCCTGGTTCTGTTCCTGGCTCTTTTCCTGGTTCTGTCCTGGCTCTATTCCTGGTTCTGTTCCTGGCTCTACTCCTGGTTCTGTCCTGGTTCTGTTCCTGGCTCTTTTCCTGGTTCTGTCCTGGCTCTATTCCTGGTTCTGTTCCTGGTTCTGTTCCTGGCTCTACTCCTGGTTCTTGTCCTGGTTCTGTTCCTGGCTCTTTTCCTGGTTCTGCCCTGGCTCTATTCCTGGTTCTGTTCCTGGCTCTATTCCTGGCTCTGCCCTGGTTCTGCCCTGGCTCTATTCCTTGCTCTGCCCTGGTTCTGTCCTGGTTCTGCCCTGGCTCTATTTCTGGCTCTACTCCTGGCTCTGCCCTGGTTCTGCCCTGGCTCTATTCCTGGCTTTACTCCTGGCTCTGTCCTGGTTCTGTCCTGGCTCTATTCCTGGTTCTACTCCTGGTTCTGTTCCTGGCTCTATTCCTGGCTCTATTCCTGGTTCTACTCCTGGTTCTGTCCTGGCTCTACTCCTGGCTCTACTCCTGGTTCTGCCCTGGCTCTACTCCTTGCTCTGCCCTGGTTCTGCCCTGGTTCTGCTGCCCCCATCCACCCGCCACAGCCAGGCTGCTCTGCCCCGACACCACATCCTGTTGCCCTGGGAGCCAGGGAAGGGATGTGGGATTGCTCAGCCAGCCACAGCTCCATTGCATCACTGCTCAGTCACCTGCCTTCCTCCTCCTCCCCTCCCTGCTCCCAGCCTCCATCCCAAGCCCTCCTGCAGGTTGTTTTTCTCAGGAACACAAATAAAAGCACACTGCTTCACCTCTGTGCTCTCTCCCCTTGGCTTCCTCCCTCTATTCCCAGCTGCATCCCATCCTGCCTCTCCCTGGAGCCCCATCCCTTCCTCTCCACCTCCAGGGTGATCCAAAACCCACTGGAGCCAACAGAACACTTTCTGTGGCCTTCCAGGACCTTGGATCCGCTCTTGGACAAGCTCTGTTCCTCTTTAAAATCTCTTCTTCACATAAAGCCTTTCATTGTGCTTGCCTCTGTTGTCTCACACATTCCCAAAGTGAATAATCCTCCTTTTCCTCAACCACCTGCCCTCAATGTTTTACTTTCTGGGGTTTTGTTGAAGGAAATGGTCCAATGGTTTTAGACCAGAGTGTTTGGAAAAGTTCTTTTCCTTCCAGTTGTTCATTACCTACTCCTCAGCTTAAGTGCAGAACTGGCTCTGTTTGTACTACCATGCTTTAATATAAAGTAAATATAATTTTTTTCTCACTGAAATGATGATTGAAACTACCTTAGTAAGCACCAGCTGAGTTATTTTTGTTGTGTATTTAATCAGTCTGTCATCTGAGCCTGACTAATGAAACCTCATCACAAATATTTTACATCTCAGCAGCACTTTCTGCCCTGAGAAGATCACAGACATATTTGGTGTTACAAGTGTGTGGCTTCCTTCCTTCCTTCCTTCCCTTTTCTTTGAAATGTAAGGGCCAAAAATCAGTTACTTCATCTTCCCCCTTTGTCAGCTGCATTTTGCTGAATTACCCAGCCCCAGGGTGCTGGAGCAGCTCCCACCACTGCAGGGAGTTAACTGAAGGCACCTTGCTGTGGATTTCTCAAGAGCTGTGAACTTCTCCTAAGTTCTCAACTCAATTAAAGTGATTTTTGGAAGGTTCATTCTCCTCAGAACACACCTGCAGCCCCATTTCTGGCCTGTTGTGTAATTGTGTGCACACGTCCGAGCTGTTTAATGTTCTCCACGGCACGAGTGACAAAGCAGATCATTGTGAATTAAGGAGCTTTTTTTTTCTTTTTTTTTTTTTCTTTTTTTTTTTGCAGGTGTTGCTTCTGGTATTGTTTCTGCTGGTCCTACGTGAGGGCTGGTTCCCTTTTCCCAAGGGACAGGGAATTCTGCCTGCTCCTACGTGGAGCTGAGCACAATTCTGTGCTGGCTGGAATCCACCAGAGCTCTGTTCTTGGGGTTTAGAGGGGTGTGAATAAAAACTTGGAACAGAACCTTGGAATGGGGTTGGAAGTGACTTTAAACATGGTCCTGGATTGGAAGGGACTCCAAACCCCTGCCATGTGGTCATGGAATGGTGAGAAAGGCAGGAATTTCCTTGGAGAAATGGGGATGTGGCTGAAAGTTTAACCAGAGGGAGTTGGGGAAGGAGCTGCTGGTAAAACACGGGATGGTTTGGGATGGAAGGAGCTGAAATCCCATCAGTGTCACCATTCCATGGCAGGGACACCTTTCACTGTCCAACCTGGCCTGGGACACTTCCAGGGATGGGGCAGCCACAGCTCCTCTAGTGGGGTTTGCACCCTGAGGGTGTCACAGGGAGATGGGGTGCTGGGAATTTGGGATGCTCAAATCAGCAGAAAATTCACAGAAATGTGGAAATGGGATGGTGAGAACAGCAGGAATTTCCTTGGGGAGAATGGGGATGTGGCTGAAAGTTTAACCAGAGGGAGTTGGACACCAGAGGAGGTGGGGAAGGAGCTGCTGGTAAAACACGGGATGGTTTGGGATGGAAGGAGCTGAAATCCCATCAGTGTCACCATTCCATGGCAGGGACACCTTTCACTGTCCAACCTGGCCTGGGACACTCCCAGGGATCCAGGGACAGCCACAGCTCCTCTGGGAATTCCATCCCAGCCCTCCCCACCCTCACAGCGAGGAATTCATTCCAAACATCCCACCTAAACCTACTTTTTATCAGTTTGAAGCCATCTCCCCTTCTCCTGCCCTCCAGGGCCGTGTCAGTCTCTCCTGCTCCTGTAGGCCCCTGCGGTTAATGGTGGAAACCACCCTGAGGTGACCCCAAAACTTCTCCTCTCCAGGCTGGACAATCCCAGCTGTGCATTCCCTGCTCCCAGCAGAGCTGCTCCATCTCTCTGCTCATCCTGGAGCCCCCAGGTCCCTCCTCACCAGGCTGGAGCAGCTCTGCAGGTGAGGCCTCAGCCAGGCCTCCATGGGGTGTGCCTGGGGCCTGGAGCCCCTGAGACATTTCCCTGCACTGCTGGGGCTTTAATCCCAAATTATCCCAGGGTTCTGCCCATCCTTCAGCCCCACATTGCCCATGCAAGGTTTTCCTCTTGATTTTTCACCCAGCCAGGCCCTGAGCTCCTCTCTGATCCCTCACAGCAGCCGAGGGCATGCTGTGGTTTTTGTGTTGGCAAAGGAGAAAAGGGAACAGAACCCTCTCACCTGGATCATCCCAGTCCCCAGCCCGATGGACTCTGCTCTCCCCACACCGAGAGCAAACAGAGATCACTGCACTGAGTCATCCCAGCCCACACTCCCAGAGAGACGAACAAAGGAGGGACTGTCCGGCCTCAGCCTCCTCTGTAACACCGGGCTTGTCCTGGAATTAACCAGGGACCAAAATCATCTCTGCAGCACCTGGCTTTAATCAGGGACCAAAATCACCTCTGCAGCACCAGGCTTGTCCTGGAATTAACCAGGGACCAAAATCATCTCTGTAACACCTGGCTTGTCCTGGAATTAACCAGGGACCAAAATCATCTCTGCAGCACCTGGTTTGTCCTGGAACTGGAATTAACCAGGGACCAAAATCATCTCTGTAACACCTGGTTTTAATCAGGGACCAAAATCATCTCTGCAGCACCTGGCTTTAATCAGGGACCAAAATCATCTCTGTAGCACCAGGTTTGTCCTGGAATTAATCAGGGACCAAAATCATCTCTGCAGCACCTGGCTTTAATCAGGGACCAAAATCATCTCTGTAACACCTGGCTTTAATCAGGGACCAAAATCACCTCTGCAGCACCAGGTTTGTCCTGGAATTAACCAGGGAACAAAATCATCTCTGTAACACCGGGCTTGTCCTGGAATTAACCAGGGACCAAAATCATCTCTGCAGCACCTGGTTTGTCCTGGAACTGGAATTAACCAGGGACCAAAATCATCTCTGTAACACCTGGTTTTAATCAGGGACCAAAATCATCTCTGCAGCACCTGGCTTTAATCAGGGACCAAAATCATCTCTGTAGCACCAGGTTTGTCCTGGAATTAACCAGGGACCAAAATCATCTCTGCAGCACCTGGCTTTAATCAGGGACCAAAATCATCACCAGGCTTGTCCTGGAATTAACCAGCCACCAAAATCTCTGCAGCACCAGGCTTGTCCTGGAATTAACCAGGGACCAAAATCTCTGCAGCACCAGGTTTGTCCTGGAATTAATCAGGGACCAAAATCTCCTCTGCAGCACCAGGCTTGTCCTGGAATTAACCAGGGAACAAAATCATCTCTGTAACACCTGGCTTGTCCTAGAACTACAATCAGCCACCAAAATCTCCCTGTGTGGACACAGCCACCAGCCAGGCTCTGTTTGGGACCAGGGAGAGAAGGTGCTTGAGGGAAACACCTTCCTCAAACTGCACATCTGGGTCTGCACATCTGGATCTGTACATCTGGGTCGGCACACCTGGGTGTGGTACATCTGGATCTGCTACACCTGGATCTGAACCTCCATCCAGGTCCAGGTGTCCATGGAGGGGTGGGACAGTGCCTGAGTGGCCCTGGGGAGGGGAGAAGAGAAGAGAAGAGAAGAGAAGAGAAGAGAAGAGAAGAGAAGAGAAGAGAAGAGAAGAGAAGAGAAGAGAAGAGAAGAGAAGAGAAGAGAAGAGAAGAGAAGAGAAGAGAAGAGAAGAGAAGAGAAGAGAAGAGAAGAGAAGAGAAGAGAAGAGATCCTGGGAATAGAACAGATTATTGGAATAGATGAGAATTGATGATAAATGAGTAGAGCCCAGCGATTCGGCCATGGGGGTCAGTTGTACAGGGACAGCTCTTTCCCTCCAAACAGCACCAGAGGTGATCCCTCACTGTGTGATCAGAACTGGTTGTGTGGCTCAGGTTCCTGGGCCACCTCCCCTGCCCTGGGAGCAGGACAGCCCCGGGCACTGCAGCAGGAACAAAGGCCAAGCTCAGCCCTGTTTGCTCACTCCACGCACGGTTGTCTTCCATCAGATAAGCCCCTGGCCAGAGGATGGAATATTTCCAGATCCAAATCAGCCAGAAAAGAAGTGAGACTTGGAGACAAACAGCAGAGCTCTCGAGTTTCATCTGTCTGAGGAATGTTCCTGTCATATGATGGGGACCAGGCTGCCAATCCCAGGCACTGGGAGCTTCTGGTTCCATCCTGCTCCGGGCTGTGCCTCTTGCTGCAGGTGGATTTCCCTGCTTGTGGGAAACAGCACAAGCAAGGGAAACAGCAGGGGAAATCCAGGTTGGATGTTAGGAAAAAGTTTTTTACTGAAAGAGTGATAAAGGACTGGAATGGTCTGCCCAGAGAGGTGGTGGAGTCACCATCCCTGGATGGGTTTAAAAAAGATTGAATATTTTCAATCCATGGCACTGGATTGTGCCGTGGGTTAGTTGAGTGTTAGGGCTGGGTTGGACTCGATCTTAAAGGTCTCTTCCAACCTGGTGATTTTGATTCTGTGATTCTGTGATTCTGACACTGATTCTGTGATTCTGATTCTGTGATTCTGTGTCTGTGATTCTGTAATGCTGTGATTGTGATTCTGTGATTCTGTGATTCTGTGATTCTGGTTCTGTGATTCTGTGACTGATTCTGTGATTCTGATTCTGTGATTCTGTGATTTTGATTCTGTGATTCTGTCTCTGTGATTCTGTGACTCTGACTGTGATTCTGATTCTGTGATTCTGTGACTGATTCTGTGATTCTGTCATTCTGTCATTCTGTGATTCTATGTCTGTGATTCTGTCATTCTGTGATTCTGTCATTCTATTATTCTGTTTCTGTGATTCTGTTCTGTGATTCTGTATTTCTGTGATTCTGTGATTCTGTGACTGATTCTGTGATTCTGTGATTTTATGATTCTGATTGTGATTCTGTCATTCTGTCATTCTGTGATTCTGTTCTGTGGTTCTGTGATTCTATGATTCTGATTCTGTGATTACAGTGACAGGAGCCAGCCCTGGGGGGACACTTAGGGGTCTGGGGACTGGCAGGTGACAAAATCCTGTGGTGCCTCTGCACAGCCTCACATCCAGAGAGGAGCAGGAGGTTGTTCCACTGACCTGCCCTGTCAGAGAATCAAAACTCTCCAGCTTGCCTTTATTTTGCTTTCTAAGCTGGAACAAAGCCAGGATTTAATGGATGTCATTTAGCCAAAATATATTTACCAGCTTTTCCTGCTTTCCCTGTGACTTTTGGCCCATTGGAGTATTTTAACTGGAGGCAAAGCAAAGAGTGCTTTAAAGTGCTGTGGGTGCAGGAACAGTTTTTAACAGCCTGTCCAAAGAGTGCCTGTGCTGAGAGCCAGCCCAGTGTACACAGGGACATTCCAAAGAAAATCTCCTCCCCAGTTATTACCTCCAGAAGGCAAAATTCTGAAAATTAAATGGAGTAAAACAAACTTCCAGAAGCATTTAATTGAATTTGGTCAGGTGTACAAAATACCACATTTATGTGGCTGCTTTTGAGCTGCAAATCTTTTTTTTTTTTTTTTTTTTTCCCCTGTTATTTTTGCTGTTTAATTGGAGAAAACAACGAACATTATTTTTAGAGGGCAGAGTTAATGAAGGATTTCATAGAGAGAGCAGGAATTTCACTCCAGCACTGCAGGAGATGTTCCCTGAGCTCCATGGCAGCAATTCCAAGGTCAGTGGCTCGTGCTGTCGTGGTCTTTGTTTTATTCCAGCTCGTGGCTGTGGATTCATAAAATCCCTCAGCTGGTTTGTTTGAGGCTCTGACAGCAGCAGGGAAGATTCCCAAATCCCTGCTCTGGCTGAAGGTGTTGTCAGCAATCCCTGGGCTTGGCAAACAGTGGCAGAGCTCTTGGGATGTGTGTTCATCCCACTCAAACACAGCCATAAAAACATCATTAAAAAACCAGAGAGAAAAACCTCAGGAATTCCTTTCCTGCTGCTTCCAGCCCCAAGCAGGGATGGTTTTAAATCTGAAGGAGGAACAGCAGTGGCTCTCCTGGATTTGGAGCTTTGAATCAAATCCAAAAAGTTGGAAAACACCTCTGAGATTTTCAAATCCAACCTTCAACCAAATCCCACCATTCCTGCCAAATTTGTTTGAATTTTGGACACTTGTTCCCTTGGTGCCACCAACTCCTGGCACCACCATCCCCAAACTGAGGATTGAAGGGTTTCCTGCTGCCAAGGATGGATTCCTCACACCCACAAATCACATTTTTCACATCCAGCCCATGGACTGGTCCTGCTGGCACTGCCACCCTCAGGGCAAGGATTATGGAGAACATTCCAGAAAAAGGGAAGGGCCAGGCGGGGATCAGGCTCTTTTCCAGGGAACAGAGTCACAGGAGAGGCTTAAATTGGAATATTGGGGGAAATTTCTTCATGGGAAGAGTTGGAAAGCCCTGGAATGGGGGGTATAGTCCCCATCCCTGGGAAAATTCCCAAATTGTGTGGATGTGGTGCTGGACTTGATGATCTCAAAGGTCTTTCCCAGCCTCAACAATTCCATGATTCAATGGGCTTTGACTTGTATAGAAAGACAGAATGAAATATCAAAAGAAACCACAGAAATATTAAAAAAAAAACAAAACAAAAACACAGAAATATCAAAACCAACTAAAAAATTTAAAATAAAGCCCCAAGAAAACCCTGAAATTCTGCTGTGGACTTGAACCTGTGGCTCCTCAGCTGAGTCTTCATTTCATTGGAATCCAGAGCCAACATTTGGAGCCTTCCTGGTGTGTCTGTGTTGATAAGAGAGGAGGAGAAAGGCCCAGGGAGGATTAAACCCCTGAGCAAATAGCCCAGGCAGTCTCTGCCTTTGTGCCTGTGGCCATTCTGGGTTAAACATTTCCAAGATCTTTTCTCAAAATAAATCAGGAAGAGATTTCTGAGCTCTGGATCTGATTCCAAAATTAATGTGTGTTTTTTGGTTTTTTTTTTTTTTTTTTACCCTCTTGTTTTCAATCATAAAAATGTGAGGAGGGCACAGTGACCTTGGAAGCTTTTAAAGTTATAAATCTGAAGCCAGATTTTAACTTTTTTTTTTAATTTCATATAACTTCAGGCAAGTTTTTTTTTTTTAATAATTTGGTTTTCTTCTGAGCATTTTGGCCTTGAGCAGTCTTGGGCTAAAAGGTGCCAGGATGCTCCAAGTAAAGCTGATTTTTACTGTGAAGTGGTAAAACAGAATTAATGAGAAAGAATTATTAAGAAATAAAATATTTGGAGATGCAGTTGCCCAAGTATTTACCAAATGTAAATTTTAATGACTCTTGTCAGCTATAGAACACATTAAAAAAAAAAGGAATAAAAATTTTATGTTGTTTTTTCATGTTACTCAATTGCATGAAAGATTTCAGGGTGAGGATGTGAATAAAGGTGGAAAAATATCAGAGGAAATTCTGTTTTCTTGAATTGCAATGGATTCTTACTCTCTAATACATAAATAACTCTTAGGACTTTATTCCTCAGCATAGACTTTGATTTATTTTGCACTTTATTTTATATTTCTATTGCATTTAACTTTTTATATGTTTATTGCATTTTAAAAGTAAAAAAGCCCCACTTTTAAAATTTCCTGAGTATGAAATTCTACTGCTTGTGATGAAACAGTGTCAGCAGAAATTCTTCCATGGGTTTAACCATCGTGACTGACAATATTCAGGAGAATTTGCAATCAGGGCTTGGGATTTGTTGTGGCAATTCCTTGGAAACTGGGATGTGGCACTGGGATCCTTCATGGGAATTGTTGTGGCTGAGCTCAGGGTGGACCCAGGAACTGGATTTGGGTCATGTTGGGAAAGGGGCTGGACCTGGGTCAGGGTGGAACTGAAAAGCCAAGGGATGGTGGAGAAAAAGGATCTTCTGGGAGATTGATTTCCATATCTGGGGATTTCTAATCCCCAGCTCCCCCTCCTTCCTGTGGCAGCCAGATGTGTCATTCCCAAACACAGAGCTCTCTGAAATCTCTGCTTTCTGCTCTGTGGAGGTGCCACAGGGTCACCACGGCTGGAAAAGACCTGCAGCACCATCCTGTCCAAGCTGTGCCCAAATCCCTGCTCCAGAGCTCCACATCTGCTCATTCTGGTGACTCCAGCACCACCCTGGACCAGCCTTAACCCCTCCTCAGGGGAGAGATTTTCCTAATATCCAACCTGAACTCTTCTGGAGGCTGTGCCATCATCTCCTGGAAGAGCCTGATCTGCTTGCAGAGAGGAGCCAGGAGCAATCCAGAGCTCCCAGGACATTCCTGCTTCCCGGGAATGAACCTGAATTCAGAGGAGGAAGAGCCCGGGGTTCAACATTTCCCTCGAACCTCACATAATGAGCTTTTTGTTGGTGTCGTGCCCTGAGTAACCTGCCCTGGCACCCCACCTTTATCCCGAGGGAAGGAGAAGAAGGAAAAGCCTTTTCTTGGAAGGGAGTGAACAATGCCGAGCGCTGTCTGTGCTCAGCATCTCCCTGAGAGCTGGGAAATCCCAACAAAAGCTTTTGTGTGAGAAAACTCCGTGCTCGGGTGACCTGGGGACAGTGAAGCCGGGACAGTTTGTCCCATAAACAAAGCAGGAACATCCCTGCAGTGACATCAGCTGCTCCTGCTCCTTTTTGTGTCCATGAGGAATGGTTTCCATGGAATCCTGGCACGGTTTGGGACCTTAAATCCCTTCCCACCTGAATGGGCAGGGACACCTCCCACTGGCCCCGGGTGCTGCAAACTCCAGAATATCTCAGATTGGGGCAGGTTGGGCATTATTGATCATTTCTCCCCTTTTTTGACCTCGTGCAGCTGCATCTGGAATTCCAGGGAATTCTGACCTGCAAGGTCATCTCTGTGCATGAGCAAGTTTCACCAGTGCCTCACCAGACCGGGAATTATCCTAAAATCCTCATCCCACTTGTAGGAGTCAGCGAGCCAGGAGTGATCCTGAATCCTTCAGGGAGAAATCAGAGTGCAGGGATTGAATTAAAGCCTTTGATGTATTAAAGTGTGTTAAGCCACTCACCCTTAAAGCAGAGGTGTAAGTTTAATTTTTAGGATAAGTAAGTGAGTCAGGAAGTTTGGTTTAGAATGAGCTTAAATGCTTTTAGTGAGTGAAAGGTTCAATGCCAGAGTAGAAATGCAAGTTCTAGTGGAAGTTAAAAAATATATGAGTGATTTCAGTGGAGGCTCCAGGAGAGTTTTAGACATAATAGAGCTGTAGTGAGAATATTGCTGACATTTTTCAGATAGAACAAGAATAGATTGTATGTGTAGTCTACATGTAACCTGGCATGTCAAAAACTAAAATTCCAATAGGTTAAGGAGTGATGGTCTGAGTTTGTGTCTCAGCTTGTTGGGAAGGTTCTGTATAAGAGCATGCACTGGGAGAGCTGGGGCTTTTTGCCATTGCTTTTTTCATTGCTTTTTGCCATTGCTTTCTGCCATTTGATTTTTGCCATTTCATTTTTTCATTGCTTTTTGCCATTGATTTTTGCCATTGTTTTTTTCATTGCTTTTTTCATTCCTTTTTGCCATTTGCTTTTTGCCATTTGCTTTTTTCATTGCTTTTTTCATTGCTTTTTTCATTACTTATTGCCATCACTTTTTGCCATTTGTTTTTTGCCATTTGCTTTTTTCATTGCTTTTTGCCATCACTTTTTGCCATTGCTTTTTTCATTCCTTTTTGCCATTGTTTTTTTCATTGCTTTTTTCATTCCTTTTTGCCATTTGCTTTTTGCCATTTGCTTTTTTCATTGCTTTTTTCATTGCTTTTTTCATTGCTTATTGCCATCACTTTTTGCCATTTGTTTTTTGCCATTTGCTTTTTTCATTCCTTTTTGCTATTGCTTTTTGCCATCACTTTTTGCCATTTGCTTTTTGCCATCACTTTTTCCATTACTTTTTTCATTCCTTTTTGCCATTCCTTTTTTGCCATTTGCTTTTCACCATGGCTTTTTCCATTACTTTTGCCATTCCTTTTTTGCCATTTGCTTTTTGCCATGGCTTTTTTCATTACTTTTGCCATTCCTTTTGCTCTGCTTGTCTCGCTGCCATCATCAACACCCAAGGAGAAGAAGCCAGGAGCTGCTGCACCAACATCAGCCCCACTGGGACCTCTGGGAGCAGCTTCTGCTTCTGCCTGGGATTTAAACCAAACCTTAGCATGGATTTTAATGTCTGTGACTGATGTTCTTCTGCAACAAACAACTTGTTAGCAGCTATCAGCTGCTTTGCTTGTTGGAGATAACCAAATTTGGTGCCCAGAGCAGCAGAGATTTAACCACTGTCAGCTCTCCCTGACAGAACAGCCTTGGAGTGGCAGGCAGGCTCTGCTGGGAGGGCAGCCAGGTCACTCAGATAACAGCCTCTGCAAACAGCTCTGTTTGTCCTGCCATTTATCCACTAAATTGCCCTGTCTGAATGGGTTTGATGGGAAATGCTCCCGCCCGTGGATCACAGCTCTCAGCTGCCCCCAGCTGCCCCCTGTGCCCTGCCTGAGCCACAGCAAAGCTGAGCCTCGGCAGGTGTGGTTTGAAAATTCTGAAATTTATTCAGCACAGCTCAGAAAATCAGTGCTGAGAGCAAATTGACACCTCAGCAGAACTGGCTAAAAATTCGGGCCAGGAGTTCTCTGCCATGTTGTTGTTTGCACTCCTTAGAGTTTTTTTGGATTCATAATTCCCTGGAAAAGATTTGTCAGGAAACAGTGAGGTCATGGATGTCGATATCTGTCATTCTTTTTTGTTAAAATCTTAACTTTAACTCTCAATTCTGTGCCCTTTTTTAAACAGAACCTCGAGATTTTATCCTTCCAAAACTTTAGGGAATGGGTGGAGATATTGTAGGTGTGAGGTATTAAAGGACTTTTTGTTCAGTCTGGTGTCCTGTGCTCCCCTCTTGATTGAACAATGCCCTTGGCCAGAGAGCAACTCCAAAGGTCACAAAAGACTTATCAGGGTCCAAGATTAGATCTTAGAGTTTAAAATGTAACACACTATGCTGATATAAGGATTCCTATAGGCTGCATGTAAGTGCTGTAGAATTTGTATTTTGTGTTAGATTGGTTCTTAGAAATTAGAATATTCATGATGGAAAAAGATTTATTGTATTGCAAATGGGAAGTCGCTCTTTTTACTCTTCTTTCCTTCTCTTCTCCCACTTCTCCTCTCCCTCTTCCATTACCCCAATACCCCATTATCCCATTACTCTCTCTCCCTCCCCCTGCTCTTCTTTTTATTTCTTTACCTTCTTTACTCTCTTTACTCTCTCTCTCTTCTCCCTTTCTCTCCCCCTTTTTATTTCTTTAACCTGCATGTGGTTGTGCCGGGCAGCCCCAGCAGGATCTCTTATAACAAACTGCAGCTTTTAGCATTATTTTACATTTTAGCATTTTACATTTTAGCATTTTAGCTTTTAGCATTTACAGAGAGTTTGAGTCTTGTTCCACACCTGATACAAAGAATCCCAGAGTCTCCTGAAGAACTGGGTTGAATAACTGCGGGGTTGGGTTGTTGGAGGTCACTGGACAGACTCCAGAGCTCACTGTTTTTTGTTCTTCAGGTTTGCAGTTTATTATGAGGGTGTGAGAAAGTGTGTAGAGCATGGAGAGTGAGAGGTGAGAGCAAGGGGGTGAGAGAGAGCAAGAGAGGGATTAGAGATCAGAGAGCAATTTCCCATTCACAATACAATAATTATTCTTCCACGATGAATATTCTAATTTCCAATAACCAATATACTAATTTCTTAATATTTGCATGCAACCTATAGGAACTACTAAATTACCATGTTTTATGGCTTTTTTATTTTCAGACTTTTCCTGCCAGGCTTGGACAGGATGTCTGTTGGTTCTTTGGTATTTGTGGCATTATCTAAACAAAGGAAGAGGCCTCAAACCTCAATATGTTTTCAGCATCTATATCAAAATATGCCAACATCTCAATTTCATCTCTTGTTTCAGAACTACTTGCTGGGCATTTATAAGATTTCTCTATTCCCTCCCCAACAAATAACTCCTCTAATTCCCTTTGAAGTCAGCAGTTGTTATGGCAAGAAGAATCTTGTTTACTTTGCCCTCCCTGCATCTTGGATAATTGTCTTTGATTTCCTGATTTTGGGTTCAGTGCTGCTCGTTTTGCTGGGGGGACAGGAAGGAGGTACAGAACACTTAATTCTCTTTTTTGTCATCCTCCAGTGAGAAATTCTGCTGCTGACAACTCACCTGTGCTGTTATTGATGCAGGACATCCCACTGCCAGAGGAACTGTGCTCAGTTTTATCCAAATTCTCAACAGGTGCCAGATTTTTAACCCTTGATTCGTATTTTTCCTGTCAGATTTCATGAACATCTCATTCTCAAATATTGAAAATTTTCTGATAGCAAACTCTAGGAGTGTTATGTATTGCAAGGATGAGAGAACAAATGTAATTGTGCTCCATTGTATCCAAAATTCTCAAGGGATGCCAGATTTTTAACCCTTGATTCATATTTTTTGTGGCACTTTCAGAAAAGCAGATTTCATGCACATCTCATATGTAAACATTGCAAATTTTCTGATAGCAAACCCTAAAATTGTCACCTGTTTTAAGGATGAGAGAACAAAATTGTTCTCCATAGTATTCACAATTCTTAATAGATGACAGATTTTTAACCCTTGATTCGTATTTTTCCTTCCTGAAAAACAAATTTCATGCACATCCCACCCTTACATATTGCAAATTTTCTGATAGCAAACTCTAGGAGTGTTAGGAATTGCAAGGATAAGAAAAAAAAAGTAATTGTGCTCCATTGTATCCAAAATTCTCAACAGGTACCAGATTTTTAACCCTTGATTATTATTTTTGTGGCACTTTCAGAAAAGCAGATTTCATGCACATCTCACATGTAAACATTGCAAATTTTCTGACAGCAAACCCTAAAATTGTCACCTGTTTCAAGGATGAGAGAACAAAATTGTTCTCCATTGTATCCAAAATTCTCAATAGATCCTGTCTGGTTCTGTTTTTAGGCAGCCCCAAAAGGCATCACCAGGTTCATGTCCCCTGGCTGTGACAGGTTTGGGAGCTGAGCAGGGACAGAAGCCACTTCCCAACTTCCCAGCTGCTCCTGATTTCAGGATTTTCGGGGGATTTAAAGGTCGCTCCTCACTGGAATATTTCAGGGAGGGATTCACTGGCTGAGGGCAAAGCTTGGATCATTTCATAACAGCATCAAGCTCAAGCACAGAAAGTTGAATTTTCAAACTGCAGTGGTTTTGTGGAAAGTGGATTTACCTTAAAGCAGAAAATCTGGGATTCCTGGAATGGTTTGGGTCCAAGGTGTTGGATCCCAGAAATTTGGGAGTTTTATCTTTTTGTGCTTTCTGACACTGAACTCTTCTTTTGGCCTGAGGCCTTGGAGAAACCTTCCAAAATGTGGGTGATGGAGTTAAAATCACGGGTGTGTGGTTAAATAAAAGTGTGTGATTTCACATGGTGAAGGGTTTTAAATTTGAGATTTTTATAATATAGTGATAGATATAGAACAAGATGGAGATTTGGGGTGGTGTCTCTTCTGGTGTTCATCTTCCTGATTTCAGGTTTAGTTTCTGGTTGGACAGTCAGTGCTGCACTGAGGGTCACAGGAGTTTGGTTATTGGGTCAAAATATAAATAATAGAGGTGTTAATTCTTTACTGAGCTGTTTAGCTTTAATAGACCAGCTGGATATTCCTGCATTTTGCTCACTTTTAGCTGGTGGCTGGAAGTGCTGCAGAACTCTCTGTGCTTTAGATAAATTTAATAAACAGGGGAAAATTAATCTCCTTTGTGTTTTTAATCCTGACTCTGAGTGAAGACAAGGCAGTGATTAATCACCACCCTGTGACAGCAGGGACCTTAAATCCCATCCCACCCACCCCTGCAACGCCTCCCACTGTCCCTTGGGATCCTCTGGGGAGCTGTGCCATAAATCAGAGATAAAGGAGCTGCAGGGCAGAGATCAGGACCTTGCTCAGGTGTGGCACTGTCCTGTGCTGGGGACGTCACTGTCCTGGCTGGGTTTTTATTGCTGCTGATTAGGGCTCGACAGGAACTGCTGCTTCCTGAAACCCTCCCTGGAGCAGCGGTTGGGCTGCCCTTGGGAAAGGTGTGGAAATAACGTTTAAAGTTGTGCAATTCCTCATCCATGTTTGGTTCAGCTGCCTCAGGGAACACGGGATATTGGGGCAGAGAAAATCCCCTTGGAGCAATTAGCGCGTGATTACCCTCAAAGGTCTTTTCCAACCGAAATAATTCCATTTTTCCGTGTTATTCCTCAGGTTTTGGGGGCAGGTGATGTGCGTGGGAGGGGAGGATTGGAGCTTGGACTTTTGGAGGTGGCTCGAAAATGCCTTTAAGGTCTGGTTTTGGTATTGTGTGGATTAATTGATGATGGTATGGATCAATTAATGAGGGTATGGATCAATTAATGAATATATGGATTAATTAATGAGGATATGGATTAATTAATGAGGATACGGATTAATTAATGAGGAGTCATGTCTTTCAGCACGTCTGGAAGAACAGGAAAAATAACGAAGTGAGACCTCCCCTGTCCCTTGGCCCTTCGGTGTCAGCGAGGTGGCTCAGGGTGTGTGCAGGGGCAGGGCACAGCCGTGTCCCCTCGCTGTCCCTGTGTCCAGTCCCTGTCCCCAGGTTATCCCCGTGCCAGGTCCCTGTCCCAGAATAGTCCCCAGGTTGTCCCCAGGTTGTCCCTGTGCCCGGTATCTGTCCCAGCACTGTCCCCAGGTTGTCCCCAGGCTGTCCCCAGGTTATCCCCGTGCCAGGTCCCTGTCCCAGAAGAGTCCCCAGGTTGTTCCCAGGTTGTCCCCATGCCAGGTATCTGTTCCACAACTGTCCCCTCATTGTCCCCATGCCCAGTCCCTGTCCCAACATTGTCCCCAGGTTGTCCCCGTGCCCGGTCCTTGTCCCAGCATTGTCCCCTCATTGTCCCCTCGCTGTCCCTCTCGCTGTCCCCATGCTGGGTACTTGTCCCAGCATTGTCCCCAGGTTATCCCCATGCCAGGCACCTGTCCCAGAATAGTCCCCTCGCTGTCCCCTCGCTGTCCCCAAGCGCAGCATTGTCCCCTCGCTGTCCCTGTCCTCTCTCTGTCCCCTCGCTGTCCCCGTGCCCAGCGCTGTCCCCTGGCTGTCCCTGTCCCCTCGCTGTCCCCTCGCTGTCGCTGTCCCCTCGCTGTCCCCTAGCTGTCCCCGCTCCCCGGCGGTGCTCTGGCTGTTGCTGCCATCCAGAGCCCGCTCGGCCGAGCTGCACCGGGGCTGTTCCTGTGCCAGGAGTGAGAAATTCCATAAATGAGGGACGAGGTCCCACAGCAGCTTCAGTTCCAGCCACGCCTGGGGCAGCAATGGTTCCACTTCCTATTTTTTTCTCTTCTCTCCTCCCCCAGTGTAGCGGTTTGGGTTCACCAATTTGAAATTTCCCCACTGTCAGATAGGATTGGGAGGAAGACAAAATAGATTCAACTTTAAATGGTGCAAAGAAAAACTTTACAACTAGAAATTATAATAATAATAAAAAAACCCCAAAAAAAACCTCAGAATAAAACTTTTAGAACACTCCTCCTCCCCAGGTCTTGGCAGGTAAAATTTCAGGAAATCTTTACAAACCACCAGACCCAGTTTGGTTTCAATCAGGAAAACGTGATCTCATCAAAGAGAAGATCCCTGCTCGTTGATTTGCATTTTTATTGCCTTATTATTAAAATTGTTATTAAATATCTTAGTTGTTCTGTAGGAAGGGAAGTTTCAGGGAAGTTTCAGGGAAGTTTCAGGGAAGTTGCAGGGAAGGGAAGGGAATCAAATTTTTTTTTTTTTTTTTTTTTTTTTTTTTTTTTTGGGGAATTCACAACGCCAGAGGCCACAGGAGGGAGCCAAATGCTTTGTTCTCAAGAAAGAAGAAAATCACTTTTGTGTTCAGTGTCTTCATGGGATGTCCAGAGGTGAAAAGGAGGAAAAAAACGATAGCAATGTTTAAATACATCCGTGGAGCTTTATATACAGGGAATTCAGATTTACCTAGGAGATTACCTGAAAGAATTCAGGCACTAAAGATCATCCCAAGTTATTTTATACAATCACATCTTGGAATTGTGGAATCCCAGAAGGGTTTGGGTGGGATAAAACCCATCCAGTGGCACCTCTGCCATGGCAGGGACATCTCCTCCATTCCAAGTGGGCTGTGCCAGAGGCAGGGAAAACATCTGGGAACCTCCTCCTCTCCTTTGTTTTTAATTTTTTTTTGCCCCTCTAAACAAAACTGCAGTTTGGTTTGTGGCTGTCGCTGGATGAGGAAAGTACAAAGCAAACAAAGCTTTCAACAGGCTAAAAATAAACTCTGCTATTGTCATGTTTTATTAATATTTCACAGAAGGATGGGATTTCTTCAGCTTCACTGGAAACACCGGGCACAACTTTTCCATATTAAAATAAACCCATCATTATTATTTTATTATTATTATTTATTTGCTGAATTCCATGAGTTTTTGAGCTGCATGCTGACATCTGCCTTGGACCAGAGCTTGGGCACACATTTGCTTTTGCTTTGGGCTGGAGGGACCTTTCCCTGCTCAAAGCTGATCCCTTTTATCCCAAAGTGATAAGAGCAAGGCACAACCCACCCATCGGGATAACCACAAGGAATGGTTGTCACCATGAAAGGGGTGGTTGGAGATGGGAGCTGGCAAATCTCACCCTTCCCTTCCTCAGGGGATATTTATAACCTCCCACCTCCCTGAGTAATGCCAGTGGGATTTAATTCCTAATCCATATTTCCTGAAGTGGATGGAAAATGGATGATGCTGGAGAACAGCAAAAGCATCCCAGCTCCTCCAGGAACACAGCACATCCCCGGGATGCTGGGGAGACAAAACAAAGGGTGTTTCATCCATTTGATCAGTGATAATGAACTCATTTGGGACAGCCAAAGTACCCACACACACAAAAATGCACCAGAACAAACAGCAAGGGAATATTCTGTACATAATTCAGAACAGGGATGGAAAAGAAAATAGACATGTCCCGGGCAATGTTTTTTCATATGTACAAGGAATACATTCCTTTCCCCTGTGCTGGAGTTATGAATTTGTCAGGGTTCACGTTTTTCCTCTTATTATTTCTCATCCTTAAAGGTCATTGGGCTCTAAAAGCTCCTGCCTGTGCCTGTGCTCGAATCCAGCAAAC
The DNA here is from genome assembly GCF_029582105.1 of Oenanthe melanoleuca. Taxonomy (NCBI): domain Eukaryota; kingdom Metazoa; phylum Chordata; class Aves; order Passeriformes; family Muscicapidae; genus Oenanthe; species Oenanthe melanoleuca. The sequence goes on from NC_079355.1 coordinate 2,754,231, forward strand.
CCCACGTGGCCAAGGATTCGATCCCAGAAGGATCCCTGTGCTCTGACCCCAGATTTTGGGTGAGGATTTAATCCCCCCAAAATGAGACCAGGTGAATCCTCTGCCCTTCCCCAAGGTTCTGGGTGAGGATTCAATCCCAGAAGGATCCCTGTTTCTGCCCCAAATTCTGGGTGAGGATTCAATCCCCCAAAATGAGACCAGATAGATTCCTCAGCTCTGCCCCCAGATTTTGGGTGAGGATTCAATCCCCAAAATAGGACTAGAAGGATCTCTTTGCTCTGCCCCCAGGTTCTGGGGTGAGGATTCAATCCCAGAAGGATCCCTCTGCTCTGCCCCCAGGTTTTGGATGAGAATTCAACCCCCTGAATGGGACCAGATGAGAAATGCCATAAATAAGGGCTGAGGTCCCAAACCAGCTTCAGTTCCAGCCACAGCTGGAGCTGCCTCTGCCACACCTGGGGCAGCAATGGGTTCATTTTCTATTTTTTCTCTTCTCTCCTTCCCCCTGCCCTCAGGTCAGAGAAGGGAATTCTGCATCTCCAAATCCTCAGGAACAGCCCATCCATAAAAACAAACTCCAGTTTATTTTTATTATTAATGGTGATTTTTATGAAAAGGGAGCTGTGTAAAAGCCAGGTCCAGGAAAAGCCCTGGATTAACCAGATTAATTAATTCAGTGCTGGCTAAGGCTGATTTGCTGTAGATGAGGTTCCTTTGCTGAGACTAAAAAATGTTCCAGGCTGCAAAGCCCCATCCTGCCCCAAATGCCTCAATCCTACTGATCCAACCAGGGCAGGTCCTTTGCCTTGGAGCTCCATCCCCACTCTTTATATTCACTCTGAACCACTGATTTATTTTTTTAACATTCCCAATGGGCATTAAGACAACTTTTTGGAAAATGAGGGTGAATTAGCCTGAATTAAACCCTCTTTACCAAACCCTTTGTGAGTCCAAATTTCCTCCCCTCTGACTGGCAGGGAGGAAAAGGGTTGTTAAAAGCTCTGCATGGTTTAGTTGTACTTTTTTTCCTAAATATAACTGGTTTATTTTACTTCCATCCTCCCTCAGCTGTGCTGGGGTTGACCTGCAGGTGCTTCCAGCCATCCCCACCTATGCTGCTGGAGGGAGAATTTACATTTTCCAGCAAGGTCTGGGAACAGCCTGGCTGTGCTAAAACCCTCTCTGGAGAGAAATCTGTGCAGTGCTGCCCTTCTCTTGTTATTGATCATCTGCCTGAGGCAGAGCTTGTAGCCCTGAGCCTCTGACAGCAGATAAAGGAGCAGCCTCACAAGAAGGAGCTTGTGTAAGAGGAGGAGGGATTTGGGAACCTTTTGTGGGAGTCCAGGATATTTCCCTGACTCCTTTGGGGATGCAAAAACCCCCGTGGCAGACCCCTCTGAGACCCCCAAGTGGTGCCCAAGAGCTGCAGGGTCTGGATTTAGTTCCTTGGGAGAGTTTGCCAACACTGAGGGAAGAATCACAAAACATGAAAGTTAGCAGAGTGTAAAATAGAATATTAGAATGTAGAATAAGCAGGTTTTTGGATTGTTTATATTAAGGGCCATGTGGTCAAGATGGAGGAACCTGGGTGTGGTGGGCTCCTCCTTCCTTCTTCTTCGTGTCATCCATGTTGGGGTTGCATCCTGGGAACCACAGATTGGATGGGGGAAAGAACTGGACATTGTAAAGAGATTGCATGGCATTGGAAAGAGTCTGTAAACATTGTAAAGGTAGTTTTAGGTATAAAAGATTTGGCACAGCCCGCCCGAGGGCAGTTCTGTGATGGTCACCTTGCAGAGCGGACCTGTGTCGGGCTGACTGAAACATTTTGCAAGATAAGATAAACAAACAGCATTGCAACAACACAAGGTCGTCTGGAGAAGCTTTCCTGCTGGGAACTCCGAGAGAAGCCAGACTCTGACCAGCTGAATGTCCTCTCTGAGGAGGTCTCACGCCTAGAGAGACCCTCAGGGTGGGACATCTGGCGTCCCTGGGTGGGCTCGAACCACCAACCTTTTGGTTAACAGCCGAACCAACGCTGAAACCCCATCCCAAGCTCTGGGACGGCTGAACACAGGTTTATAGTGAATCCCAGGAATCTCCATCTTGTTATGATTTACAGGGACACACAAATTGGTGAGGGAATCCTATTCCTGTGAGCAGGGTCATGTTTGTTATTTGAAGCCAGCTAGAATGTGCTGTAATTCATTTATTCATTGTTCTGGGGTTTGTTTGCCCTTTTTTTTAATTTTAATCTCTCCCCCCAAAGCAAAAGCAAACACTTGCACTGCTTAGTGAGGGACTGGGAACATCCTGTCCCCTGGAGGCACCAATAAGACCAAGATTAATTTTTATCCTGACTCTACAGAGCCAGAATCCCAAAAGGCATCACTTGGGGAGCCACACTGGGCTTTTTTCCCGGTTTAAGGAATAACAAGGTGTGTCCAGGCCTAAAATAAACTCTTTTATTGCAGTTCTAGAGCACAAAACCAGGCTCAATCCTTCCTGCTTTGGGTTTGAGGCTCTCCCAGTGAAACCAGGTTTGGATATTTTGGATATTGGACAGTGCTGCATCCAATTTTTTTATGGAACATCCCCATGGAAGAACTGGGGATGATAAAGGACATCAAAGCCAATTTTTGCTGATGGCAAAATGCCCCAAGAGCTCAAGAATTGGCCCTAAATTGGTCACAGCTGAAGAAGAGATCTGAGTTGAGGGAAAGGAATTGGCTGGAAATGGGGTTTGTGCTTCCAGACTGGGGGATCCATGCATGTGCTCCTGGGAATCTCAGATCTTCCAGTGATGAGGGGGAGGCAGAGAAGCTTCTGGTCCCTCCCATCATCTGTGGACCAAAGTCACTCAGAAAATTGGTGACAGCAATTAAATTCGGGTGGATTTTCTCCCTTTTTGGTTCAAAACTGGTGAAGCCCTTCAGAAGTTTCTCCTCTGCTTTAGAATTTGGGGTTGGGAGGAGGTGGAGAGTGGGAAATCAGCAAGGAGAGGAAAGAGCTCTGCCTAAATCCCCTGGATTAATTGTTGGGTTTCTCAGTGGGGTTGGAGTTTGTGGTTACAACTAAAAGCTTTTCTAGTGGAGGCTGAGATGGGAGATAGAAAGATGATCAAAAGAGAGGATGGATTAAATGGAGAATAAAAAGGGGAAGAAATGAGGGACTTTTGTGGTTACGTGCTAGGAGCTTTGGAAAATCATGCTCAAATTGGAAGCATGTGCTCTAGGAAGTTACAACAGAGGTATTGCAAAAAATGCATTTTTCCCAGAGGAAGGGGAGGAATTGGGATTTGGAATTATGAAATGATCCGGGGCAGAGCTCTGGCCTCCTGCACAGGGGAGCAAAGTGGGGATGGGGATCAAATTTAGCTCATGGAGGGGATGGTCCAGCACAAAAAGTAACCTGGGCAGCTCAGTGGGGAGGTGAAGGGAGCTGGGGTGGAGAAGGACCCGAGTTCAGGGCTCAGAGGGAAAATTCCTGGTGGATTGAAGAGTTCAGAGACATCCCCAGAGTCTGCCTGAGTCCCTGCTGAGGCTGGGAGTGGCTCCCACACAAAAAATTGTGATTATTCCTTTGGTTCCCTGTGTGCAGGGAACTTCCTGCCTGTGATTGGGGGATGTGAAAATGAGGAGAGAGAGAGAGAACTGGGTTTCTGGAAGCAAAAGTTGGTTGGGAAAGGCTCTTCTCTCCTTCTTGCAAAGAAATGCCCAAACTCTGCATTTCCAGACCCAGAACCAATCCTCTGCTAAAATTTGGAGGGAATTGTAGCAAGTTCTGAACAGGAGGATTGAGGGAGGAGGAGAGAATCCAGAGCTGGGTCTGGAGATTAAAATTAAAACCATTAATTCCCATTAATTCCCCAACTGGGAACATGTGGAAGGGGCTCTCCCATCCCTTCCCCATAAGCAGAGCTGGAGCAGGAACTCCTGGCTGTGCCTCTGTCCAGCACTTCCCTCCCAGCACAGAAATTCCTGCTGTGCTTTAACACCAGGATTCCGAGGCCATTTCTTGTTGGAAAAGATGAAACAGGAAAATCTTGCAAATATGAATGCTCGGATTCTGGGAATATAGAAACCATGAATGAAATTGAAATGAAAGCCACGTTTGAGATGCCAAGCCCTAATTACTGAATTACCATGAAACAATGGGATGGCCCCTGAAGGTAATCCCCTCTTGATTAAACAATGCCCTCGGCCAGAGAGCAACTCCAAAGGTCACAAAAGACTTGCCAGGGCCCAAAGATCAGATCTCAGAGTTTAAAATGTAACACACTGTGCTAATATAAGTATTTCTATAGGCTGTATGTTAATGCTATGGAATTTGTATCTTGTGTTAGATTGGCTCTTGGAAATTAGAATATTCATCATGGAAGAAGATTTATTGTATTGCAAACGGGAAATCTCTCTCTTGCTCTTCTTGCTCTCTTCTCTCTCTCTCTCCCCATTTTTATCTCTTTGTCCTGCTCTGGGGCAATGCTGGGCAGCCCCTAACAGGCTCTTTTATAATAAACTACAACTATAACCTTTAGCTTTAACAGAGAGCTTGAGTTTTGTCCCCACCGTCAACCCTGACACAAAGACTCCCGAAGATTCCCGCAATTTCTGGTGTTAAAAACACGACAAAAGGTCGGGTCCATGCCATTCCCAACCTGGAAGAGGCAGCTGAGTTGGGAGGAATAAGGAAAGGGAAGTTGAAAGCAGAATGGAGAGATTTCCTGGATGTGCAGTGAGGTCGTGGGATCCCAGGTTTGGGTGGGAAAGGACCTTAAATTCATCCAGTTCCACCTCCCACCATCCCAGGCTGCTCCAACCTGGCCTTGGACACTTCCAGGGATCCAGGAGCAGCCACAGCTCCTCTGGGAATTCCATCCCAGCCCCTCAAACCCTCACAGAGGGGAATTTCTTTCCCATGTCCCATCATCAGCTCAGTAAATCTGCATTTCTTTGGAATCACGAAATCCAAAGGGAACTCAACTCAATTCCAGGCTCTTCCAAGTCAAAAACCTTAAAAATGAAGCTGGTGGAGGTTTTCTGGGGGGAAGCGACAGAAAGGAAAATGGGGAGGGAAATACAATCCTAGACAGGCAGTGGGGAAAGAACCAAGGATCAGGCAGAGAGCAAAGCAAAAGGAGGGAGAAGGTGAGAGATGCTCAGGAACAACAGCAGGAGAGCTTTGCCACATGTTCAGTGGAGCTCCTGCCACGAAAAAGCAAAATGTTTTTAATTAGGAATCCAAATTAGAGCAATTAATAAGGAGGGAGTTCATTTAATTGGAATGTTCAAAGTTCTTAGGGTGAATTTGGGCACAGAGTCTGCAGCATCCTGGCTGGTGGCTCAGGTATTGCTATAAAATCATTTAAATTCTGTTTAAATTCTTCCACTTTATCCCTGGGGGCAAATCCACCTCGGGAGTGACCTCCAGAGCTTGGGATCCTTGAGGAATCCAGGAATTTGCTGGGATTCCCATCCCAGGCTGGTTGTTCCCAACACTCCCTGTAGGATTTTCCCCCTGAGCCCAAGGCTGAGGTTGGTTCCAGGTCTTTCTAATTTTATCCCTGTGGAATTCCTAGAAGCCAGACAGAATTGACTTTCACACAAGAATCTCCTTTGTTTACACACCCGGCTTCTCTGTTCAGTCAACAAAACCTGTTTTTTATTAAGTTCCCTTGGAAAAATAAAAAAAAAAAATAAAGAGAGACATTTAAAATTAAGGGAAAAAATGCTTGGTTTGGGTGAAATCTGGGGGTGGGATGTTGGTGAGCTCAGAATGTTAATGAGAGATCAAAGCTTTTTTTTTTCTAATTTAAAGGTTATCAAATTCCTTAGAATTTTTTAGGCTGAGACTACCAGAGGAATCCAGGTGGGAAGGGACATGTGCAGGGCTCTAATCTCACATTAAAAAAAACAAACTGAAGAGCTGGTCAGGTGGAATTCCAAGTTCAAGTTAAAATTTGATTTTTTTTCTTGTTTTCTGTGATCCATGTCCTCTTTGTTCTGGCTTTAACTTATAGTGGAGTCAGTATATTCACATTAATGTGATTTATCTGCCTCAATCCCTATCAAACAGTTTTTCATTCCAGATGAATAAAAAGGAAGGATAGAGGAGAATTCCCAAGGACCCACCTGGCTGTGTAAACCAGGAACTTAAATCCTGTTACACCGGGTAAATGAGCACAGATGGCAGAAATCAATGGGGGAGGATCATTATGGGATCATGGAATTAAAGATCATCCCATTCCCACCCAGGGACACTATCCCAGGCTGCTCCAGCCTGGCCTTGGACACTTCCAGGGATGGGGCAGCTATTCCATTAATTCATAGGAAGCAAGAAAAGGGAAAAAAAAATTAAATCAACCCATGGAATTATCATTCCCAACTATCCTGGATGATCCTGTCTTGGGCTGCAATACAGGATGTGACAGAAATGTGAATTCTGTCCCCATCTGCTGCAGCCGGGTGGGGCAGTGCCCCTGATCTCCTGGCACACATTATCTGCTAATGGGCCATCTTTAAACCAGCTGGGCAATCATCTTTATCTTCCCACAGCCCATCCTCCCTCCAGGAGATATCTCCTGTTAATGGCCATTGAGTCCCAGGGCATGACTGATAAAATTCCATCATCCCATGGGAGATGCTCCACCCAGGGGGAGGAGCCAAACATTTCCTACCCAGATAAAAACTGAGATTTGGAACACCAGAGCAGCCTTTTCCACTGGATTCCAGAGGAAAACCAGAGCCTTCCACATCATCCCTGGAGCTTCAGAGGAAACTGCACCTTCTCCAGGAGCACTGCTCCAGCTGAACCACATCTGCCCCTGCAGGAGGATGCAGCCACCATTGAATGGGACTGTGCCAACACCCTGACTGACTGACGGGTGTCAGCTTGGATTCTGACTCTGGCAGGGCTGGGATTGTTCTGTGTAATACTGCATTTCTATTTTAATTTTCCTAGTAAAGAACTGTTATTCCTATTCCCGTATCTTTGCCTGAGAGCCCCTTAATTTCAAAATGATAATAATTTGGAGGGAGGGGGTTTACATTCTCCATTTCAAAGAGAGGCTCCTGCCTTTCTCAGCAGACACCTGTCCTCCAAACCAGGACACCTGGATCAGCCTCTCTGGCCACACCATCCCAGGGCAGGAATCTGCTGTTTGCCCTTTCCCTCATGGAAGTGAAATGAGCTCAGAGCAGTTCTGGGGAAGCTCTGGGTGGGAGGAAGGAAATAAAGAAAACAAAGCATTGGAGGAAGATTTAAAATCCAGACAGAGCAAATGGAGTTTGGTTTAAACCTGGTGATTCTCATCTGGGCTTCACTTTGGGACAGCCATAAATGTCCCCTTCGTGACAACTAAATGTCAATTAATTACCTGTGTGTGCTAATTGCAGGGGTCACCCTCAGTGCTAGGCCTTCATTTTCCACCCAGCTGTTATTTCTGTCTCTTTTTTTTCCCCCCTTTCTCCTTCAGCAATGGCATTTGCATTCCTTTTAGCCAAATACCAAGGTTAAACTAAAAATAATCCTGCCCATCAGTTTTAGATTAGGCCTAGAGCAGGCCCAGCTTTACTGTAAACGTGTGTGTCAGGATTGCTGTGGGCTCTGCCAGGAAACTGCTGCAGCCAGACCTTTCAGGAATGAGATTAATGAGCTTTTTAACATCATCTGAAGTCATTTCTGATTGCCAAGTGGTGGCTGCTGTTAATAATTGCATGAACGCACCTTCTTTCAGGAAAAATGAGGATATTCAGGAATGGTTTCCTTTCCTGAGGCTGAGGAGGGTTTGAAATTTGTTCCCTGCAAAAGCAGCAGCACATCCCTGAATCCCAGTTCCTCTGAAAGCAGTGGGATAATGCTAATTATAATTATGATGCTAATTATAATGTGTCCAAGGCCAGGTTGGACAGGGCTTGGAGAAATCTGGGATAGGGGAAATGTCCCTGACCACGGCATGGGATGATTTTTAAAGTCCCTTCCAGCCCAAATCTTTCTGGAATTCTGGGATTTTCTGATTCCCTGAACCTCTGATTCTCTCTTTCTCTAAATCTCTGTTTCTCTAAATCTCTGATTCTCTAAATCTCTGATCCTCTGATTCTCTGTTTTTCTAAATCTCTGATTCTCTGTTTCTCTAAATCTCTAAATCTCTGATCCTCTGATTCTCTGTTTTTCCAAATCTCTGATTCTCTAAATCTCTAAACCTCTAAATCTCTGATTCTCTAAATCTCTGATTCTCTGAATCTCTGATTCCCTAAATCTCTAAATCTCTGTTTTTCTAAATCTCTGATTCTCTGATTCTCTAAATCTCTAAATCTCTAAATCTCTGATTCCCTGATTCTCTAAATCACTGATTCTCTAAACCTCTAAATCTCTGATTCTCTGTTTTTCTAAATCTCTGATTCTCTAAATCTCTAAATCTCTGATTCTCTGATTCTCTAAATCTCTGATTCTCTAAATCTCTGATTCTCTGAACCTCAGATTCTCTAAATCTCCAATTCTATTTAACAGCTTTGTGTTCACAAGGTTTGAATCTCTCTCTTTAACCTTGGTGACCCCGAGTCACCTAGAGCAGGTTTAATTAATACAGATTTAATTTACAATACAGGTTTAATTAATAATTCCCATTTTTTTTCCTGGTGAAAGCACAGACTGGGGCTTTGGAAGGGCTGGGCACAGGAGATTCCATCAGGAAGTGCTAATCCTCCCCCTCCCAGAGTGCAGAAGTTCAAAGGAAGGTGTCACCAGGTGTAGTCCCCCCATGGAATTAAAACCAGCTCTAATTCTGAAACCAGACTCTCCTTCAAAGGCCCACGGGCCCGGAAGGCCCAAATCCATGGAAAGGAATTGGTTTCTCTTTCAAAAGGTCTCAATATCCAAAGGGTGGGATTATTTTTGATGCCTGTGGGTGAGAGAAAAGCTGAAATTTGATTTCTGGTTTAGAAGGGCTCTGTGAGGGAGTCCCAGACATCTCCACTGGTTCTGCAACTCAAACAAACCCATTTTGGTGCTCTGGCATCCAGGAAAAAGATCCCAGTGAGTTCCTCATGCTCCACTGGGATGGGTTTAGACACAAATATTTAACCATCCCAAGGCATCAGCTGGAATTAAACAACATTCCCTCAACACCCTGTGCAGGTTCTGCTCTCCAACTGCCCAAATATTCATTCCCAGGGGATAAACCATTCTCAGGGCAGCTCTTGGCTCTTTAGGATGGGCTGAAACATCCCTGATACAGAATTTTGGCCGAATATCTTAAATGGAAAGAGCTCCAGACAGCCCAGGCTGAGTGTGGAGAGCTGAGCTGTGGATTTCTCACAGATCCTAAAGGGACACAGTAAAATTGGGGAAATTTGTCCAACATTTATTGGTGTGCCTGTAAAACTTCATCTCATTTCAGTGGCTTGGGCTGGAGGCAGAGATGTGGAGCTGGGACAAGGTCTGGGAGATGTTCCCTTATTCTCCTGTTTATTTTAAATTTCCTGCAGCCTTGCCTTTCTTTCATTGGGGTGCAGGATGTTTTCACAGGTACATTTTGTTTGAATCTCTCCTTGGATTCTGGAGGGAGGATTTGGTGTCCTGGAGAACTGGAGATGTTTCTCCACATCCTTACCTGTGCAGGAGGAGTTGGAATTAGTTTGGATTAATTCCAACCCTGTTATGTCCCCCAGGAGCACAGCTAAGTGCTGAAATAATTATTTGTCTCTTTTTTTCCTCCATTTCTAATTAAAAAAAAAATAAAAAATCTGATTTCTAAAAAAAAAAAATCAGAACAAAGTCTGGGAGAGATGTTCTCTCACTCTCTTGTTTACTGTAAATCTCCTGCAGCCTTGCCTTTGTTTCATTGAGGTGCAGGATGTTTTCACAGGTACCTGCTAAAAGATCTGAGTATTTGAATGTATCCAGTGTGGAAATCTGTGAATGGATTTTTTAACAAATGCTCTTCAAACCCCAAACTCCCTCAAATTCCTCTCTGGGACTGTCTGACCTGTTCTGCATCCTCCTTCCCCCTCAGGCTGCTCCTGGACCAGCCAGAGCCTTTAAAACATTTAACATTTGTATTTTTGAGTTAAAAATGTAATTCATGTCATACCTTTGTGATCCTCAGTGTGTGTTTGTTATGCAGGGCTTGATAATATCAATTATTGAGGGGTTATAAAGAAATGCCAATAATTGATCAATTCATTTTAAATATTCAGGCAATTCCTTACCTGGCAGAGCTTCCAGCAATTAATGACTTATGGAAGGATGTGTTCAAATCAGGGGATGAATATTTCTATTTTTAACATTCTCTTCCTCAGTTTTTGACCTTTTACAAATCACTTCTCCATGTAACTACGATATAAAATAGGGCTGATTTTGATTTCCAGTCAAAATCACCTCCTGTCATTTGTCCTGGGATGAGCTGGAATATTCTGTGAAATTGAGCTTTTAAAGAATTCCCCACTTCCCTTGGCTGGGAGGAAGGGAAGTTGTAAATTGGATTTTGGAGCTGTTCAGCTCTGGAGCTTATAAAACATTTACTGGAGGTTTAAAAAAAAAAAAAAAAAAAAAGAAAAAAGAAAGGAGTTTTGATGTGGAGTTATTGTGATTGTTTTTACATTCACTTTGCATCTATTTCTTCAGAGAAGAAAAACCACAAAATAAATTTATGTTTCGAAGCTCCTCTGCTACAACAGCAGCACAAAAAAAAAAAAATAAAAAAATAATAAAAAAAAAAAAACCTTAAAGAAAAACAGTTCCTGAAAAGGAGAAATGTTTCCATTCATTCCCAACCCAACGTGTGTTTGCTCATGTGCTGCCCCACAGCTGACGTCCTCTCTTAGCTCATTACCAGTGACATTTAATTCAAACTAAAAGGAGCCCAGAGGGCTAAAAATAACCCCAGAGCAGGAGAGAACAAAGCACTTGTCTGCCTCCAACCCTGGGCATGACAGGGGGGTCAAACCTCCAGATTTGGGGAAATCTCTGCACCTTTTTGAGATCAAATTTCAAATTTGTGGTACCTTGGGCTGGAAGTGTTGGTGTCAGACACCCAGGAATTTTAGGCATTAAATTCCATTTTGTTTGGATCTCTCCTTGGATTCTGGAGGGAGGATTCGGTGTCCTGGAGAACTGGAGATGTTTCTTCACATCCTTACCTGTGCAGGAGGAGTTGGAATTAATTTGGATTAATTCCAACCCTGTTACGTCCCTCAGGATCACAGCTAAGTGCTGAAATCATTCTTTGTCTCTTTTTTACTCTATTTCTAATAAAAAAAAAAATCTGATTTCTAAAAAACAAATCAGAACAAAGTCTGGGAGAGATGTTCTCTCACTCTCTTGTTTACTTTAAATCTCCTGCAGCCTTGCCTTTCTTTCATTGAGGTGCAGGATGTTTTCACAGGTACCTGCTAAAAGATCTGAGTATTTAAATGTATCCAGTGTGGAAATCTGTGAATGGATTTTTTAATAAATGCTCTGCAGACCCCAAACCCCCTCAAATTCCCCTCTGGGACTGTCTGACCTGTTCTGCATCCTCCTTCCCCCTCAGGCTGCTCCTGGACCAGCCAGAGCCTTTAAAACATTTAACATTTGTATTGCTGTGAGGGTGTGAGGAATGGAATTCCCAGAGGGGCTGTGGCTGCCCCTGGATCCTGGGAGTGCCCAAGGCCAGGCTGGAGCACCTGGGACAGTGGGATTTAAATCCCTTCCAAACAAACCATTCCAGGATTCCATGATGCACCCATCCCTGTGTTTTAGGAGTGAGGTGTGGGGTCATGTTGGGAAAGATGTAACCTTAGTTAGTGAATAACCATGAAACAATAGGATGGCCCCTGAAGGTAATCAATCCTCTCTTGACAGAACAATGCCCTCGGCCAGAGAACAAGCCCAAAGGTTCAAAGAGCAGTTTTTAAAGTGTAACACACTATGGTAATATAAGGATTCCTATGGGCTGTATGTAAATGCTACAGAATTTGTATCTTGTGTTAGATTTGTTAGTGGAAATTAGAATATTCATCATGGAAGAAGATTTATTGTATTGGAAATGCTCTCTTGCTCTTTTTACTCTCCCTCCTGCCTTTGCTCTCTCTCCGTCTCCCTCCCTCTTACCTCTGTCTCTCTCCCTCTTCTCTTCTTCCTCTTCTTACTGCTCTTCCTCTCTCCCTCTTCTATTACCCCACCACCCTCTTATCCCATTTCTCTTTCTCTCCCCCCTTTTATCTCTCTTGTCCTACTCTGGGCAGCTCTTAGAAGGACTCTCTTATAATAAACTGCAACTGGAACTTTTAGTTTATACAGAGCACGTGAGTTTTGTCCCCAACCTCAAGGTCAGTCCTTTGTGACTCCCCTGAGGCAATATTGGCACTCCCAAGGAAGGGGAGCAGGGAAGGAACGAGACCTGCACCTCTCCCATAGCCTTGGTCTAAATCCTTGTTTGGGATCCTCTGGTCCGAATTTGAAACCTCAAATTGTCTCTGACTTTTCCTATTGCCTGTTAATCAAAAAATGGGATTAATTTTATGGGATTGGTTAAACTCCCAGTTCCTCCTGGATGCAGAATCCATTATCAAGAGGAGAAAAGGAAAAGGAAACTTTGTGTTTTCTGGGATGAGCCCCCCAGCCTGGAGACAGGGAGCTTGGAGCAGCTCCACTTGGAATTGGAATCTCTGCACAGATCAATGGCAGCGGGTTCCAGAACATCCTCCTCCGTGTCCTGCAACACCTCATTGCAGCTCTGAGGCACAAGGAGTTTCCTCCTGGTCACATCAAACCAGCTGGCAGAGCCTTCCCCCTTGCAGGAATGTTTAGGTTGAGTCGTTGGAGCTATGGGAATTCTGCCAAACCCCCTGAATGTCCCTGCCTCTGGATTCGGGATACAGATGTTGTGCATTTGAGAGGCTCCAGATGCCGCAGCCCATCCCAAAGTGCCCTGGAATGGAGCTCCAGGCGTGCCTTCCCAAAGGGATCAGCCAGTCCTCGGTCATTTTAACCCCTGCCCTTTGGTAATTGTTGTTTGTGGATCACATTTTCCTTGGCCCATTCTCCTGCGGGATGTCAGAGTGGTTGGTGTCTCCAGCCCACTTCAGGCTGTGTCTGGCTGCTTCTCTTCCACAATCCAGATGTTTGTTTGACCAGAGGCATTTTACAAAAGCCTAAAACAAATAAATACCCGATCCTATCCCTTCACATCCCTTCGGATTGAACATTCCCAGAGTGTTACTGAGGTTAACGAGGGTTTTCCTCCCTTCAGCAGCAAACTCACACAGACACCCACTGGCCCAGCAGAGCCAGATCCATCTGGGGGTCCCTGGGACGCTCCTGGCACAGGGTCAGGATGGAATCCACCCCTCCAGAGCCTGGGATGTGCAGCACAGGGAGCAAACCCAGAGAGCAAACAGCCTCTTGCCTTCCTGCCCTGTCCCCTTCCCAGCACCCAGCACCATTTGTAAATGAGCTGATTTGTGGCTCCATCCCTGGAGCTCTCAAACCAGCCTTTCCCTGGCAGATTCCTTTGAAATGTGGTTTTTTAATGGGAACAATGAACCAAGAGCTCTTCCATTTGTGTCCTGTTGTTGTTTATAGTCAGGGCTGGCAGAAACATCAGCTCCTAATGCTTCGCCCACTCCTCTTCCAGAGGATTATTCATCCCAGGAGTGGGGATGGGATGCAAAGAGGCTTCTGTGATGCTTCTTTTGTAACCTTCTCCTATTTTTAAAAGGGCCAGAACCAAACAGTGTGGGTTTAACTCAGCCCAAATCACCTTCATTCCTGCTCCCAGGCCCTGGGTGTGTGGTTAAAAACACCAGGGGAACCCTGGTGGCATTTTCTGCCCTCTCCAGCCAAGCTGAGCAGGGACCAGGGTGCTCTCCATCATTTTCCTGTTTGCTGGAAAGTTTAATGAAGTGAACCGTGGGTTGCTTTGAAGTCTGGCTGGGTAAACAAACACATCGAGAGAATTATTTACCACCGCGATATTTAGGAATTTGCAGGACGCCAAGCTATTCAAAACACACTTGTGCCACTTTGATATTGTTTATAAATGTCTCCAAGAGCTCCCAGCACAAATCAGGCCCCTGTGGCAGAAGGCAGTGGTCACCAGGCAGGGTCACTGAGGTGGGCATGACGTGCTGAGATGAAGTCACACCCTTAATGAGCTGCACGCTCATTAAGGCAGCTCTTTCCCAGGAGTGGCTTCCCATTGGGAAACTCTTCTTGTGGCTGCACTTGGAGCTCCAGAAGCCTCCAAATTCCAAATTCCATCCCCTGGTGAAGCTGTGAAGAGCCAGCTGTCCGTGGGGGTTTGGGGACACGAGTGGTGTGTGCTTTGATACCCCCCTGGAGGATGTGTGGGGCTGCTTGTCCTGGTTTGGAGGACAGGTGTCTGCCAATAAAGGCAGGAGCTTCTCTTTGAAATGGAGAATGTAAACCCCCTAAATCCAAATTATTATTATAATTTTGAAATTAAGGGGCTCTCAGGCAAAGATATGGGAATAGGAATAGCAGTTCTTTACTAGGAAAATTAAAATAGAAATGCAATATTACACAGAACAATCCCAACCCCTGCCAGAGTCAGAATCCAAGCTGACACCCGTCAGTCAGTCAGGGTGTTGGCACAGTCCCATTCAATGGTGGCTGCATCCTCCTGCAGGGGCAGATGTGGTTCAGCTGGAGCAGTGCTCCTGGAGAAGGTGCAGTTTTCTCTGAAGCTCCAGGGATGATGTGGAAGGGTCTGGTTTTCCTCTGGAATCCAGTGGAAAAGGCTGCTCTGGTGTTCCAAATCTCAGTTTTTATCTGGGTAGGAAATGTTTGGCTCCTCCCCCTGGCTGGAGCATCTCCCAGTGGGATGATGGAATTTTATCAGTCATGCCCTGGGACTCACTGGCCATGAACAGGAGATATCTCCTGGAGGGAGGATGGGCTGTGGGAAGATAAAGATGATTGCCCAGCTGGTTTAAAGATGGCCCATTAACAGGAGATATCTCCCACAGAGATAAAGAACACTGCCCCAGCTGGTTTAACAGATGGGGACAGAATTCACATTTCTGTCATATCCTGCATTGCAGCCCAAGACACTGCTCCAGGGCTTTGAGGGCCGTGCTGGAAAGAGAATAATCCCTGTTTTTCTAGGCTGGAAGGGTCATTTTTCTGGGATTTGTGCTCTCTGCCAGCTCACAGCCCTCGTGAGCAGAGTCTCCTTCACAAATGACTCACTGGAGTCCTGCAGCTCTCCTACACCTCCTAATTATCCCCAGCAGCCCCATCTGCACTGGGGTTTAATGGCTGGGCTTTCAATTTATCTTTAAATTACACCCTGGAATAAGGAACCAGGCGGGGCATTATCAGGATCCTGAGGGAAGGATGGAGTGGGACATCAGCGGTGACACAGAGCAGCCACAGCCTGGCTGGAGCTTCGTTAGGGGCACGAGGAGCTAATTAAGGGAATCTGGATCGAATCCTCCCCAGAGGAGCTGCTGGTGTGACAGTGACTGAGGCCAGCAGAGCAGCCCCTGGAGCTCATCAAGGATCTGGGGTTATTGAGTTAAAAACTACTGAAGGTGGATCTTCACCTGATAAGGAGATGGAAGCTCTGCCTAATTACCCAGCTGGTTTGGGATAACGAGATAAGCTTTCCTGGGTCTGCAGTTAAACGGGGCAGGGCCCTGCACTGATGATCTCAGAGGTCCTTTCCAGCCTGATCTGTGATTCTGGGAATGGCACAGGAGTGAAGCTGGGCTTCCTTCCTGGTTTCCAACAAGATTTTGGGATCCTCCCTTGTGCTTCAGCATTAAACCCCCGTGCAGAGATGCTGAATTTCCTTTTGCTTGCTGGGCAAGGGACAAATATTGCGGTGGAGAAAGAAAAAGTGACTTCAATAAAAAAATTCTTCCATTCCTTCAGGAGTTCAGTGCCCACTTTCTCCTCTGGGACAAACAAACACATCAGCAGCTCTTGAAATAATCACTTGGAAGGAAAAAGGTGAAGAACAGGATTTAAATGTATATATCTGTGTATAGATATGTTCAGACCTGTGCTAGGTACAAGTCCTGGTTTTTCCCTCAGTGGAAATAAAATCATTTTTTCAACTCCTCAGTTTTAAAGAATAGCACAACACCTGTCTTTGAACAGGGAAATACCCAACTGCAGTTAAATAAATACCCAACTTCAGTTAAATATCCAACTTCAGGAAATATCCACTGCAGTTAAATGTCCACTGCAGGGAATATCCACTGCAGGGAAATATTCAACTGCAGTCAAATAAATATCCAAATGCAGTTAAATAAATAACCAACTGCAGTTATATAAATATCCAGCTGCAAGGAAATATCCAACTGCAGTTAAATAAATATCCAACTGCAGTTAAATATCCAACTGCAGTTAAATATCCGTTGCAGGGAAATATTCAACTGCAGGGAAATAAATATCCAAATGCAGTTAAATAAATATCAAACTGCAGTTAAATAAATATCCATCTGCAAGGAAATATCCAACTGCAGTTAAATAAATATCCACTGCAGTTAAATATCCATCTGCAAGGAAATATCCAACTGCAGGAAAATAAATATCCAAATGCAGTTAAATATTCGACTGCAGGGAAATATCCACTTGTAGTTAAATACCCAACTGCAGTTAAATATCCACTACAGTTAAATATCCACTGCAGTTAAATATCCAAGTGCAGTTAAATAAATACCCACTGTAGTTAAATATCCACTGCAGTTAAATAAATACCCAAGTGCAGTTAAATATCCAACTGCTTCAACACTCAATCTGCAAATTGAGACATTCACTGTCAACACTGACAGCTGCTCCAGACTAACCAGGGGCTGTTTCTCATTTTCTTTTCTGCCAGGAATCACAACCATCCCTCCCTGAGCTCAGCCTGGAGAAGGTTGGAGAGAGCCAGGGGCACTCAGGGTAAACCTTGCCTAAGTGGGAAAGGTGAGTTTAGGACATACCTGGAACAGCTGTCAACAAATGGCTTTGGGATTGACAGAATTCATCAGATTTAAATAAATTTATGGAGTTGATGCTTCTGTGACTCCTCCCAAGCTGGCCCAGCACTCTGGAAAAGAAACACCTGCATTCAACTTCCTGCATCCCAAAAGATTTTTGGGAAAGGAGAAGTGAAACAAATATTTACAAGGGCTTGGAGTGCCAGGACAAGGAGAATGGATTCCTGCTGAAAGAGAGGTTTAGGTGGGATATTAGGGAAAAATCCTTCTCTGGAGGGTGGGAAGGGGCTGGGGTGGAATTCCCAGAGGAGCTGGGGCTGCCCCTGGATCCTGAGAGTGCCCAAGGCCAGGCTGGAGCTCCTGGGACAGTGGGAGGTGAAAAACACACCATGGCAGGTGTGGCACTGGGTGACTTTATGGTCCCTTCCCACCCAAACCATTCCATGACCCTGCAAAATAGCTCCCATCACATCTCCTTTCAGGAAAAACCACATTTTATCCTTTTCCCCAAAGATTTCCAGATGATCTCCAACCTGCTTGGACCCTTTACCTGATTTCATTTCTTCCTCTGCAATTTTAACAACAGAGAGACCAATCCCGTGCCTGGGTGAGCAAATCCTCCATTTCCTAGGGAGGAGTTAATTTTCTTTTCCTCCCCAGTGCCACTGCAGGCATTGCATGAGGAGGCACATCTGCTCCGTGACTCACGGGAACATCCCATGCGTGTGACAAATTCATGCCAGGGGAAGGACTCTGAGAGCTGCAATTTGGCCTGGAAAAATCAAAATATTAATAATGAGAGCGTGCTGCTGCTGACAGTCCTAGAGAAGAGAATTCTCCCTGAATCCAGAGCCAGCTGCTCCAGCCTTTCCCCTTTGGATTTTTGTATTTACACATGGAAAACCCTCAGTGGAGGAAGGGTTTGGAAGAGAAAATGTCCTGAGATTTGGGGTTCCTTCAGTGGAGATGCCAAGGCTGTAAAAGCAGGGGGAGGACATTGATGGCTGAGAAGAAGGGATCCCATGGGGAAAGAGAAGGGAAGGAAAGAGGGGACATTGATGTGTCCATAAAATTAAAAGATTATTGAGATTGGAAAAAACCTCCAAGAGGGACCATTGATAATTCCATTGAATTAAAGAATTATTAAGATTGGAAAATGCCTCCAAGAGGGGCCATTGATATCTCCATAGAATTAAAGAATTATTGAGATTGGAAAAAACCTCCAAGAAGGGTTATTGATATTTCCATTGAATTAAAGAATTATTAAGATTGGAAAAAACCTCCAAGAAGGGTTATTGATATCTCCATTGAATTACAGAATTATTAAGATTGGGGAAAAAACTCCAAGAGGGGTTATTGGTATCTCCATAGGATTAAAGAATTCTTGAAATTGGAAAATGCCTCCAAGAGGGGCCATTGATAACTCCATAAAATTAAAGAATTATTAAGATTGGAAAAGGCCTCCAAGAGGGACCATTGATATCTCCATTGAATTAAAGAATTATTGAGATTGGAAAAAACCTCCAAGAAGGGTTATTGATATTTCCATAGAATTAAAGAATTATTAAGATTGGAAAAAAACCTCCAAGAAGGGTTATTGATATCTCCATTGAATTACAGAATTATTAAGATTGGGGGAAAAACTCCAAGAGGGGTTATTGGTATCTCCATAGAATTAAAGAATTCTTGAAATTGGAAAATGCCTCCAAGAGGGGCCATTGATAACTCCATAAAATTAAAGAATTATTAAGATTGGAAAAGGCCTCCAAGAGGGACCATTGATATCTCCATTGAATTAAAGAATTATTAAGATTGGAAAAAACCTCCAAGAAGGGTTATTGATATTTCCATTGAATTAAAGAATTATTAAGATTGGAAAAAACCTCCAAGAAGGGTTATTGATATTTCCATAGAATTAAAGAATTATTAAGATTGGAAAAAACCTCCAAGAGGGGCCATTGATAATTCCATTGAATTAAAGAATTATTGAAATTGGAAAAGGCCTCCAAGAGGGATTTATTGACATCTCCATTGAATTAAAGAATTATTAAGATTGGGAAAAAAACCTCCAAGAGAGACCATTGATATCTGCTTAGAATTAAAGAATTATTAAGGGTTAAAAAGACCTCCAAGAGGGGTTTTTGACATCTCCACAAAATTATAAAATCATTAAGGGTGGAAAAGACCTCCAAGATCATCAAGCCCAATGACCAAATCCCACCATTCCCACCCATCACAAATTGCCACAACTGCTCATTTTTAATTCAGCACTTCCAGTTCCCTGTTCCAATGCTTGGCCACTCTTCCAGGGAAGAAATATTCCCTGATTCCCAGCCTGGAGCTCCCATGGCACAACTTGAGCCCATTTCTCCTTGTCCCACCTTGCTGTGGGTGCTGGGAAAAGAGGAATTTCCCTTTTGCAATCCATAGGATTGTAAGGATCTCCCTTGAGGCTTCACATCTGGAATTCCATCTGGAATTGCCAGTTTGAAGCTGCAGGATTTTGGGATAAGGAATTCCAGGCATTTTTCCCTGGCATTCATTGGAATTTGCAAGGCTTTAAAGCAATAAAGAGGGAAATAGGAAAGCACTGGAAGGGAATTAAATCAGAATACAGCACAGAGAGCCGTGGGAGTCATGGATCTGCTACATTTGGCTGGACTTTGAAATTTGTTTTCTTTCTTTTTTTTTTTTTTTCCTTTTTTTTTTTTTTTTCCATTCCCAAATTGTTCCCCTGCAAGTTGTGCTCCAAGGCTTCAGATGGGCTAAGAGCAGTAAAAGTTTCTGACCCAGTGTCACCAGTGGAGCTCTGCTGCTCCCAGCAGCTGAAATCTTGGCTTTTTGTGTGTTTTCCTG
Organism: Oenanthe melanoleuca; assembly: GCF_029582105.1. NCBI lineage: Eukaryota > Metazoa > Chordata > Aves > Passeriformes > Muscicapidae > Oenanthe > Oenanthe melanoleuca. Next base: position 2,774,021 of record NC_079355.1, read on the forward strand.
ACCTTTCCCATTATTCCTGATTGTTGGATGATGACAATGTATTCCTTCCTTTCCTGTGAGTGCCCCGCCACGGCCTTTGTTCTCCTTTGGACAAATGAAAATTTGGAATGGAATTAATCATTAATCACTGGCTGTGCAGATCCCCTGGGATAGGGGAGGGGAGGCAGAGCAGTTGTAGGGTCATGGACTGATTTTGGTTGGGAAAAACCTTTAAGATCATCAAGGACAACCTTTAACCCAAAGCTTGGGTGGCCAAATCCACCCTGAGTCCCCAGCACCAGGCTGAGTGAATCCCACAAATCCCAGAGAAATGGGATTTATGGAATCTGCCTCCACCATCTCGTGCCCCAACGATGACATTTGGGGACATCAGCGAGCTCCTGGTGGGAATAGCTAAGGCAGAAGGAAAATGGGGATTTGGGGAGCTGGGGCTTCTTTCCTCTTCCAAGGTGAGACACAAAGTTGGGCCTGAGGAATTCGCTCAAGGAATTTGGGGAGTTCCTCACCTTGTCCTTCCGTGGGTGGGTTTGAATCTTCTGGTGTTTGAATGTTCCAATGTTCTCATGTTTGAATGTTCCAATGTTTGAATGTTCTAATATTTGAATGCTCCAATGTTTGAATGTTCTAATATTTGAATGTTCTCATATTTGAATGTTCCAATGTTTGAATGTTCTGATATTTGAATCTTCCAATGTTTGAATGTTCCAATGTTCGAATGTTCTCATGTTTTAATGTTATAATATTTGAATCTTCTGATGTTTGAATGTTCTCATATTTGAATTTTCTAATATTTAAATGTTCTGATGTTTGAGTGTTCCACTGTTTGAATGTTCTCATGTTTGAATGTTCTGATATTTAAATGTTCTAATATTTGAATGTTCTCATGTTTGGATGTTCTCATGTTTGGATGTTCCAATGTTTGAAAGTTCTCATGTTTTAATGTTCTAATATTTGAATGTTCTGATGTTTGAATGTTCTAGTATTTGAATGTTCTCATATTTGAATGTTCTAATATTTAAATGTTTGAGTGCTCTAATGTTTGAATGTTTTCATGTTTGGATATTCTCATGTTTGAATGTTCCAATGTTTGAATGTTCTCATATTTGAATTTTTGCATGTTTGAATGTTCTTGTGTTTTAATGTTCTAGTATTTGAATGTTCTAGTATTTGAATGTTCTCATGTTTGAATGTTCTCATGTTTGAATGTTCTCATATTTGAATTTCGCATGTTTGAATGTTCTTGTGTTTTAATGTTCTAGTATTTGAATGTTCTCATGTTTGAATGTTCCAATGTTTGAATGTTCTCATGTTTGAATGTTCTCATGTTTGGATATTCTCATGTTTGAATGCTCCAATGTTTAAATGTTCTCATGTCTGAATGTTCTAATTTGTTTTTTTTTTTAACACCGTCCCAACAGAGCTCTTGCATATTCAATATTCAAATGCAATTTTTTATAAACCATACCCTGCTTTTCTGGGCTTGTTTAGGAAGGGGAGTTCATACAGCTGGGTGGTTCCCATTAGGACTTTTTATTTTTAATGCCCTATTTTAACAGCTGGAATTATTCTTAGCCAGAAGCTGTAGGTGAAGCAACTCCACCAGCCCTGTGCCAGCCTCTGCCTGAAGTTAAGCTTGGTTTAAACCCTCAGCACCGAGGATTGGCCCTGCTAAAGCTCAGTTTAAACCCTCAGCACCGAGGACTGGCCCTGCTAAAGCTCAGTTTAAACCCTCAGCACAGAGGATTGGCCCTGCTAAAGCTCAGTTTAAACCCTCAGCACTGAGGACTGGCCCTGCTAAATCTCAGTTTAAACCCTCAGCACTGAGGACTGGCCCTGCTAAAGCTCAGTTTAAACCTCAGCACGCAGGACTGGCCCTGCTCAGACCCTGCTAAAGCTCAGTTTAAACCCTCAGCACCGAGGATTGGCCCTGCTAAAGCTCAGTTTAAACCCTCAGCACAGAGGATTGGCCCTGCTAAAGCTCAGTTTAAACCCTCAGCACGCAGGACTGGCCCTGCTAAAGCTCAGTTTAAACCCTCAGCACTGAGGACTGGCCCTGCTCAGACCTGCTGGAGGCACCCAGGCCGTTGTTCCCACGTCATTGGGAAGAGGAGGGGAATATTGTGGTTGGCAAGGCTCCAGCTCTTCCCAGCAGAAGCCGTGGGACGATTTTGCCTTTTGTTTAAATGTCAGAGGATCAGGGGAGAAATGGCCTTTTAGATCATCAAAATGTGCATCACTGGGGGTGGGAAACTGAGGAAAAGCATCAGGATTATCCCTTGGGATGAGTCAGCAGCTCTGCCGGGCATCCCGGCCCATCCCAGCTCCAGGCCCGATATTCCATCCTCAGGGTAATGGGAATTAGCGCAGGAATTACAGCAGAGAACTGGGAGGCCAAGCTGATCCCAGTTTTTAAAGCACTGAGCCAGAACCTGGATATCAATGGTTTCCCTGCAGGACAAGCAGCTGGGCTCTGCTCCTGGGATATTCCATAGGGAATATTTTCTGGGATATTCTATAGGGACTATCACCTGAGATTTTCTATAGGGAATATCTTCTGGGTTTGGGATATTCCATAGGGAATATCTTCTGCTTTTGGGATATTCCATGGGGAATATCTTCTGGGATATTCTATAGGGAATGTCTTCTGTTTCTGGGATATTCTGTAGGGAATATCTTCTCATTCTGGGATATTCCATAGGGAATATATTCTCCTTCTGGGATATTCTATAGGGAATATCTTTTGTTTCTGGGATATTCCATAGAGAATATCTCCTGAGATTTTCTATAGGGAATATCTTCTGGTTTTGGGATATTCTATAGGGAATGTCTCCTGGGACATTCCATAGAGAATATCTTCTCCTTCTGGGATATTCCATAGGGAATATCTTCTGGAATATTCTGTAGGGAATGTCTTCTGTTTCTGGGACATTCCATAGGGAATATCTTCTCCTGGGATATTCTATATGGAACATCTTCTCCTGGGATATTCCACAGGGAATATCTTCTCCTTCTGGGATATTCCATAGGGAATATCTTCTGGGATATTCTATAGGGAATATCTTCTGTTTCTGGAACATTCCATAGGGAATATATTCTCTTTCTGGGGTATTCCATAGGGGATATCTTCTGGGATATTCTATAGGGAATATCTTGTATTTCTGGGATATTCCATAGGGAATATCTTCTGCTTCTGGGATATTCTATAGGAAATATCTCCTCCTTCTGGGACATTCCATAGGGAATATCTTCTGGGATATTCCATAGGGAATATCTTCTCCTTCTGGGATATTCCATAGGGAATATCTTCTGCTTTTGAGATATTCCATAGGGAATATCTTCTCCTCCTGGGATATTCCATAGGGAGTATCTTCTCCTTCTGGGATATTCCATAGGTCCCAGGCAAAACCTTGGCTCCCTCCTGCCAAGCCCTACACAAACATTTTGCAAGAGCCTGAATCTTCTCCAAGGAGCCTAAAACAGGCCAGGGAAGGAGCTGGACAGAGCAGGAATTGTTAGTTCCTGTCCACAAATGGAAAAACAGGCAGAGGAGGTGGAAGTGGTTCACCAAAAATCCCTGTGGGTAACTGGGTGAGAACCAGATCCCCCAAATCCCAGCTCAGCGCTCTCAAAGAGATCAGAGCCTCAAATCCTGTCAGCTCAGGTGATGGGGTGTGAGGACAACAAAACCTGAGAGGGGACAGAGTGTGAGGGTGCAGAAACAGTCAGGTTTTATTGTCCCCTTGGAAATACATGAGCAGGAATTGCTGTGGCTGTGCTGAGTGCTGGATTTGTGAGTGTTGGATTTCTGAGTGTTGAATTTGTGAGTGTTGGATTTGTGAGTGTTGGATTTGTGAGTGTTGAATTTGTGAGTGTTGGATTTCTGAGTGCTGAGTGTTGAATTTGTGAGTGCTGGATTTGTGAGTGTTGGATTTGTGAGTGTTGGATTTGTGAGTGCTGGATTTGTGAGTGCTGGATTTCTGAGTGTTGAATTTGTGAGTGTTGGATTTCTGAGTGCTGAGTGTTGAATTTGTGAGTGCTGGATTTGTGAGTGTTGGATTTCTGAGTGTTGGATTCGTGAGTGTTGAATTTGTGAGTGCTGAGTGCTGGATTTATGAGTGTTGGATTTGTGACTGTTGGATTTGTGAGTGTTGGATTTGTGAATGTTGGATTTCTGAGTGCTGGATTTGTGAGTGTTGAGTGTTGGATTTCTGAGTGTTGGATTTGTGAATGTTGGATTTCTGAGTGCTGAGTGTTGGATTCGTGAGTGTTGAATTTGTGAGTGCTGAGTGCTGGATTTATGAGTGTTGGATTTGTGGGTGTTGGATTTGTGAGTGCTGAGTATTGAATTTGTGAGTGTTGGATTTGTGAATGTTGGATTTGTGGGTGCTGGATTTGTGGGTGTTGGATTTCTGAGTTTTGGATTTGTGAGTGTTGGATTTCTGAATGTTGAGTGTTGTATTTCTGAGTGTTGGACTTGTGAGTACTGAGTGCTGGATTTTTGAGTGCTGAATGTTTGATTTGTGAATGTTGGATTTGTGAGTGCTGGATTTGTGAGTGTTGGATTTATGAGTGCTGGATTTGTTTTGGATTTGTGAGTGTTGATTTTCTGAGTGCTGAATGTTGGATTTCTGAGTGCTGGATTTATGTCTTGGATTTTTGGAGTGTTGGATTTCTGAGTGTTGGATTTGTGAATGTTGGATTTGTGGGTGCTGGATTTGTGGGTGTTGGATTTGTGAGTGTTGAATTTGTGAGTGGTGAATGTTGGATTTGTGGGTGCTGGATTTGTGGTTGTTGGATTTCTGAATGTTGAGTGTTGTATTTCTGAGTATTGGACTTGTGAGTACTGAGTGCTGGATTTTTGTGTTGGATTTGTGAATGTTGGATTTATGGATGCTGGATTTGTGAGTGCTGGATTTCTGAGTGCTGGATTTGTGAGTGTTGATTTTCTGAGTGCTTGGATTTCTGAGTGTTGGATTTCTGAGTGTTTACTGCTGAATTTCTGAGTTTAGAGTGGGCTCAAACATCCCCCTTTGGAATCTCTGCCTGCACAGACCATTTCAGACTCATCCATGGAATTTTTGCTGCCCCATCCTCCTTCTGTCTCTCGTTCCTGACTTCTCCAAGCTCCCTTCACCTTGACACGTACAGGGCTTCAATTCCTGACAAAATCCTTGACCACTCACGATTTCAGCTCATTATTCCATTCATTCTGATCCAGCCTGTTCAGCTGCTTCAATGCACGTTTTTCTTGGGAAGGAGGATGGACTTCCTGCAAAGTGATTCATAGGTCACTGCCTAAGCTGTGCTGATTATCCCAAAGGCTTCTTCCTTCCCAGCCCCTCTCATTACACTCACAGTGACATTTGAAGGCTCTCTGGTAAACACTGGATGACTGGAAAGTTGGAATTGTGGCTGGTTCGGGGAGCTTTTCCGTGATTTCAGGCTTTACAAATGTTCCTGTGCCACGGTGGGAGCTGAGGGTTTGCTGGGTCAGCAGGAGGAGCTGATGGCTGCAGGATTCTTTGTGTTGGGGTAGATGGTGGGGAAAAAACTCAAACACTCTGTTAAAGCTAAAGGTTACAGGTGCAGTTTATTATAAAAGAGCCGGTTAGGGGCTGCCCAGCACAGCCCCAGAGCAGGATAAAAGAGATAAAAAAAAAAGGGAGAGAGAGAGAAGAGGGAGGGTAAAGAGAGAGTAAAGAGAGAGTAAAAGAGAGAAAAGAGAGAGTAAAAGAGAGAGTAAAAAAAGAGAGTAAAGAGAGAGTAAAAGAGAGTAAAAGAGAGTAAAGAGAAAGTAAAAGAGAGTAAAAGAGAGTAAAAGAGAGTAAAAAGAGAGATTTCCCATTTGCAATACAATAAATCTCTTTCCATTATGAATATTCTGATTTCTACTAACCAATCTAATACAAAATACAAATTCCACAGCATTTATATGCAGCCTATAGAAATCCTTATATTAGCATAGTGTGTTACATTTTAAACTCTAAGATCTGATCTTTGGGCCCTGGCAAGTCTTTTGTGCCCTTTGGAGTTGCTCTCTGGCCGAGGGCATTGTTTAATCAAGAGGGGATTACCTTCAGGGCCATCCCATTGTTCCATGGTAATTCAGTAATTAGGGCTTTCCTGTAACATCTTCCCTCTCCCCAGCACTTCCCCAACAGATGGCTCTGCCAGGCTGGGAGAAACTCTGGGATACAGGGATGGTTCTCATCCCAAATCTCTGGGATCACAGCCCTGCAAAAGGGGGTTGAGAGCTTTCCCTGGAGTTGTGGAGCTGCCCATGGAAGTGGGGTCACCTCTTCTGGGAGTGCCCTAAAGCTGTGGAGGGACTTGGGGACACGATTTTTGGGACTCCATGATCCCAAAAAAACCCTGTTTCTGTGCTGCTGTGAGGTTTTGCTGCCTGCTCTGTCCCTTTGCAGCCCCGATTTCCTCCCTGCCCCATCCCGAGAATGCCGACATTGTCCGAGGGTGGCAGCGTTTGAGTCACAGCCCTGCTGAATCACAGCCCTTTCCTCCCTTCCCAGGGCTGCCTTCTTCCCATCCTGGGCAGGAGCCCTGCCAGCTCTGGGGACAGCAGGAATCCTTGTTTGAAAACAGGAGTTTAAAGGGACAAAAAAAAAAAAAAAAAAAAAAAAGCAAAACCCAGAAAAGAAAGAAAAAAATAAAGGGAGAATTCAGAAAGCAAAGCGCTGCTGCCTCTTTGTGGGCATCCTCCCCTTCCTCCTGGCAGTCAGGAGAGGAGGGGATCCAAGGAAATGTTTAATTTGAACAAATCCCTGGCATGGGAAGGGGCGAGGGCTGAGTCAGCAGCTCTGATCTGGGGACTCCTGTCGGGTCTGTCTGTCTGTCCCAGGGGATTCCTGTCCCTCCTTCCTGCTCTGCTCTGCACAGCAGAGTTTCCATAGGCAGGCATGGGATGGGATGGGATGGGATGGGATGGGATGGGATGGGATGGGATGGGATGGGATGGGATGGGATGGGATGGGATGGGATGGGATGGGATGGGATGGGATGGGATGGGATGGGATGGGATGGGATGGGATGGGATGGGATGGGATGGGATGGGATGGGATAGGATGGGATGGGATGGGATGAAATGGAATGGAATGGAGTGGAGTGGAATGGAGTGGAGTGGAATGGAGTGGAGTGGAATGGAGTGGAGTGGAGTGGAATGGAATGGAGTGGAGTGGAGTGGAATGGAGTGGAGTGGAATGAAGTGGAGTGGAGTGGAATGGAGTGGAGTGGAATGGAGTGGAGTGGAGTGGAATGGAATGGAGTGGAATGGAGTGGAGTGGAGTGGAGTGGAGTGGAGTGGAGTGGAGTGGAGTGGAGTGGAGTGGAATGGAGTGGAGTGGAATGAAGTGGAGTGGAGTGAAATGGAGTGGAGTGGAATGGAGTGGAGTGGAGTAGAGTGGAGTGGAGTGGAATGGAATGGAGTGGAATGGAGTGGACTGAGGTGGAGTGGAGTGGAGTGGAGTGGAATGGAGTGGAGTGGAGTGGAGTGGAGTGGAATGGAATGGAATGGAATGGAATGGAATGGAATGGAATGGAATGGAATGGAGTGGAATGGGGTGGGATGGAAGGGAGTGGAGTGGAATGGAGTGGAGTGGAATGGAGTGGAATGGAATGGAATGGAGTGGAGTGGAATGGAGTGGAGTGGAGTGCAATGGAGTGGAGTGGAATGAAGTGGAGTGGAATGGAATAGAGTGGAATGGAATGGAGTGGAATGGAATGGAGTGGAGTGGAATGGAGTGGAGTGGAATGGAATGGAATGGAATGGAATGGAATGGAATGGAATGGAATGGAATGGAATGGAATGGAGTGGAATGGGGTGGGATGGAATGGAGTGGAGTGGAATGGAATGGAATGGAATGCAGTGGAATGGAGTGGAGTGGAATGGAATGGAGTGGAGTGGAATGGAGTGGAGTGGAATGGAGTGGAGTGGAGTGGAGTGGAATGGAATGGAATGGAATGGAGTGGAATGGAATGGAATGGAGTGGAATGGAATGGAGTGGAGTGGAATGGAATGGAATGGAATGGAATGGAGTGGAATGGAATGGAATGGAATGGAGTGGAATGGAATGGAGTGGAGTGGAATGGAGTGGAGTGGAATGGAGTGGAATGGAATGGAATGGAGTGGAGTGGAGTGGAATGGAGTGGAATGGAGTGGAGTGGAGTGGAATGGAGTGGAGTGGAATGGAGTGGAGTGGAGTGGAATGGAGTGGAGTGGAGTGGAGTGGAGTGGAATGGAGTGGAGTGGAATGGAATGGAATGGAGTGGAATGGAATGGAATGGAGTGGAGTGGAATGGAGTGGAGTGGAATGGAGTGGAGTGGAATGCAGTGGAATGGAGTGGAATGGAGTGGAATGGAGTGGAGTGGAATGGAGTGGAGTGGAATGGAGTTGAGTGGAGTGTAATGGAATGGAATGGAGTGGAGTGGAATGGAGTGGAATGGAGTGGAGTGGAGTGGAATGGAGTGGAGTGGAATGGAGTGGAGTGGAGTGGAATGGAGTGGAGTGGAGTGGAGTGGAGTGGAATGGAGTGGAGTGGAATGGAGTGGAGTGGAGTGGAGTGGAATGGAATGGAGTGGAGTGGAATGGAGTGGAGTGGAATGGAATGGAATGGAGTGGAGTGGAATGGAATGGAATGGAATGGAATGGAATGGAATGGAATGGAATGGAATGGAATGGAATGGGATGGAATGGAGTGGAGTGGAATGGAGTGGAGTGGAATGGAGTGGAGTGGAATGGAATAGAGTGGAATGGAATGGAATGGAATGGAATGGAATGGAATGGAATGGAATGGAATGGAATGGAATGGAATGGAATGGAGTGGAATGGAATGGAGTGGAATGGAATGGAGTGGAGTGGAATGGAGTGGAGTGGAATGGAATAGAGTGGAGTGGAGTGGAATGGAATGGAATGGAGTGGAGTGGAATGGAGTGGAGTGGAATGGAGTGGAGTGGAGTGGAATGGAGTGGAGTGGAATGAAGTAGAGTGGAGTGGAGTGGAGTGGAATGGAATGGAATGGAATAGAATGGAATGGAATGGAATGGAATGGAATGGAATGGAATGGAATGGAGTGGAATGGAATGGAGTGGAGTGGAATGGAGTGGAGTGGAATGGAGTGGAGTGGAGTGGAATGGAGTGGAGTGGAGTGGAATGGAGTGGAGTGGAATGGAATGGAATGTAGTGGAATGGAATGGAATGGAGTGGAATGGAATGGAGTGGAGTGGAATGGAATGGAATGGAATGGAATGGAGTGGAATGGAATGGAATGGAGTGGAATGGAATGGAGTGGAGTGGAATGGAGTGGAGTGGAATGGAGTGGAATGGAATGGAATGGAGTGGAGTGGAATGGAGTGGAATGGAGTGGAGTGGAGTGGAATGGAGTGGAGTGGAATGGAGTGGAGTGGAGTGGAATGGAGTGGAGTGGAGTGGAGTGGAATGGAATGGAATGGAATGGAGTGGAATGGAATGGAATGGAGTGGAATGGAATGGAGTGGAGTGGAATGGAGTGGAGTGGAATGGAGTGGAATGGAATGGAATGGAGTGGAGTGGAATGGAGTGGAATGGAATGGAGTGGAGTGGAATGGAATGGAATGGAGTGGAATGGAATGGAGTGGAGTGGAATGGAGTGGAGTGGAATGGAGTGGAATGGAATGGAATGGAGTGGAGTGGAATGGAGTGGAATGGAGTGGAGTGGAGTGGAATGGAGTGGAGTGGAATGGAGTGGAGTGGAGTGGAATGGAGTGGAGTGGAGTGGAGTGGAGTGGAGTGGAATGGAGTGGAGTGGAATGGAGTGGAGTGGAGTGGAGTGGAATGGAATGGAATGGAATGGAGTGGAATGGAATGGAATGGAGTGGAATGGAATGGAGTGGAGTGGAATGGAGTGGAGTGGAATGCAGTGGAATGGAGTGGAATGGAGTGGAATGGAGTGGAGTGGAATGGAGTGGAGTGGAATGGAGTTGAGTGGAGTGGAATGGAATGGAATGGAGTGGAGTGGAATGGAGTGGAATGGAGTGGAGTGGAACGTTGTGGAATGGAGTGGAGTGGAATGGAGTGGAGTGGAGTGGAATGGAGTGGAGTGGAGTGGAGTGGAGTGGAATGGAGTGGAGTGGAGTGGAGTGGAGTGGAGTGGAGTGGAGTGGAATGGAGTGGAGTGGAATGGAATGGAATGGAATGGAATGGAATGGAATGGAATGGAATGGAATGGAATGGAATGGAATGGGATGGAATGGAGTGGAGTGGAATGGAGTGGAGTGGAATGGAGTGGAGTGGAATGGAATGGAATGGAATGGAATGGAATGGAATGGAGTGGAATGGAGTGGAGTGGAATGGAATAGAGTGGAGTGGAGTGGAATGGAATGGAATGGAGTGGAGTGGAATGGAGTGGAGTGGAATGGAGTGGAGTGGAGTGGAATGGAGTGGAGTGGAATGAAGTAGAGTGGAGTGGAGTGGAGTGGAATGGAATGGAATGGAATGGAATGGAATGGAATGGAATGGAATGGAATGGAGTGGAATGGAATGGAGTGGAATGGAATGGAGTGGAGTGGAGTGGAGTGGAATGGAGTGGAGTGGAGTGGAATGGAGTGGAGTGGAGTGGAATGGAGTGGAGTGGAATGGAATGGAATGTAGTGGAGTGGAATGGAATGGAATGGAATGGAATGGAATGGAATGGAATGGAATGGAATGGAATGGAGTGGAATGGAGTGGAGTGGAGTGGAGTGGAGTGGAGTGGAGTGGAGTGGAGTGGAATGGAGTGGAGTGGAATGAAGTGGAGTGGAGTGGAATGGAATGGAATGGAATGGAATGGAATGGAATGGAATGGAATGGAATGGAATGGAGTGGAGTGGAATGGAGTGGAGTGGAATGGAGTGGAGTGGAGTGGAATGCAGTGGAGTGGAATGGAGTGGAGTGGAGTGGAATGGAGTGGAGTGGAATGGAGTGGAGTGGAGTGGAGTGGAGTGGAATGGACAGACGTGGAGTGGAGTGGAGTGGAGTGGAGTGGAGTGGAATGGAGTGGAGTGGAATGGAGTTGAGTGGAGTGTAATGGAATGGAATGGAATGGAATGGAATGGAATGGAATGGAGTGGAATGGAGTGGAGTGGAATGGAATGGAGTGGAGTGGAGTGGAGTGGAATGGAATGGAATGGAATGGAATGGAATGGAATGGAATGGAATGGAATGGAATGGAATGGAATGGAATGGGATGGAATGGGATGGAATGGAGTGGAGTGGAGTGGAATGGGATGGAGTGGAATGGAATGGAATGGAATGGAATGGAATGGAATGGAATGGAATGGAATGGAATGGAGTGGAATGGAGTGGAGTGGAATGGAATGGAGTGGAGTGGAGTGGAGTGGAATGGAATGGAATGGAATGGAATGGAATGGAATGGAATGGAATGGAATGGAATGGAATGGAATGGGATGGAATGGGATGGAATGGAGTGGAGTGGAGTGGAATGGAATGGGATGGAATGGAATGGAATGGAATGGAATGGAATGGAATGGAATGGAATGGAATGGAATGGAATGGAGTGGAGTGGAATGGAATGGAGTGGAATTGAATGGAGTGGAGTGGAATGGGGTGGGATGGGATGGAATGGAACGGGAGCCAGAGGGGAAAGGGCTGGGGTGAAGGAGAGGGCAGGGGATGCAAAAAAACAGAGAAAAATAAAGCAAGAAGGAAAGAAAGAAGGAAAGAGAGAAAGAGGGAAAGAGAAAAAGAGAGAGAGAGAAAGGGAGAGAGAAAGAGAGAGAGACAGATGAAAGGAAAGGAAAGGAAAGGAAAGGAAAGGAAAGGAAAGGGAAAGGAAAGGAAAGGAAAGGAAAGGAAAGGAAAGGAAAGGAAAGGAAAGGAAAGGAAAGGAAAGGAAAGGAAAGGAAAGGAAAGGAAAGGAAAGGAAAGGAAAGGAAAGGAAAGGAAAGGAAAGGAAAGGAAAGGAAAGGAAAGGAAAGGAAAGGAAAGGAAAGGAAAGGAAAGGAAAGGAAAGGAAAGGAAAGGAAAGGAAAGGAAAGGAAAGGAAAGGAAAGGAAAGGAAAGGAAAGGAAAGGAAAGGAAAGGAAAGGAAAGGATCTCCAAGGTCCCTCCCCACCTGTGGGAAATAGAAAATAAATAAATAAATAAATAAATAAATAAAAATTCCTTTATTTGCTTTAAAATAGAAATAAAAATAAAAATATTTTATTTAAAAATAAAATATTGTTTCATTTTTAATAAAATTTTCCTGCTTGAAAAGCCTCAAGCAGGATTTTCCTGGGATGCTCAGCTGCCCCCCTCAGTTACTCTCAGCTTATTTCTGTGTTTGGACTGAAATAGTTTCCTATTTTTATTCCCTTAGAACTTCCAGACAATGGAAAGGCTTTGCTTTTAAGCCCAGGGGTGAGAGATATGAATGTTTGAGGATTTAGATCTCCTTTTTCATTCCTGTCTGAGCAGGGACTCTCAGGAGCTTTACCAGTGACTTATCTCCAAAATAAACTGTTCCTCCACTGGGCAGGGTTATCAATACTCATTAAATTGTTGTTTTATAATTAGAAATTCTCCACATTTCGTGTTCATAAACCTGGCAGGGCTTCCCTGCCAGAGGTCAAGGACAGGCACTCACCTCCCTGCCCAAAAATTGCAATTTGGCCCTAAAGCAGAAGAAATCCAAATTTATCCTCGTGGGATGAGTTTGTGGTCACTGAGGTGCCACCAGCCGCTAATCACAGCCTGCTTTGGGGTTTGGGCTCCAGGTTTGGGGCTGGGCACTCCAATCCCTTAAACTCAGCATTCTGAGATGAATTTTGATGGGAAAAAATTGGAATTGTAATGGCTGGAACTGGGATCATCCCTAAAATGGATTTCAAATGTTTCATGGTGGAGAAACCTGGGAGAGAAAAAGGTGCCCCAGCCCAGGGCAGGGATGGGATGGGTTTGGGATCAGTTTTGGGGTTTGGGATGGGTTTGGGATGGGTTTGGGATGGGTTTAGGATGGGGTTAGGATGGGGTTTAGGATGGGATTTAGGATGGGGTTTAGGATGGGATTTGGGATGGGTTTAGGGTGGGTTTAGGATGGGATTTAGGATGGGTTTAGGATGGGTTTAGGATGGGATTTGGGATGGGTTTAGGATGGGTTTAGGATGGGATTTAGGATGGGGTTTGGGATGGAATTTAAGGATGGGATTTTAGGATGGGATTTAGGATGGGATTTGGGATGGGGTTTGGATGGGGTTTGGGATGGGGTTTGGGATGGGTTTGGGATGGGATTTGGGATGGGTTTAAGGATGGGTTTAGGATGGGATTTAATGATGGAGTTTAAGGATTGGGATTTGAGGATGGGATTTAGGATGGGGTTTGGGATGGGGTTAAGGATGAGATTTGGGATGGGATTTTAAAATGGGATTTTAGAATGAAGTTTAAGGATGGGGTTTAGGATGGGGTTAGGATGGGGATTAAGGATGGGGTTTGGGATGGAATTTAGGATGGGATTTAGGATGGGGTTTGGGATGGGGTTTAAGGATGGGGTTTAGGATGGGATTTAATTTCCCTTCCAACCCAAACCACTCTGGAATCCCAGGATTCTCTGCTCCTCCATTTAAATCCCTTAAACAATTCCCTGCCACTGCCTCTCTCCCAGCTCTCCAAGGCCACAGGGCACCAAGTCTGTGCTGCAGCAGGAGTGACTCAGGCAGATCCCAGGAAAAAAACATCCCAGCAATAAAGAAACAAAGTTTTCAGAAGAAGTTCTTCCACTTCTCAGAAGTTTACAGTGAATTTATTGCCTCTCCAGAGCAAATTCCAGCCCCAGCAGGAATGCACCAGCCCAGCAGAAAGTGCTTCTGGAAATGGCAGGGACAAAACTCTTGGAAGAGGGGCTGGAGCTGACCTGGAGCTCCCCTCTGGCTCAGCTCTCCTGAATTTTATCCATGGGAAACCAAGGCAGGGAGCAGGGAAAGGCCATGGCCAACGTCACCAGGCAAAACTGCAAAATAGGGCTTAGGTCTCTTCTCTGGGGGGGAGGGAAAAAAGAGAGAAAATAAACAAAGCAGAGAAAGAAAAGTAAATAAAGGCTTCATTCCAAGCTTTTCCTGCCTCCTCATCCATTCCCTGCTTTTTTCAGATGTATTTGAAAGGAATATTTTCTTGCAGTTCAAGAGTTTATCAAAGCCAGCTTATCTTCCAGCTCAGCCTCTGAAAATCTCCATGTCTGGATCAGAATATCCACATTTGCCAGGGCTGGAGGGGATGCTGGTCCTGGCAGTGCCAGTGGCTCTCACTCATTTAGGAACAATCCAAGGCTGCAGTGATTTAATTCCAGAGCTCTGTTCTCGTGTTGAGGTTGCAGTCACTGTCCTCCTCCAGTTTTAGGAGATGAATTCAGACAAACCTTGATGGTTTGAGCTGATTTTCAGCCATAAATCACTGGGAATGCTCAGGCAGACCAGGCAGACATTCCCTCTGCTTTCCCCTCCTTCTGAACCCAAGCCTGGTGTTGGTGTGCAGCTTATAAAGAATTTATTGAGATAAAACTCCCCCCCATTCTTAGGATGTGGAAGGGAAAGCAAGAAGATTTTCTTCCTTGGGTGAAATTCCTGCTGAGATGAACCCAGGTCTGGGCACCCCCAAATGCAGAGGGGAAAGAGAAGCTCAGCCTAACCTGGATCTGATCCCAGCCCAGCTCTCCCTCACCCCTGTGAGGGGTTAAACCAGGGAATTCCAGGCTGTGGGACTGGGAGAAAATTCCTTTGAAAATTCCTTCTCTCATCTCCTTGTATAAACTTGGAGTTTTGACACCAAATTGAAACCACACACGCAAGGCCTGCTGGAGGTTTTCACATTTTTACCAGAGAACAGCAAACCCAGGCTGATCTGTAAACAAAAACCATCAACTCTTTGTCAGGAAAAAAAAAAAAAAAAAACCAAAATCATAAACTGGGAAATAATCAAGTTTTGATGCAAAGCCATAGTTTTCCACGGGAAAAGCTCCAGGATTCCATGGCAGGGTATGTCAGATGGATGAAGGAGATGCAGCCAGCTCCAGACCAGCTCCCACCAGCACCAGAGCAGGACTGGCTGGGTCCTCCTCTGCCCCAGAAATCAGCCTCCCATTAAACCCACACGGCTCTGCTCCCTCTTTCCCTTTCCCAAAAGCTTTGATGGATTTAATGATCCAAGCTCGTGGTGTTCCCTCGGGATCAGACACGGCCAGGGGCTCTGGGTGGGATTTGGGGTCCCTTCCAACCCAAACCAGCCCATGGTTTTGTGCTTTTATGGAGTTGGTGAGGAGAATTTAGAGTTTTTAGCCTGAGTTGGGCAAGCAGTCCCTTCCCTGCAGGGATCAGCACAAGGACTGACCCACGGGGAATCTAAACCTCATTTAGATTTAACCTAAATCTGGGCTCCCCATGGCTCATTTTCAGCCCCCAGGAAAGCACCTGTGTGAGGACAGGACCCAGATCACCACCTCCCACCCCAAACAACAAATCTACCTTTTCACCGTGTAAAAAAATTAAATTTTGTGCTTTAGAGGAGATCCCAGGCAGCATTTCCTGCAAATGCTGGAATCCAGCAGGGAGAGCAGAGGATGGAAGATTTTCCTCTTGACCTTTGTGAGCTGCAGCAAGGCTCCTGCTGCTGCTGCTGGAGGCTGCAGGCATCATTGTTCCAGGGAGAAATCCCTCTGGCCAGCTCCTGGTGGATCCTGCTGCTGTTTGCTTGAGGAAACGGGGTCGTCACCGGGGTTATTTTTATTGGGTGCCATCGTTTTTAGCATCCCCACGTCAATGTGTGTCACTAACAATGACTTGTAAAAGGATACAGCAGTTGCTAAGGAAACCTCTGCAACACCAGGGCCAAACAAATAACAGAGCACAGGGCCTGGTCCTGCAAAGCTTCACGTGCTCAGACAGCAAAACTTTTTTATTTTTTCAAGCTGGGAGATGCTTGACCTGGTGGCTTTTGGGGCTACCTAAAAACAGAGCCAGGCAGGATTGAGGGAGTAAAAGCAGTTCTATTTATTATGTTTATATATCTATTTATTATATTTTTATATCTAGTTATTATGTATTATTATATATTATATATAATATATTATTATCATTACTATTACTGTAATTATATTATTATTATTATTATTATTATTATTATTATTATTATTATTATTATTATTATTATTATTATTATTATTATTGCTATTATTGCTATTATTGCTATTATTGCTATTATTGCTATTATTATTATATTTATTCTATTATTATTTTTCACAGGTACATTTAGGGCAGACAAAGTCCCCCAGGGTCTACACCCAAAAATGGACAATGGCTCAGGGGGTTTCCACACTTTTATAAGTTTGGTTCATTTGCAATTTGGGGTTTCCACACTTTTATAAGTTTGGTCCATTTGCATTCTGGGGTTAATCTTTGTCTTGGTTTAGTTTAGGTTTGCCAATTTTAATATATTTAATTTTTGTTGTGAGATAGGA